>NW_026057580.1:5794927-5906852 GCF_023721935.1 Panthera uncia
AGCCCTGCCCCCAGGGAGCCCCAGTCTGAGGGGGAGACACAGCCCTGTCCCCAGGGAGCCCCAGTCTGCGGGGGAGACAGAGGGAATCCAGGCCCAATAAGAAAGAAAGATCTTGTGTGGTGGCCTAAGACGTGGATATAGCAGCTGGCGCCATGTCTCATCTACACCAGCCTTCCCTTGGTTTCTGACCAATGTGATCATTCGGTTAGGTGATTCCCTTGCTTGGAAACCTTCAGTGACTCTTCTCTGCTTTGAATCAAGTCCCAACTCTTTAGTCTGCCTTCCAAGCTCTGCCAAGAACCTGGGGAGTCCCTCCTGGACGACAGGGCCAGAATGAGAATAGCCAGTAAAAGCCTCAGTAACTCAGACTTGATTAACAAACCTCCTTCCTTGTCGGGTTGGCCAGAGCATCACCTGCCCTGCTTCCTACCCCTGCCCCCGTGTGGGGCAGGAGCACGTGGCCGAAGGGGGTGAATTTTATCCATAAAATGTGTGGGAAGTATTTCCACAGGGGCTGGGCTAAACTGTACCTTTTTCGCCCTCTCTGAGACCCTAAGCCAATTACAGTGTAAACCAGGTTGCTGGGGGAACGTTTAGCCTACTTAAGTGAACTAATTACTTTTGAGGCCTTTTGGCCGAGCTTCACAGAAAGCAGCAATGTGTTAATGTCGTAGTGATTCATTCAGGAAAAGTCTGGACGGGCCTCTTCCTAAGGGCACTGCTCTGCTAGCGATTAATTACATTCAGTAATTGAGACGTGTCTCCCTTTGGGTCAGGGTCCCTGACTGTCCACCTTGTATCGTTATCCCCTCACCCTCAGGTGGAGCAGAGGAAAGGTGGGAGGCCTTGGTGTCAGGTACCCCTGTGCTTTGTTCCTGGCTCCAGCCCTTTCTGGAGGCGGGATCTGGAGCAAGTTGCTTACCCTTTCTGTGCCTCAGTTTCTACATCTGTAATATGGGGATAACACCTACCTGGTAAGCCTGTGGTGAGAGCGGGTGAAACAAGATGGGGATGTAATGTGCCTGGTGGGTAGTCATTGCTCAGTAAATACCCTTGTATGGCATCATCCAGAGTGGTCAGGGCCACCCGGTCCCTCCCCCATCGGTTAATATTTGCAACGGTAAGCATTCATGTGTCCCAGGCAATCTGTCAGGTGCAGTGGGGAAAGAGGGAGATGGTCAAAAAAATAGAGCCTCACCAAAAGCTGGAACTATGGAGTTTGCAGCCTGGAAGGGGAGATTCACATGTGTGAATAATCCTAACAGAGGAAACGGTGACAGAAAAAAGTATCAGTGGGAATAAAGTGGGAGTTCAGAGGACAGAGAGAGTTACAGCCAGGACACCATGTTTAGCTACAGCACTTTTTTTATTTTTTAAAGATTTATTTATTTTTTGAGAGAGACAGCACAAATGGGGAAGGGGCAGAGAGAGAGAGATGAACAGAAGATCCGAAGTGGGCTCCGTGCTGATAGCACAGAGCCGGATGCAGGGCTCAAACTCATGAACTGCGAGATCATGACCTGGGTGGAAGTTGGATGCTCAACTGACTGAGCCACCCAGGCGCCCCTAGCGAAAGCACTTTGATGGCTCATTGGACTTTCATTTATTTAAAAAAATTATTTAAATGTTTGTTTATTTTTGAGAGAGTGTGAGCGGGGGAGGGGCAGAGAGCGAGGGAGACACAGAATCGGAAGCGGACTCCAAGCGCTGAGCTGTCAGCACAGAGCCTGATGTGGGGCTCGAACCCACGAACCGCGAGATCATGACCTGAGCCGAAGTCGGACGCCCAACCGGCTGAGCCACCCAGATTCCCCTAGCTAAAGCACTTTGCTAGCTCATTGGACTTTTTTTTTTTTTAATTTTTTATTTTTTTTAACGTTTATTTACTTTTGAGACAGAGAGAGACAGAGAATGAACGGGGGAGGGTCAGAGAGAGAGAGGGAGACACAGAATCTGAAACAGGCTCCAGGCTCTGAGCCATCAGCACAGAGCCCGACGCGGGGCTCGAACTCATGGACCGTGAGATTGTGACCTGAGCTGAAGTCAGACACTTAACCGACTGAGCCACCCAGGCGCCCCTCATTGGACTTTTAAAAATCCAGTGTGACTAAACACAAGCCATCGGGCTAAGGGGTGCATGCCGTAGAGCAGAGGAGAACATGGGTCAGAAGGAACTTCCAGATCATCCGCTCCACCCCCTCATTCTATAGAGAGGGGCAGGCCTGGCCTCAGGTGGTGGAGGCAGGGCGCTAGGCCCCAGTGCAGTGGGAGCACCCACCTGGAGGAGCAGGGTTTCACGGAAGCTGGGGGACACGGCACAAGGGCCCAGCAGCAAAGATGGCGGTAGAAGGGAAGGCACAGCGGGAGGCCGGAATGAGCAGGTCAGTCCAGGTCCTGGGCAGCTGGAGGAGCTAATAAGGGGCTGTTTATAGAGGAGTCCTCAGGGTTTAGGGAAACCAGCGAGGGGTGACGAATCATGAGGCTGGCAACAGCAGAAAGCTGTTACTACTAGAGGCCTGAGGAGGTAAGGGGATGCAGAACCCCAGGGGGACTTCCTAGGAGGAGCGGGGGCCCCGGGCAACCTCACTCTCTTTCCACCCTCTGCTCTCCTGCCAGTGCCTCCCCGCCCCGGCCCCCAGTATCACCCCACTGGAAGACCTAGGGTAGGGGACTGTTGACGCAGTCCACACAGGTCTGCCTCCCGGGCACAGAGCAGGGTGGCCAAGAGAGTGGATCCAGAGGGGCAAAGGGAGACAATCCAGAATGGACAGCGAGCAGATGAGCGAGGCTGGCAAAGTACAGGAAGAGGCAACTCAGGGAGCTCATGGCGGTCAGGCTGGGGACAGCTGGGGTTACGGGGTCAGAATGTCAGAGCAGGAGGGTCCCTAGAGATCAAGGAGGCCGCCCCATGGACAATCAACACCATACCCAGCCTTCAGGGGTGATGGCGGCAGAGTTCAGCCAGCTGGGTACCCCTAGGACACAGGCTTCAAGCTATTGCTGGAGAAGGGGAGACGCACTCAGACATACTGAGGCCCTATTTCTTTGCCTAATTCTCTCTGTGACCCACAGAGGAAAGTATCAGGAATGGGAAATTTAAAGAAACATCCAGATCCATCTCTGAAGCTGCCCCCGGGATGGCAGACTGCTTTTGTTCATAAACAGGAACCGATTCCCACCTGTTAGTTCATTGCAAAACGTCTGTTAGTGGAACCTTGGCCGGGAGGTAATCATCCAGTGACCAAGAGGAGTCAAGCGCAGGCACAGCAGTCTCTCCAGGCAGGGTCCAGACCCCGGGTTCCCACAAGGCTGCGGAAGGATGAAAGCTGTTCTCTCAGCCCCTGGCTGCCGGGTTTCAGCTGATTCTAACCGTTTGGGTCATTTTAATGCCTTCTGAGAAAGCTCCATCTTCCAGAACCTAAATCTGTCAATGCATTTTATGAAAATTGACTCCAGATGTAATTTTAGCTGAGGAAATTGAGCACTACTTGCATCAGAGTTTGCCAGGGCCTTCTGGCTGTCCCAGGGAAGGCAGGATGACCAGGTAGGAAGGGTCCCAGAAACATTCTCACCGGGAGGAGGGACGTCATAGGGAGCGCCTCTTAGTTCCCCATTTAAAACGTGTGTGATCAGGTGATCCCTGCCCCTCACTTGCCAGGCAGCTGTCCTGGCCAAGGGCCCCTTGGAGAGGAGGAGATGGTATTATAGAATCTTAGGGTGTCCTGCTGATCGAACCACACCGCCTGTGGGGCATGAGCTCTGGCGGCCACACCCACACATCCCTGCCAGAGCGCTATTTTTGAGCAACCTCAGTTCCTGGAACATTTCACACTGGCTGGGAATGACAGTTCATCTCTAAATGTCAACAAGCATGTGTGGATACCTACTGTGTGCCAGGGTAGATTGCTGGGGACACAAAGGGGCATGAGACAACTCTGTCTACAACCAGAGAAGCTCATTTTCTTAATTTTTTTTAAATGTTTATTTATTTTTGAAACAGGGAGAGACAGAGCATGAATGGGGGAGGGTCAGAGAGAGAGGGAGACACAGAATCTGAAGCAGGCTCCAGGCTCTGAGCTGTCAGCACAGAGCCCGACGCGGGGCTCGAACTCACGGATGGTGAGATCATGACCTGAGCCAAAGTCGGATGCTTAACCGACTGAGCCACCCAGGCGCCCCTCTTAATTGCTTTTTTTTTTTAATTTTTTTTAATGTTTTTTATTCAGTTTTGAGAGACAGAGAGAGGCAGAACACTAGCGGGGGAGGGACAGAGAGAGGGAGACACAGAATCCGAAGCAGGCTCCAGGCTCTGAGCGGTCAGCACAGAGCCCAACGTGGGGCTCGAACCCACAAACCGTGAGATCATGACCTGAGCTGAAGTCAGGTGCTCAACTGAATGAGCCACCCAGGCGCCCCTCTTAATTTTTTTTTTAATGTTTATTTCTGAGACAGAGAGAGAGAGAGAGAGAGAGAGCATGAGTGGGGGAGGGGCAGAGAGAGAGGGAGACCCAGAATCCGAAGCAGGCTCCAGGCTCTGAGCTGTCAGCACAGAGCCCCGACATGGGGCTCGAACTCACAAACCGTGAGATCATGACCTGAGCCGAAGTCGGTCGCTCAACGGACTGAGCCACCCAGGCACCCCTAGAAGCCCATTTTCGATTCAGGAAGGTATAGCAATAATGACAGTAATAGCAATAAGAATGTTAACAGCAAACACATCTATAACAGTGCTGCACGGGGCACAGTTCTAAGTATTTAGCAACTAAATCCTCACAACAACCCCATGCAGCAGGTATTATTACTATTATTATTATTGGCCCATTTCACAGAGGAGGAAACTGAAGCACAGAGGTTAAATGTGAAAGTAACTTCTAGAACATGACGTTGTAAAAACTATAATAGTTATATATAAAGGGCAGAATTCCACTCATCCCAAATTCGACCCTCCTTAGATGCACACAATAAGTTGATTTTCTCTTCCAAGTGCTCTTTCTCTCAGTATTTGAGGACAGCTCAATATTTTGAGCAGATTTAGAATGTGACCATTTCTATCCGTACTTCCTCTTTCTATCACTGTCTCGTGTCCCTTTTCCAGTCTGGCCACACTCCCTGGAACACGTGTCCATTCATCAGTGTTCTTCCCAGAGTGGGTGTCCTGCTGCACCCACTTAACTTATCTAGTCCAGAGCATCATGGGTGTGCTCCCTCCTCACTGGGGCTTGAACTAGACGGTCATGCTCCTGCCTCAGGTCCCTGATTCTGTGTCTGTTTCTGAGGGTCGTACATCTGTCGTGCTGTCTAGTATTTCACCGGCCTTTCTGGCAGGTGTTTCTGACTTATTTCACCCTGAGTGTGGGGCTTCTGTGTCTTTTTCACACGAACTGCTCTCCAGACAGGATTCCCCCAGCTCAGACTTCGCGATTGAATTTTTGAACCTCAGTGTGAGAGTTTACATTTATCTTCATTTATTCAGTAGATTTGTCATTTGATAGGTTCAGTCTGTTGTATGGCTGTGAAGATCATGTTGAATTACGATCGTGCATTCAGCATCTTGATTTGGTCAAGATCAAGGTCCTGGGTTGGCTGCCATTGCTGTCCACACGAACGATGCGGGGTTGAACGGGATAGAGCGTTGTGGTCCTCCCCTGGAGACCTTTTCCCAGATTGACCTCGTTTCTCTAGTTGCTTTTTGAGGTAGGCTGTTCAGCCACCAAGGATCTGCATAATCTGGTTATAATCCATCCCATGTTTCTAGATCTGTTTTCTAAGTGCTTCGTGAATAACAGTCCAGTGCCTAGTCAGACGAGGCTCTGAACTTGACGTCTGGAACCCTGCATTCCCATCTCCACTCTGAGATTTCTGACTATGTGACCTGGGCGAGATCTTTATCTTCTTAGTCTCAGCTTACTCATCTGTCAAATGGGGCCAGGAGTCTTTCTTCGAAGGACCAGCTAACATCACACTTGTGCAGATGCCTCGAAATATCAACTGCAGTGTGCCATTGCCCAACTTGAGTGCCCAGGCGCTCTGTCAGTGGAAACAGCTATATTTGGAGACCCTGTGGACTAAGTCCCCTCCTCAGCCTAGAACCCCAGGACCCAGTTGGCTCCAAGGAGTGAGGGCTTCCAGGAAGAGAAGGGGTTATAGGGAAACATGTCAACCTTATATGGGAAGGGTCCTTCATCAGGAGGGGCTCTTCCAGGAAAGGGTGGACCCAGGGGGGCCTTCATCATGGTGTCGAGCCCAGACAGCATTGCAGCATCCTACACTGGCAACTCCCTGCCCCGCTGGTGCCTTTGTTCCCTTGGTGTTTGTCCGGGGGTGTCTCCTCTTAGTCTGCCCACAAAACCCTGATTCTCTAAGTGGTGGCCTGTCTGGCTCCTGCCCCCTTGCACAGCCCCATCATCTTCTCTGGCTCTGGCCTTGAAGGTCATCCCCTTGCTCACCCCTGGCAGCCAGCACTTTTTCTCTCCCCTTTAGCTCCTTCTGAACAGAAAGGGGCTTTTTTTCCTGGTTCCAATGGCTCTTAAAATCACGGTTCAGGAATTCACCTGTTTCCCAAGCCTCTGAAACAAAACATCAACCTTTTTTTTTTTTTTTTTAACATAGGGGGTTTTTTTTTTTTTAAGTTTATGTATTTATTTTGAGAGAGAGAGAGAGAGAGAGTGCCAGGGAGGGGCAGGGAGAGAAGAGGGGAGAGAGGGAGAGGGAGGGGGAGAGAGAGAGAGAGAGAATGCCAGGGAGGGGCAGGGAGAGAGGAGGAGAGAGAGAGCGAGAGAGAGAGCGAGAGAGAGAGAATCCCAAGCAGTCTCCGCACCGTCAGCACAGAGCCCGATGCGGGGCTCGAACTCACGAACTGTGAGATCATGACCTGAGCCGAAATCAAGAGTCAGATGCCACCGACTGAGCCATCCGGGTGCCCCAAAGCATCATCCACTTCTTAGCCTGGAGTCAGAGCCTCTCCCACTCGGACTACCCTAAAAAATGGCTGTAAGAGAGGAACTGCCACTGAGGGAGCCCCTGCCGTGTGCTCTGCTGGCTCACCTCTAATGCTGCAACCACCCGTGAGGAGATCCTATCGGCCCACGTCCCTGATGGGAAACTGAGGCTGGGAAAGTCGAAGTGACTCGTGCAAGGCCACTCTGTTAATCGGTGCAGGCTTGGGATTCAAATGTGCTGTGAAGCCACCTAACCCCGGGTATCTGTCCACAGCTGTCAGGCCTTTGGGGCAGGTGCCAGCAGCCTCCCACAGTCAGAGGTGGGTGCAGGCTCGACACCGGAGCCTACGCAACCATGAAAGCAGGACTCGGGCTGATTTCTGCCACATGCACCAGCATGCTAAGGGGAACCATATGGATTTGCAGTTTGAAAATCTGAAAAGAAAAAAAAAAAAAAAAGTTGGCAATTTCATATAGTCTAATGGTTACGTGAGACTCTAATCTAATATTAGCATGCGGCCCCCTGTTCACCTGCTTGTCCTTATAAGCTCAGTGAGGTTCCAGGACCTGCTTTTGCCTGAAAGGTTCACTGGAGGCAGGCGGAGAGACGACGCTCCAGCACTGGTGAGGGTCGGGCAGCCTCCGCTGGCAGGCGAGCCCGGACGCCGTCAGATGCCCGGGCCCACCCCCAAGGCGTGAGGTCCCGGCCGTGCGGCACTGCAAACCATTCATGTGTCTCTCCACACCTTCCCGTTGGCTCTGAAAAATGACTGCCAACTTCCCTTTGTTAATAGGGTCCTCTGGCGCCTGGGAGATCCTGTATCTGAGGTGAGGCCTCCTAGTCAGGGCTTCTCAAATGTAACCTCCACTCCTGGGATGGATGAAACGCACTCAAAAAAAATAATTTCACGGGCACCTGGGTGACTCAGTCAGTTAAGCATCTGGCTTTGGCTCAGGCCATGATCTCATGGTTCGTGAGTTCGAGCCCCACATCGGGCTCTCTGCTGTCAGCACAGAGCCTGCTTGGGATCCTCTGTCCACCTGTCTCTGTCCCTCCTCGGCTCGCTTTCTCTCTCTCTCTCTCTCTCTCTCTCTCTCTCTCTCAAAATAAATACATTAATTTAAAAACTTAAAAAAAAATTTAGGGGCGCCTGGGTGGCTCAGCCAGTTAAGCGTCCAACTCTTGGTTTTGGCTCAGGTCATAATCTCGTGGTCGTGAGATCCAGCCCCACATTGGGCTCTGGGCTGGGCGCAGAGCCTGTTTAATAAGTCTCTCTCCTTCTCCCTCTCCCCTCCCCTGCTTGGGGAGCACTCTCTCCCAAAAAATAATAATAATTTTAAATAACATATTATTGACAGGAGAACAAAAGCCAAGCTGTTTGACTCCAAGCTTTTCCCACCCTACCTCACAGCATGTTACCCGCCTTCTTCCATAGCTCCGTCCCTCCTCTTGCATCCAGACATTCAGAGCACCCTCCCCACCCACCCCCACCCCCAGTCTGGCGTACTTCCCACCCTCCTGCTGTTCCTCCAAAGGAAATCCTCCAGCCACGCCCATGCCTTTATGCAACTCTGGTCCACCTTTGGCTCTCTCTGAGCTCCCCAGGCACCCCTATCCCAGCAGCCAAGATTGCACCCCAACAACTCTGATTGTTTAAAGTACTCAAAGAATCAGCCAAGATGTATGGAAAATCTGCTATGTCACAGCAGGCCTCCTTTAAGAAGTGCCTGGCGTGTGCCCAGCATCACATCTTATACTTGTCCTTAATCCTTATAATGACTCTGCAGGCAGGTACAGATTATCTCCAGACTTCAAAGAGGTGACAGAACTTCGCCCAGGTGACGTGGCTAGGAAACCAGGGCTCTGTCCCTGCGGAACCACAGAGGAAGATGGTGTCATGGGCAGTTCTTGGGTTTGTGTCAGGACCTTGGTACTTAGAGCTGTGTGGCCTTGTCCTAGACGCTTATTCTCTTTGGGCCTCAGTTTTCTTAACTGTGAGATGGACAATTTACTCGTTGGATTATCTAAGGATTAGAGAGAACATAAAGTAAGCTGGAGGAGTCACATGGGCCCTTGGTCAAAGGTAGCTCTTGTTATAGTATCACTGATGGGCCCTGGGTGTCAGGCAATGTACCAGGCAGTTTAGGTGCTTTATCTCAGGTAACCCATTCTATAGATAGCAGTGGGGAGGCCAAGAGAAGGGAAATGACTCAAGTAAGGGACTGTGATATCATCCAGGGCGCAAAGCAGTAGCTGTGAGGTTCCTGCCCTCAGAGACCGTTTACGGAGCTGGGGAGACCAGACAGACGTGGAAGGACTTAAAAGCCTTGTGTTCTTCATCTCGATGGGAGCATTGGAGCAGATCCTCTCAGAGGCCCCAAGTTCCAGACCACAACTAGGCCAGGATCCACCCAAGTAGTTTGGGCGTGAGTTCTCAGTGCTTCACAGCAGGGAGAGATCCAGGAGGGCTGGGAAGGCTTCTAGGGGGAGGTGGCACCAGGCCTGGGACTGAAAGATAGTGGAAAGAAGAAAGAGCATTCCAGGAAGGGGGTTTGCCTTTAGCAAAGCCTGGTGGTGGGAATGTCCCGTGTGTTTGTGAACTAGCCTCGGTCTGGCTGTGGCCCAGGCTGTGTTAGAGAGAGGTGAGAGATGAGCTGAGGAAGGGAGGGCAGTGCCCCATTGGGAACCCTGTTGGGAGTACAAGGTCTGATCGGTTTCCAAAGAGTCAGCAGTCAGTGAACAACCATTTATTGATTGAGCACCTACTATATGCCACACACTGGTCCAGGCACATGGTGGAGAAAAAGACAGGCAGAGTCCTTACTCTGGAGAGGCTTAGTGTCATCAGCAAAGAAACTGGACAATTTCAGGTATTGATTGATAAGTGCTGTGAAAAAGATAAAACAGCATAATGAGAGAGTGACCAGGGAGGAGGGGACTGCTTTTGTTAGGGGGCCAAGGGAGTCCTTTCTGGTGACTTGAATCGAGTGCTAAGTGTTGCCATGCATAAGTCTGGGAGGGAGTGTTCTAGGTAGGGGGTACAGCAGGTGCAAAGGCCCTGAGGTAGGAACAAACTCACTGCACTCAAAGGACAAAAAGAAGGCCAGTATAGTTTGAGTGCTGTGAACAATGAAGACAGTGGGCGGTATGGTTGCAGAGGTCTACAGGGGCAAGACCTATAGGGCTTTATAGGCCATGTAGGAGTTCAGACACTGCTCTGAGTGTGAGGGGAAGCTCTTTGAGGGTTTTGAGCAGGATAGTGATGCAGCCCCATTTATGTTTCAGAAAGACAGCTCTGGCCACTGTGTGCAGAGCAGATTGTGGGGGAAAGGACAGAGACAGGAAGACAGTTTTCAGTCTTGTGGAGTACAGGGATGAGACAGGAGTGGGCAAGGGCAGTGGGGATCCAGTTTGTCCGATGGTCAAGAGTTTAAATGTGAAATGAAATGACCCTTTGCCACCACGCTGTGAGACCAATTTGGGATGTCTGATGACCAGCGTAGGACCTGGTCCCAGTCACATGACATAGACCTTTATCAAAAGATTTAAAGTAATGAATGGTCATTATTACTGCTAAGCCCTAAAGCAGGAGACAAGCCTCTCTAGGAGCTGGACTCCAAGGCAAGCATGGGGTTGGCTTTCTGGACTCACCCGTTTTTTGCTTTGTTTTTGTTTTGTTTTAATGTTTTTATTTATTTTTTAGTGCAAGCAAGGGAGGGGCAGAGAGAGAGGGAGACAGAGGATCCAAAGCAGGCTCTGCACTGACAGCAGAGAGCCCAATGTGGGGCTCGAACTCACGAACCATGAGATCATGACCTGAGCCAAAGTTGGACACTTAACTGAATGAGTCACCCAGGTGCCCCTGGACTCATTTTTGCAGAGAGGAGTCTGCCTCTGCAAGGAAAGGTCCCTCTTGAGCCTCGGGTCCCGTGGGCAACCTTTAATGGCCTTTGCTCTTGCCACGCAGCTGAATTTTCAGGGCCCTCACTTGCCATCAGCGGGAGCAGGCAGTCTGGGACGAAAACCTGCCTTTGGGGACTAGATGGGTCATGGGCACTGCTCACTGTCTCAGGGTTAGGGCTTTAGAACCTGCCTTGGCACAGCAAGGTACTGTCACCGTGTCCCTTAAAATCCTGATTCTGTCACTTCCCTGAAAGTCTCTGAGTTTTAGTTTTTTCCATCAGTAAATGGGATCCTGATGCCTGCTGGTTGGGTTGTGGTGTGGACGTAATGACTGAATCGCTCATCACAGTCCCTGGCTGTGCTCAATACTTGTAAATATTATTATGCAATACTGTTAGACAAAGCTGGGTGGAGGGTCTGCCCCCTGTCCTGCTGCTCCCTCAGTAGGAGGTCAAATGACATTCCTGTGGCCTGTGCGGTTTCTACATCAGCAGCACCCTGTTATCCCCCTTGGCCCTCAGCACACCCCAGATGAGGGGGCAGAGGCACAGAGGGGTCCCCGTTTCGCCCAGTGACTCAGCCAGAGAGTGGTGGAGCTGAGGTGTGAGGTGGTCTTCTGAGTCCTCCCATCTGGCCAGGCCTCTGTCAGAGTGGGCTTTTCGAACTTCAGGGTTTGATGTGAATTTGTGTGTGGCTCCTGCCTCCCCTTCCCCTGCTCAGCCAGAGACGTTTTGTTAGTTCCGTGTAATACGGTAGACAGGAGCCCAAGATTTCACTTGAAGAGAGTTTGCTTTCTAACTCTGGGGGTTGCTAAACCCTGAGGTTCTAGTCCGGATCTTTTGGCGGCCGAGAAACCTATTTACTCTTCAGTGTCAATGTCCCGGTGCATTTTACAGTTGTGGCAGAACTGTTGAGAGTGTGGGCTCCGAAGTCAGGGTGACTGGGTCCAAATCCGGGCCACCACCTTCCCAGCTGGGGCTCTTAGGCAAGTGCCTCGGTGCACAAGCCTGCTGTGAGGATGAAAGGAGCTAATTCATGTAAAGCGCCTGGCAAGAGAAAATGCTCAATAACGGCTCCTTAGAAGTCCTGAAGGGAGGAACCCCTGCTTCACCTGCAGGAAAGAACGATTGATGGTATCATTTTAGACACCCTGATGCCATTTGGCAGGAGCTATAGGGTGCTCTAGGGGACAGGTGCCTTTAGGGCGGGGCTTGCTGAGGGCCCTCCCCCCACAGGCTGCAGCCAGACCCAGGGCTTCCTGCCCAGGCAAGACCAGGGCGCAGGCTGGTGGAGAGTGTTTTGCCAGCAGCTTGGCAGCTAGGCTCATTGGTAAAAGGGCCATTCCCTCCAGGAACTGGGACTTTTTAACAGATTATCTGGAACAGTGGCTAATTAGGAACTAAGCCTTTGTCAGGAAGTCTTTCATTATGAGCTTGGCTGATGCTGGTGTCTGGGGCCAGAGAGGGAAACTTCTCCGTCCAGGCCTGGGCAACGGGGAAGGCCTTTGGAGCCTCGGGTCTCCTCGCTCACCTCTGCCCTTCCACACCCAGAGGCCTTAACAGAACAGGAAGTGATCTGGAAGGCCATCAGGCCACAGAAGTTTCACTCTGTAGTTTAGGCAAGCCCCTTCCTCTCTTGGGGCCTGGTTTTCCTCAAGAGGGTGGCCACAGAATCCTGGACTCCTCCAGTGAGGGAACCTCAGAGAGCTTTCCAGACTGAAGATGATGTGGGCCTGGCATGGAACCAGGTCCTTTGTGCTCCTGCTGGAAACCCAGGCCCTCCTTCCTCGTGCCCAGACCTCAGGCCATTCTTTTCTCCAGCCCCGGGCACCCGCTCGGGCCCCATTCCCAGCACTGATCACACCCCTTTTTCCGATTTCTATTTGAGTCAGAGAGCTTTCTGGCCTCTAATTTTAATCCCGGTGAACATGATTCATGAGGGGCCGGGGCTGGGCTCTGCCACAGGGCTTTTAGAATCCCCAATTAAGGAGCCATCAATTATATATGAAAATTATAGGGGAGCTCCGACTGGGAAAGGGTGGGCAGCTTCGAGGTGGAGAGCCGTCTGTCAGCTCTGGCCTCCTTCTGTCCCGGCCAGCACAGCCACTGGGGGCTTTGCAGCTGGGGGGAGGTCTCCAGAGCTCCATCCAGCTGTAATTTGTAAAAAGGCAAGAGCTGCTTAAATCCGGGGCTGTGAAGATTGTTCAGGCTTGCAGAACCACCCACTCATTACTGAGGCAGGGGACCGCGGTAAACACCATGGGACACAGTGGCTCCATCACTCCTGGGAGCCCTGGTCCTCCCTCTCCACCGCTGGGTGCCTCTGGGAGGTCCTTCTGGCCTCCTGGAGCCCCGTTCTCTCATCTGTAAAATGGGGGTGACAATCATAATGTCTCCATGGGGTCACTGGGGTGGGGGGGGGAGTTAAATGAGATCACGGAAGTGATTTGAAGATGAGGAGTCACGATGCAAAGCAAGAGGAGGAGGAGGATTTGATGGGAGGAAGACCTGAGAGAAACCTGAGAGAGGAGGCGTTGACAGGCTTCTGGGAGGACAGGGTACTGCTCCAGGCTGGAGCTGACCTGACCTGGGCTCTGGTCACAGCCTTTTGCCTCATTAGCTGTGTGACCTCTGTCAGAGCACACCGCCCGCTTCTCTGCCTGTCTTTTCTCATTGGTTGAGAGGATTTGGTTCCTTCCAGCTCTAAAATCTTGAGCTTCCAGGTCAACTTGTTTATCAACAAATGTTTATGGAAATCATAGGAGGGACCAGGAGTATGTGGGTGGGGGGTGGGGTGTAGTCTGTGGGAGTTGGAAGTGTGGGTAGGAGGTGAGCAGAAGAATAGGTCGGGGACACTCACCTGGGCCATGTGGCCTAGAGCCCCCCAACCCACAGGAAGAGTCAACAAGGTGGAAGAGAGAGCAAGCATTAAAGGAGTCGAGAGGTTCTGCTGAAGGTAGGAAAATAAGAGGAGTAAAGGCTGGATAGGACACAGTCCAAGCCCCATTCACAGTATTAACCTCTTATTGGTTAGTGACTATATCAATTCCTTATTTTTTCTTTTAATTTTTTTTTTTAACGTTTATTTATTTTTGAGACAGAGAGAGACAGAGCATGAACGGGGGAGGGTCAGAGAGAGGGAGAGACAGAATCCGAAACAGGCTCCAGGCTCCGAGCTGTCAGCACAGAGCCCAACGTGGGACTCGAACTCACGGACTGCGAGATCGTGACCTGAGCCGAAGTCGGACGCTTAGCCGACTGAGCCACCCAGGCGCCCCTATCAATTCCTTATTGATTTGGAGCACAGACTGCCGGGGTTCGAATCCTGTGTCTTCTACCCACCAGTTGTACGACCTTGGGCATCTGTAAGATGGAGATAATAGTAAGGGAGACAAAATGTGGAAAACACCTAGCGCCCGACTGACTTTAGGGCTACGTGAGGGTTATTGTCAGTACTGAAGGTCAACTGTGCAGCAGACCTTCTAGGTAAGGCTTCATGCACATTCCCTTCTGTCCTTCCCTTGGAGAAGGAATGAGTTGCTGTCTTAGCAGTGGGGAAATTCACCCTCTGAGGGGCGATTCTAGGTAGTCTCCTGTAAATAATAAGAAACAGAACTCTGGCCAGTGGGGGTCCTAAACCCATGGCCTGGCTACCTCTGTACTCCACCATGGCTCCATAGCCCTGGCCCCCAGTGCCCCCCAACCATGGGCATTTGCAGGGGTTTGCAGGTGGTTTGTGAGGGAGGAGGGGATCAGACTTTAGAAATTTAGAAGCAACAGAGAAAAGAGCCTCTTCCCAGGCTGCCTTGCTTTGTACCTCCTAGCTTGGTAGTCCGTGTGTCTGAGCAGGGTTAGCGAGGGTCAAGAACTCTCCTCCCCTCCCCACCCTCACTAAGCAGCCTCCTAGCCCGAGGGGTCCTTCTGCCTTGCCTTCCCAGCCAGCGGCAGGAGAGCGAATTTTCTTCTCCAGGCCCGGGTCTTTAAGCAAACCTTCCTCGTTCTACTGCCTTTTTTTCTAGCAAAGGCCTTGGCATTTAAGTTTGTGGGATGCCCACGGGGAGGCCAGAGCCTAGAACTTAACAGAGTAGCTGCTGGGTAAGAGCAAAGGGGCAGCCCTGCATTTCTCCCTCAGCCTTGCCCGCGTGTGGAACATGTCTGGAGAGAAACCGTTCAGAGCCCGGGCCTCTCGGGCATGGAAGGTGAGGAGGCAGTGTTAGCAGTTAGGGCTGGCAACAGCTCAGAGAAGAGGCTGAGTTCGGAGACTCGGGAGGTACACTTCCTGGGTGACTGGCCCAGGCTTTGGGATTTAGGAAGGACCAGAGTGTGGAATCACTAATTTACAGAGCTCATTTTATGTCCCAGGCTGCCTTTCTAAGTACATTACATAAACCGAATCGTGTAAGCCTCCGACAGCCCTACAATATGCGGCTAAGTTGTCATTTTGCAGAAGAGTAAACCAAAACACAGTGGGGCAAAGGGATTTCTTCTAGGTCACACAGCCACTGAGGAGCAAAACCAGATTTGGACCCAGGAAGCCTGGCTCCAGACTCTGCTCTATTTACTTCGCTTATTTGCTGCCTCACTTCCTGCCATGTGTGGGAAACCCTAAGATCTGTCTTCAAAGGTAGAATCAGAGGTTCTTAAAGCTTTTTGAAGACATGCTTTCCCTTTAGGAAACTAATGAAAACCACAGCTCCTCTACCCAGAAAACGCAGACATGTACAGACAGACATTTGCTTTCAATTTCAGGGTGTCACAAACCCACTTAGAGCTGACTAAAAGCCTCAAACTGTGTCTCTAATCTGGTAGGTGTTCTTCCCCACCTGGGCCTCATTCTGGCAACTGTGCGGATGGGGCCAGGATGGCCACTTTCTGCCAAGTGGAGGAGGCTGGGGTGGGAGCCCTGATCCCCGAGAGTTCCCATGGGGGTCCTTAGGTGGGACCGCAGTGCTGAGCCCCTGCATCCCAGAAGGCTGTCATCCCAGCTGCATGGGTGGGAGTCGCGTCCTTTGTTGGTGACATGAGTGTTAACACAGTGTTTCAGCAGAAGGAATGGGGTGGGGACTTGGTTTATGTTCAGTTGAGTTGGAAATTGTATGTGTATGAAGGTGTTTGTGAGAGAGAAACTAGATCAGTCAGGGCAGCAGCAGGAGAGAGAGTTTACTCGGTTCGTTGAACTCAAGAGAGAGAGGTAATGGGTTTCTTTCAAAGGTATGGGTGAGGTTGAGGAAACCCATAAGGGTAGGGCAGCACCCAGGGCCCAGCCACAGCAGAGAGCTGTTCTCACCGCAGGCTTGAGGGGTAGTGAGAGGAGATTGAGAGGCAGAGCATGGTTGGGGGGTGGGGGGTGAGGTGGGGAGCAGCCCCTCCCAGAACTGTGGTGCAGAGGCTGGGCCAGAGTGGGAAGAAATAACCCCATGTCTCTCTCCACCTATGTCCCATCTGCTAGGGCCTCCCATTGGCCAAACCCAACTGAAATCCACAGGGCAAGGGAACCAGGGCAATGGGCTTCAAAAGGGAAAGGATCCCCTGGAGTGTAGAGCAGGACAGAGAAAGAGCTGGGTGGGGTGGGGTGGGGTCGGGTGGGGGCAGCAGAGAATAAGCCGCCAAATCAGTCCACGCCTAACTGCCAGCCCTATGCCCCCCTGGAGGTCAGGAGGCCCAGGTCTTGACAGAAGATCACCCCCTCCTGGCCTCATAGCTGGCTGTAGAACGGAAAGACCTTACTTGCCTGACCGGGGTTCTCAATCCCAGCCTTGCAGTGGCCCTTGCAGTTTGCTGGGACAGCTGCCCACCCGCCCCCGTAACTCTCAACTTCTGTGTGTAGCAGAGCCCCGGGGAGCCATTTAATTTAGTTCTCAAAGAAGGTTTAAGTCTGCCTTCCCTTTGAGGGTCTCACTGGAACTGATGATATGTAATTAATGCTGCTTAATTGATATTCTTGGGGCTTAGTCATAGAGGTTTTAGGAGCCCTTGGGAGCATCTTCTGTGGCATGTCAGGAGCTTTTCCCGCTGGGTTTTGTTGCCAGGGACAAGAAGTGAGCTTTTCAGAGGGCGAATACCCTAATTTCCAGGTTTCTTACTTGTTTGTACTTTCTCTTTCTTTCTCCCTTACTGGGAGACTATTCCAGGCTTTGGGGCCCACGGAGGTCCCCCTCACCTTTCTTTCAGATCACTCAGCCCCTTCCCCAGTTTCACACCGTGCCCTACCCAGTCCACACTTGCCCTTGTCTCATTGGGAACAGTTCTCCAAGACCCTCTGCATGAGAATCACTTGGTAAAACCAAGATTTCGAGGTTTGCCTTCAGCTTTGCTCATCAGAGAAATCCCATGTCCACTGGTGTTTGGGGGCCTGTGCCCCAGGTTGTGAGCAATGTGAGATACTGCCTGCCATCTGCAGAGGCTGGAGTGTAGACAGAGGAGTTCAGAATGGACCGAGGGAGGGACAGGGAGCTGGAAGAGTGTTCAGGGCTGGGTTGGCTCTGATTATGGTTGGCGAGGGGTTAACCCATTCTCCCCTTCTCCCCCAAGCAGGATTTGCCATATGTCATTCAGACTGTATGCTTTGGGGCACCTGGGTGGCTTAGTCAGTTAAGCGTCCGACTTCGGTTCACGGTTCGGGGGTTCAAGCCCCATATCGGCCTCTGTGCTGACAGCTGGGAGCCTGGAGCCTGCTTTGGATTCTGTGTCTCCCTCCCTCTTTCTCTGCCCCTCCCCCACGCTTGCTCGCGCTGTGTCTCTCTCTCTCTCTCAAAAATGAATAAACATTTTTAAAAAGTTAAAAAAAAAAAAAGACTATATGCTTTCATGTGATTCCCACTGCTCGGTGCTAATACCTCATCTGTCCAAGTCCCTTGTGGCTTGGAAACAGTAATTCTGTGTGGAAGGAAATACAACCAAATTGAATTTTTTTTATACATCAGTTAGGTTGTTTCCTAGTGTCATTAATAGGTGTGTAAATTGGGCCTGACAGAGACCTGGTTGCTTCTTGGATGTTCAAAACCCAAGTTTTCCCTTTTCTCCCCCCTTTGTTATTAGCCAAAGTAATGAAGGCTATAAAACATCTTTAGTAAATCCCTGGGTTGTAGATTTCACAGTTGTTTGTGACTGGCATATGTTAATTACCCCTGTGTGCTGGAAATTCATCACTGCCCAGCCTGGCTCTCTTGCCCCCTCTCCTGTGCTAGGAAATCTCGGGGGTCCTTGGAGTCCTGCTCCAAGTCCTGTTTCCGGGGGAACTCCATTTTCTTCTCTGGCAGAGATCACTCTCCAGGGAATTCCTCTCGAGTGAAGCTTCAAGTGCCATTTTGAAAGCAGCGCCGTCATCTTCCCTAATGGGTGTTTTCCTTGCATCTCTGCGGAGAGTCGGGTGAGGAGAGAGACCGCACCAAAGCTTGTTCCTTCTGGACTGGAGTTCGTCTAAAATTCAGCCAGAGGGATTTTTTTTTTTTTTTTTTTTTTTTTACTTTGTTTGGGAGAGCAGTACATTGAGGAGGTGGCAGAGCCCTTTCTGAAAGGAGGATTCTCTCACACCTGGGTGTGAGAGAAATTTTCCTTTTGTCTGAAGACTAGAGGTATTAACAATTAGAAAGAGCACAAGAGGAAAATGCAGCAGTTCTCTTGGAACGAGGATTATACATTGTAAGATTGTTATTGAATTTTAGGGGATGCAGCAGGAGCCCAGTCTTACTCACCTCTGTGCCCTCGCCATTGCCTTGCACACAGTGGGGATTTTATAAATACTTGTGAAGTAAACTTCATCTTTATTTGGTTTTCATCGTACTTGAGGAGGCCTGTTAGATGTTAGATGAAGTAAAAATATAATGGGTTTTGGATTAGACATACCTGCGTTTAGGTCCCAGGTCTGCCTAGCTGTGTGACCTTGGGCAAGGTACTTAACCTCTCTGATTCTCTCACTTGCAAAATGGGTAGTAACTGACGGGGGTTTTTATGAGAACTGAATGAGATAACGATCCACTCGATCTATTGAGCGTTCAGAAGGGGCTCAGTCAAGGTTAGTTTTCTTCCTTCCTCCATCAGTGGTTCTGAACTCCAACTGCACTTTAGAATCACCTAGGAAACTGAAAAAAAAACACAGTTGTTTAGGCCCCACCCATTGAGATCGGGTTTCATAGGTCTGTGTGGGGGCTTTGAGCTTTTTAAAAAAGCTCCTGTTAAAGGATACATTTTTTTAAAAGGTAAAAGCATGACTCCCATGCAAATATAAAATGAACACATGGTAAAGATTTATTTAACTTGTTAATTAAATGAGGGAACCAGTAAGATGTTACAACTGGTTCAGATGACTCAAACAACACACATACTGTTGACCCTGAACAACACAAGTTTGAACTTTGCTGATCCACTTATATGCAAATTTTTTTCAATAAATACAGTATAGTACTATAAATGTATTTTCTTTTCCTTATGGCTTTCTTTTGTTAAAATTTTTTTTTAACGTTTATTTATTTTTGAGACAGAGAGAGACAGAACATGAATGGGGGAGGGTCAGAGAGAGGGAGACACAGAATCTGAAACAGGCTCCAGGCTCTGAGCTGTCAGCACAGAGCCCGACGCGGGGCTCGAACTCACGGACCGCGAGATCGTGACCTGAGCCGAAGTCGACCGCTTAACTGACTGAGCCACTCAGGCGCCCCCCCCCCCCCCGCCCATTACCCATATAGCCCATCCCCCACTCACCTCCCTCCATCAATCCTCAGTTTGTTCTCTATCTTCAGCAGTCTCTCATGGTTTGTTTCCCTTTCTCTTTTCCCCCCTCCCATATGTTCATCTGTTTTGTTTCTTAAATTCCACATAGTAGTGAAATCATATGGTATTTGTCTTTCTCTGACTAATTTCGCTTAGCATAATACCCACTAGCTCCATCCACGTGGCTGCAAATGGCAAGATTTCATCCTTTTTGATGAATAATATTCCGTCATGCATACACATATATATATAAGTTTTCCTTATCTATTGGTAGATAGATATTCCATCCTTTATGATATATGTGTGTATACGTATATATATATATATATATATATATATGTATATACGTATACACACACACACACACACACACACACACACACATACATACCATACCTTCTTTATCTATTCATCAGTCAGTGGACATTTGGGCTCTATCCCTAGTTTGGCTATTGTTGGTATTGCTGCTATAAACATTGGGGTGCATGTACCCCTTCAAATCTGTTTTTCTTTTTATATCCTTTGGATAAATACTTAGTGGTGAAGTTGCTGGATGGTAGGGTAGTTCTATTTTTAACTTTTTGAGGAACCTCCATACTGTTGTCTAGAGTGGCCACACCAGTTTGCATTCCTGCCAAAAATGCAAGATGGTTCCTCTTTCTCTGCATCCTCGCCAACACCTGTTGTTTCTTGTGTTGTTAATATTAGTCATTCTGACTGATATGAGGTGGTATCTCATAGTGGCTTTAGTTTGTATTTCCCTGATAATGAGTGATGTCGAACATCTTTTCATGTGTCTGTTTGCCATCTGGATGTCTTGTTTTTGGAAAAGTGTCTATTCATGTCTTCTGCCTATTTCTTAACTGGATTATTTGTTTTTTTGGGTGTTGACTTTGATAGATTCCTTATAGATTTTGGATGCTAACCCTTTATCAGCTATGTCATTTGCAAATATCTTCTCCTATTCTGTAGGCCGCCTCTTAGTTTTGTTGATTATTTCCTTTACTGTGCAGAAGTTTTTTTTATCTTGATAAGGTCCCAGTAGTTCATTTTTGCTTCTGTTTCCTTTGCTCCCGGAGACGTGTCTAGGAAGAAGTTGCTCCAGCCGAGGTCAAGGAGGTCGTTACCTGTGTTCTTCTGTAGGATTTTGATGGTTTCCTGTCATTTAGGTCTTTCATCCATTTTGAATTTATTTTTGTGTCTGGTGTAAGAAAGGGGTCCGGTCTCATTCTTTGGCATGTCGCTGTCCAGTTTTCCCAACACCATTTGTTGAAGAGACTGTCATTTTTCCATCAGATATTCTTTCTTGCTTTGTCAAAGATTAGTCGACCATAGAGTTGTGGGAAGCGTCCAACTCTTGATCTCAGCTCAGGTCTTGATCTCAGGGTCATGAGTTCATGGGCTTCACTCTGGGCTAGAAGCCTACTTGAAAAAGAAAAAAAAGAATCCTTTGCACTCTGCTTCCTTCCGGCAGTTTACAGAGTTGTAAAATAGCTCAACAATAATGAAAGGTGCAGATCTCTATGAAGTCCGATACCTGGGCTAGTATGTGAAGCAGAACACCCAGTAATCTGCTTTTTTGTAGATTTCACTATCCTTCACACCTCCATGGTGCTTCTGGTGTGCAGGCAGGGGACTGTCGTAGACGTTTGTATGTAGCTCTGTTAGCGCTGTTGTCACATGGTGTTGTAGTTGTCCCACCTGTGATAGAGAAGTCCTTAAGTGAAGGGTTCATGCTCCCTTAGTAGCTCAGCACCCAGCACACTGTCCGGCCTATGAAAAGTGCTTAAAAACTGTTGAATCAGTAATTGACTTAGATGATACCTCCAAGAAGTAAGGAGATTGGAGCTTTGAAAAGCTCCGATGAAGTCCCACAATTAGCTTGTGATAAGGTTGGGACTGAAACCCGCTCATCCATTCCCTCACTCAACCTTCCTTCCTTCAACAATTCCTGAGTACCTACTGTGTACCAGTCGCTGGGAGCAGTTATGAGTCTTTGCCCTCCCAAGGGATTTCATGTGTAGCACAATGTGGCTTAGAGAGCATGGGACGGAATGCCTAGCTTGTGACTTGACCTCAGCGATGACTAGTTGTGAAACCCTGGACAAATGGCTTAGCTTTTCTGTGCTTGTGTTTTCCCATCTATAAAATGGGGAAGCCTACCATAAAAGGACTAAATAAGGTAAAACGGTGCAAAATATTTAACTCAGTTCCTGGGGCTGTTAATCATCTGCGACTATGAGCCTGTGACTGTGTTAGACAATGTCAGGTCCTGGGCTGCAAAGATGAGGAGAGCTTGGATCCTCCGCTGTTCGAGAAGCTCAATCTAGTAGGGTAGAAACAGCCTCAGTAGATCGTTATCAGGGGACATGGTAAGTGCAGCAAGAGGGGTGTGAAGGGAATTATGGGAGCACAGGGGAGGGCTTAGGAGTTGGAGAACAGGACTTCCCGGGAGCCGAGTCTTCAAGCATTAGGAATGTTCCCACTTAGTGGACCCACTAGGAGGCTGCTGCGGAAGTTGAGGTAAGAAAATGGTAAGCCCAGGGGCGCCTGGGTGGCGCAGTCGGTTAAGCGTCCGACTTCAGCCAGGTCACGATCTCGCGGTCCGTGAGTTCGAGCCCCGAGTCAGGCTCTGGGCTGATGGCTCGGAGCCTGGAGCCTGTTTCCGATTCTGTGTCTCCCTCTCTCTCTGCCCCTCCCCCGTTCATGCTCTGTCTCTCTCTGTCCCAAAAATAAAAAAAAAAAATAATAATAAAATAAAAATAAAAAAAAAAAGAAAATGGTAAGCCCAGACCAAGGCCACAACAGAGGAAACGAAGACAGAGGGATTGGAGAGAGACTTAGCAGGTGGACTTGACAGGGAATGAGGGCAAGAAGGTTCCAAATCTAGTGCTCTCAGCTGAACCCACACTGCCTTAGATGGGGGTTCTCTTTGCAGCTTTCTAACTTAATTCAGGGCAGAAGTGAGTGCTGGGGTAGATCCTACATAACGGGGCCTTGCCCACCTCACGGGAGAGGGGCCCAGGTACTGGCATTATTCTGGATTGCAGAGCCCCATTAAGGAGGACTAGTATTCAGGATTGATTTTTTATTTTGGCAATTACTACCCAATTTGAAAAAACATGTTTATGTATTCGGAAATATTAGCGACTGGGGCACCTGGGTAGCTCAGTCGGTTAAGCGTCCGACTTCGGCTCAGGTCGTGATCTCACGGTTCGTGAGTTCGAGCCCTAAGTCAGGCTTTGTGCTGACAGCTCAGAGCCTGGAGCCTTCTTCAGATTCTGTGTCTCCCTCTCTCTCTGCCCATCCCCCACCCTCACTCTGTCTCTCGCTCTCAAAATAAACATTAAAAATTTTTTTAAAAAAGAAATATTAGCAACTTACTTAAAATATTTATTGTGCACCTGTCTGTCTTGTTCACATTGTGGAATATCCTGCCTTCCCTTCAGGAAGGATATAGTACAGTGCTTTTATGCTTTTATCTTTTAGTCCCACGTCGCTTTTGTGAAACAAAATCTCACCAGAAATGTCCAGTGTGTTGAACAGACGTAAGAATGAGCTGTTTTGATGGAACAGATGGCCTGGAACTATGTCCACACTGCCTTCCTCCATTCTGCAGGGAGACTCCAAGGAGCTCAGGGCCCTGTGTACAAAGGTCTAGCCCAGTGGTTGTCAAAGGGAGGTCCCCGCACCAGCAGCACAGTTTGAGAGATGCAAAGTCTCAGGCCTCACCCTAAATCTATTGAATCAAAACCTCTGGGAGTGAGACCTACAATCCATCCTTTCACAAACCCTCCAAGTGATCTGATGCCCAGAAATGGGAGTGACTTGCCTTATGTCATTTGGGGAGTTCAGGGGGATTCAATTGTTGAGTGCCTAATGTGTGTAAAGTTGTAGAGTATATGCTGAAGGGGATACCAAGAGTTACATCAATGCATCAGTTATCTGTTGCCGTGTAACAAATTAGCCCAGAGTTTCGCAACTTCAATAACAGGGTCATGAATCTGGGTGCAGCTTTGTGGGTTCCTTTACCTCAGGGTCTCTCACAAGGCTACAGTCAAGGTGTAGGCCAGGGCCTCGGTCATCTCAAGATTCTGCTGGGGCAGGATCCACTTCTAAGTTCACTCAGTCGCTGTTGGTAAGATTCAGATCCTTACAGGTGGGTGGGCTGACAGCCTGGTTCCTCACTGGCTGTTGGCCTAAGGTTGCCCTCAATTCCTTGCCACACGGGCCTCTCCAAAGGGCAGCTGGCTTCCTCAAAGTGAGCAAGCAAATGAGAGCGAGAGAGGGGGTGCCCAAGACAGAAGTCATAGTTGTTTGTAACATTTTGGGAGTGGCTTGTGCTCTGTTCTGTTCGTGAAATGAGTCATGAAGTCTAGCCCACCCTGAAGAGGAGGGGATTATTCAAGGGCAGGAGGTGGGGGATCTTCCAAGATACCACCATCCCTTCTTCTGCCCTTTCGTTTACAATTGTGGCATCAGATACGTACACGCCTAACTGTGGAATCGGTCAGAGAAGGACCGTGGTCATAGGGGTGAGCACAAGTTCAGTGGTGGTTCAGAGAAAAGTAAAAGTCTCTGAGAGGAAGAATCAGGAAGGCTTCTTGGAGGATGCAGCATTATCAAAGGACCTTGAAGAAATGGAGGATATGCCTCTGGCACAAAGGGGAAGCCCAGGTGGAGGACAGAGCATAGGCAAAGGCAGTGAGGTGGGTAAGTGAAGGGCCCGCTCAGGTGTCCAGGTATCAAAACCTTACAACTTGGGTGGAGCCTGGATAGAGGTAAGGAGAATAAAGCTGACAGTGGAGATTGGACCCATAGGGTGGATGGTTTCCATTGTTAGAGATGGAAGAGGTCTCACCCTTGCTGGGGGGTGGGGATGGGGGCCATGAGGTGGGATAGGCATGGCTTCCATTACTGCTGGGGCCAGGACTAAGGGGCTCTGAGCTCAGTGCTCTCCCCTGCCCCACCAGCCTGGCCCTGAGGTCCATGCCCCGTTTTCTCTTGCAGTTCGGACGCACTGAAGTCATTGACAACACACTCAATCCTGACTTTGTGCGCAAATTCATCGTGGATTACTTCTTTGAGGAGAAGCAGAACCTCCGTTTTGACTTGTAAGTGGAAGATGGTGCTGAGGCTGGGGCTTGGGGAGGAACCACTGACGGGAGGTGGGACTGTAGGACCCAGGTTGGTAGTAGCTCAGGGTTGGCCTGGAATAAAAGTGACGATTAGTTGAAGTCTAGCCCCGCCTCCATCAGGAGATGGAAAAGAGGTGAGGAGAGAGAACAGAGGCTCCCCACCGTTTGTCTCAGCTACGTGGGGGGCCCTGAACAAGCCCTGACTCTAGGGGCCAGTTGAGGAAAGCTCTTGGGGGCAAGCTCTAACTCCACCTCCAGAGAGCCTTTTTCTCCCCAGCTGCCAGGGCGGTCCCCATTGACCACTCCCTCTGTCAGAGCTTGTTTGAGGAGAGGGTACCCCCCAGTCTCCCCTCCTGCAGAGGTAACCTGGCTGATGGGGCTCAGAGCATGTGCATGTGTCTCACAAAGGAGCCGAGTGCCCCTCTGCTGAGGTTAAAGATGATGACAGGAGGAACATTGTTTTGTTGTTTTTCCAAGGCGTGGGGTGGTTACAAAGGACCGTGTCGCAGAGAATTGTGGACAGGGTGGACAGAAAGGGGGTTGGGGGCTTGAAGGAGCAAAGGAAAAAAAAAATACAGTGGAAGGAAATGACTTTTCAGGGACTGATGGAGGGCTTGCAGCCCATTGTCGAGAAGTCACCATTTGGGGACATTTTGGAGAGAGAAGGTGCTCAGGGTAGGGGGAGCACGAGAATGAGTGCCCTCAGCAGAAGGCATCTGGGCCTGGATGGCCTGGTGACTGGAGAAGAGGGCTTCAGGTATGGCTCCGGATAAAGGGAGGTACCCAGCTGCAGGGAAGAGGTGAAGGTGTTGAATGCATCCCTCGTTCTTGAGTGACAAGACCCAAGGTCAGGCTGGGCCCCCCTGAGCAAGGTGACGCAGTCGGGGAAGGTCAAAGGCCAGGTCCTGAGCTCGTTTCAAGGGCAGCCGAGCCTCAGCTGGGAAGATGGGAGAACAGGCAGCGAAGGGCAAGGTGGCCCAGCCACCTGTGAACCAGCCAGGGCTGCAGAGCAAGTTTGTTTTCCTTTTTCAGTCTTTAAGGAGGTATGACATGTATATAAGAGTCCATTCCATGATGCCCTTTTAGATGTTCACACTCATGTAACCACCACCCAGATCAAGAGACAGAACACGTCCAGCACCCCACGGGGCTCCCACGTGCGCCTCCCAGCCATTACTCCCAGGGGTAACCACTGTGTCAGAGACTGGTTTTTTGAGTACAGGGGTCCTGGCTTGGCTCAGGGGCCCCAGCAGTTCTGGGCAGGATGCCCCAGCTATCTTCACCATCTCTGTGCGTCCCATGCAGATACGACGTCGACTCGAAGAGCCCTGATTTATCCAAACACGTGAGTTTTGCCAGCGACTGCCCAGAGGTTCTGACCATCTCTTAAATGCCAAGGTCTGGGTCGGCCTCGGACTTCACCGTGACACAGACTGTGTGTCTGATGCTGCCACCTGTCATTTCAGAGCCCTCGTACTTCTAGGGATGGGGTGATGGAGGAGGTGGGGTGGCTGTGGGCAGGGTGGGCGACACTGTTTTTTTTTCTGTTCCCCGGGTATGCAGGATTTTCTGGGCCAAGCCTTCTGCACCCTCGGAGAGATTGTGGGGTCCCCTGGGAGCCGCCTGGAGAAGCCCCTCACGTAAGTGTAAAGGGGTGGGGGGCCTGCCTGGGTTGCTTCCCCAGAGATGGGCCAACTTTCCAGCCTCCCTTGGCTCAGGGTAGGGGCAAAGCAGTCAGCCAGTCATGCAGGCTGAGGAGGAGTAAGGAGACCAGGTTTGGGGGGCTCTGAAGTTTATGGAATTTGGGGCCCCCAGAGTGAGGTATGTGTCTGTCCCTCCCAGCCCCCAACTGCCTGGGTCTAATTCCCATTTGTCATTCGGGTCTGTTTCCTCCCTCCTGTCACCCAGCCCACCTTTGGGGAGGCGCGCCCTCTGCCGGGATTGAGGAGGACCTCAGCAGGAGATGGCTGGGGAGGCCAGCCATGAGGGCAGGCAGGATCCTGGAGACGATGGGTTGGTGAAGGAGGGGCACCTGTTTCCCCCACTGAAGGTTTCAAATGCTTCATTCTCCCCAGTGAGACCCACGCACAGCTCCCCTTCACTGGGCATCTCCTCTGGGCCAGACCATAATCAGCTTCTCTGATCTCACAAGATTCACTCGGCAGGTCTCCCCATTTCACGGTTCACACACTGAGGCTCAAAGAAGTGGAACAGTGGTCCTCAAACTGTGGCAGGCTTATCGTCAGGAGGGCTTGTTAAAGCACAGATTGCTGGGCTCCACCCCCCACCCCCACCCCCAGGTTCCGATCCAGCAAGTCTGGGGTGGAGCCTGAGAATTTACATCTCTAACACATTCCCGGGGGATGCTGATGGTGCTGGTCCGGAGACCACACTTTGAGAACCCCTGAGGGGCGGTCGCCCAGGACTTCACAACAAGGCTTGGGAGGAAGACCTCTCCTTCCTCTGGCCCATGGCTTTTGGTCCTGTTTTGACGTTTGATCCAGAATAGAAACCTGTCTCCAAGAATTCTGATGCCAAGTGCTGTGGCCTCTCAGGACGAGGGTACTTGGCTCATGGCGTGCTCTCTCTTCCTCTCTCTCCACAGGATAGGAGCATTCAGCCTGAATTCCAGGACAGGCAAACCCATGCCAGCTGTGTCCAATGGGTAGGTCAGCAGACATCTTTGGTCCTGGAGTCCTCAGACATCCAGCCAGCTCTGCAGAGGGAGCCTCAGAGTCCAGGCCCTGTCCCTGCCCCCACCACCGTGCACGCAGCCCTGGCCAAGGGGAGAGAGGAGCCTGGGTCCCTCCTGCAGGATGTGGGTGCTTTGGGCCACTCTGCAGCCAGCCCCTCCCCCATCCAGACCTGAGCTCCAGCATCCCCAGGCCCAGTGGCCCATGGGACTTCAGGGAGCAGGGTGGGGATCAGAGGTAGGCGCTGCTTCCGGTGGCCACCAGGGACTGGACACATTCTCTTCCTCTCTCCCTGGCCTGGTTTCTTCGGCCTCTCACCTCTTGCCCTTCTCCCCTTCCTCTTTCCCTCCCTTCTCTTTATCTCCTTACTCCACTTCCCCTCCATGCTCCCACTGCTGGATGTCTGCCTCTTCATGGAGAAGATTCTGCTAAATCCTCACTTTTTCTATTTGCTCACCAGCTGTGGTGGGCCAGCCCCATTCCCCTGGCCTCCACCCTGACCATCCGCTTTTGGCCGGCTTCCTGCAACTGTGTGCAACAAAGACCCTCCCTCCCCACTCTTTGCCTGTCCCCTCTCCTGGTTGGAGGGAAGGTCCTCACCTGAGGGTGTTGGGGGGCAGGATAGGGGATATCTGCCTGCGGGAGCAGCCTGGAGGTGCCTCAGACACCTGAGCATTTTGGCCCAGTCAGCAGAGCTCCACTGGCCTTGCTGAGAGCTCCCAGGAGCTGGGGTCCCAGCAGCTGCACCGGCCACCAGAGCAGCTGGATATGGGACAGGGGCTCTAGGGGGCCCAGGGTGCTCACGGCCCAGGAAGGGTGTGGATGCTAATTTACAAGGAGAGTATGGAAGCAGCAGTTGGAGAGGGAACAGGAGTCAGGGAGAAGAGCAGAGAGGGAGGGCCAGAAAGGCAGAGAGAGAGAAAGGAAGGCCAAGCAGGTGGGAGTGGGTTGGGTCTGGAGGGGAGGGAAGGGAAGGTGGGAAATAGGAGAGGGGCCCAGAGGCAGAGGGAGAAACACTGGCGGAAGAGGCTGGTGTGAGGACTCTGTCTCCCTGGGCAGACACATATCAGTCCCAGGGAGGGCCAGACTGGGGCTGGGGAGGTGCTTTGGGGGCACTCCCCACGTCTAGGGGGACAGGCTAGCAGGCCCTGCCACCCATCTGTGATGGGAGCCTCCAGATGTGGCCCCTGCTCTGCTCACCTGATTTGGAGGGCTCTGGGCTGTCCCCACCTCTGGGGCCAGCTCCCCTGCCTCCTCTACTTGAGAGCCCCTCCCTCCAAAAGCTGGCACTGGGGAGAGTTCCATCAGTGGTTCTCAAAGTGGGTTCTGCGGACAGCGTGCTGCTGCTCCCGAGGCTGGCCTGGGGGTGGGGCCGGATTTTCTCAGCTTTGCAACTTTGTAAAGGAAAGCGGGCGGGGAGGGAAATGATAGCACTGTGTGTGCATGTTGGTCATAATGGAGGCTACAAACACACTCATTTTTAGGGGCTAGGAAACGGAGGCTCAGAGAGGTGCAGGCATGAGTCCAAAGTCACACAGCTGCTGGACAACGTAACATTTTTTTCTCCCTCCCAGTGGCCCCTGGCTACACTGGGGGCCCCCACCCCCAGGTTCATCCCAAACACTGGAGTGGGATGGGCTGGTGCCTGGGGGAGGGGTCCTTCCTGACCTAGGGAAGAGGTGGTACAGGTCCCCTGGGTGAAGGCCCACCCTTGGGAACTCACCCTCCTGGAAGGGATTCTTCGCGTGGGCCGACTTCAGGTCCTGGTTGCCCCCCTCACTGAGTTGCTGCATGAATGGCCAGGAGCTCTCTTCTCTGGAGAGACCCCAGCCGAGGAGTTCAAGGGGAGGTAGCCGTGGGAGAGAGCCTGGACAAGCTGCCCCAAGAGCATTCCAGCCCTTCTGCTTAACTCCCCCTTGCTGCTCTCCCTCCCATGATAAATCGGAGTGGTTCAGAGCTGAAATGTCCCGGGACTCTGGGGGTCAGCTGGGTGCAGGGTGGGGTGGCTGGCCCACGAGGTCTTTTGCCCACAGAAGTGGTCTTTGGATGGAAAGTTTGAGAACCACTGGTCTGGAAGCCTCCGGGTGAGTCTGGATGCTTTTCCACTTCTAGGACTTTCATTGCAGACACTATCCTTGGTGGGGCTCTGGGCTCTCTGGGAGCAGGGGGCGGGGCAGCTCCAGGTCTGGGGGCCTGGCCCAGGAAGCAGTGCACTAGGCCACACTGCCACATGGATTTCAGGAGACTCTGTCTCCCCAGGGGCTTTGGGCAGGTCTGCTGGGTGGGGGAGGAGGGAGGGTGAGGAGGTCTGATTCGGGGAGTGTTCAGGCTTGTGTGTCTGTCTTTGTCTGGCTCTCCATTCTTTCATCTTCTCCTCTCCCAGTGGTGTCCCAGGGAAGAAATGTGGCACCATCATCCTGTCCGCCGAGGAGCTGAGCAACTGTAGGGTGAGTGGCAGAGGGGCTCCAGGACGGGACCTGGTGGGGGCAGAGGTGGAGCAGTGACAGAGGGCAGGCTGCTCTCCCTGTGACCCCCGGGCCACGCGTGTCTTTGGAAGGTATCTGGGGGAAGGCAGGGCTCCTCAGTTTGACCTGGCGGTCACAGAATTCTGTAACATCAGAGCTAGCCCGTGAACTGTGAGATCGTGACCTGAGCCAAAACCAAGAGTCGGACGCTTAACCGACTGAACCACCCAGGCGCCCCGGTGCCTTCTCCTTTATAGCGGAGCGCACTGAGGCCCAGAGGGGGAAGGAACTCGTCCACAGTTAGCAGCAGAGCCAGACTGGCCCTGGCCCCTGCCCTCCACGCCGGGGCTCCTCCATTCCCCATCATGGTCACCTCTCACATGTCTTTGAACCAAGACTGCTTTGGCTCCAGGACTGGCAGAGAGGGGCTTTTTCCGTCGTGGAGCCTGGGGGCTTGGCATGTCGTTGTCATATTGCGCTTTTAGCTCTGGAGTAGGGTGACGACCTGCACGGGGTCGAGGGAGTGAGGGTGTGTGTGTTGCGAAGCTAGAGTCTGCCATCGCAGGCGGCCCTTGGTTTTGCTCCTTCTGTGGGACCGTGGAGAAGCAGGAGGTGGGGACAGCTGAAGGGGTAGCTGAGCACACCAACAAGGGGCTCAGGGGACTCGATGGCTAAAAATAATGGCGAAACATAGTGATGATGATAGTTATTACTTGTCAGGGGAGGGGCATTTTTGCCTAAGTTATCACTGCTCCTGACAACAATCCGAAGAGGTGGGTACTGTTCTTGTTCCCATTTTACGAATGAAGAAATTGAGGCTCAGGGAAACGGAGTCATCTGTTCAAGGACAGGAAATGGTAGAGTCACGGTTCTAACCCAGGTCAACCCGATTCTAAAACCTGGGCTCGTTCCCAGGCTTGCATGCCTCTTAGGTTCATTAGAAGCCACAGGTGGGAATGGGGTAGGTCCCAGGGAGAGAAGGAAGAGGTGGCCACGGAGTGTGAACACAGGACCAAGCCTGGGGTAACCTGGGAACCCGAGTTCACATAGCTCAGGTTAGAGGGTGTGGGAGGGAGGGGGAGAAACAGGATTTTCTGACCTTCCTGGGAAATCAGTGCAACTATGATATTTGTTAGCTATAAATATTTGCCTTATTAGAAAATAAAGTTGAGCGATTAAGAAGCTATATGTTAATTCGCTTAACAATGACAACATAAATAACAACTTTTTCTGAAAAATGACTACCTTTTCCAAAACAAGAGTCATTTAGTGAGAAGAGCAGCCTTGTTTTGCATTTTTGTAAATATCTTGAATGTCAGGCTGAACAGAAGAGAGTTAGAGTCTCATATTTGCTTCTGCAGTCAATCTGTTGTGTATCACTGCTAGGTAAATTCTAGAAAACTCCATGTCTTATTAGCATTATTATGAAAAGAGTTTTGGCCTCATGGACCACCTCCTGAGGGTTCCTGGTCCATACTTTGAGAACTGCTGCTGTGGAGGTATAAATTGTTAGCCAAGATTAATTGAGCAATTATACTGAGCCACACCCTGTGCTAAGTGGTTTACATGTATTGACTTCTTTTAAAAATTTTTTTTTAACGTTTATTTATTTTTGAGACAGAGAGAGACAGAGCATGAACGGGGGAGGGGCAGAGAGAGAGGGAGACACAGAATCCGAAGCAGGCTCTAGGCTCTGAGCCATCAGCCCAGAGCCCGACGCGGGGCTCAAACTCGCGGACCGCGAGATCGTGACCTGAGCTGAAGTCGGGCGCTTAACCGACTGTGCCACCCAGGCGCCCCTGTATCGACTTCTTAATGTGTATTAGTGTGATGTGTGATGTAATACTGTAAGTAGTGTGATGTATTACATAATATCTGCTATATTACAGTTTTTCTTTTCCAGAGAGGTTAAATGACCTGCCCAGGGTCACAGAGCCACTGGGTAGGAGAGATTTGAACCCAGGCAGTCTGGTTCTAGAGCCAGGGTCTTTAAACACCAGGCTGTGGGCTTCCAAACTCTGCTTTCAGGGGCCTCCCGTTGGAGAATAAGACACAGAATTGATAGGCCAGGGCAGTGTAGCGATGACCAAATCCACTGCTAGGCCACTGCTCGTTCTGGCTCATCTAAGTGCCTGTTAACCTCAGTGGGTCTGGAGGAATTTAGCAGCAGGACCACACCCCCTCTGGTATACAGCCCCAGCAGAGGGCCTGGTGTGCGGTGGCCAGTCCTGCAGGATGGATCAGGAGGAATCTGTAACCGAATAAAAGCACAGACCAAACGTTTAGCAGCGGACCACGAGGAAAACTACAAATGTGTATGCTGACCATCCGGAAGTCACCGGCGTTCAGGCAAGGGAGAGAGAACACAGCCGACATTACAGGAGAGCTGTTGAAGCTCCCCGAGCCTCAGCTTCTCCATCTGTATGTCGGGGCTGATAGAGGTGTCTCGAGGATTAAAAGGGCTCATGGAGGCGGCTCTGCCTAACTGGTGCCTGGGAAGGATGGAATCTGAATTCCTTGAAGCCTAAATTCCGTTTGCCCCCAAACTTCCAGCTCAGCTGGTGATTTCCTCCCTAGCTTATAATTAAATAAGGTAATACGAGTGAAAGTGCTTTGGAAATTCTAAAGCCCTAGACAATGCTGGGTGCTGTCATTGGTCTAGTTTTCCGGGATTGGCAAACAATCTGCCTTTTAGTATCTATTAGGCGCCTCCCTGTTCTTGCTCCTTCCCCACCTTCCCTCCAGGGGTGGCCACAGTTTCCTTGATTTAAGCTGTTCCCAAGGCAAGGAGGTGGGGGGTGGGCTCCCTCCCTTCCTCTTGAGATTGTCAGCTCCTTTTCTTTCGGGGCGTCTTTGGCTGAGTTCTGTCTTTCCCTAGAATACTTACAAGGAAAAGAGACTAATTCCCAGCATCTGGCTGAATGAAAATAATTACATCTGAGCTGCTTTGCTTCTGTGGCTCCAGCTCGGCATTCAGTAGGAGGATCAAAGGAAGAGGGTGGAGTCTGAGAGGTTTTTTTTTTTTTTTTTTTTTTTTTTTTTCCAACCAGAGCAGGGCTTTCTGCTCAAGTGAATGTGTTCTGCTAAGTAGTCGGATGGTGTGGACGGGTGGGGACTAGCAAAGGACTCCAGTGGGTCACCAGCATGCTTTGATGGGTTACGGAAAAGCTTTCCTTATCTAGAATTTAAACAAGAAAGTTGCAACAATGGGAATTTGATCCCAAATACTATTCAGTCATACTGGATGTTGACAACGATGAGCTTAAGCTCCTGAAGGGCCTCTGAATCACCAAAGACTTAATTATGTTCAGCAGTAAAACTATTATTATTCTGTGTAATACTGACCAACATTTGCATAGCCCTCACAATTGACCAAGATCCTCATGATTATAGTCTATTTGGTCCTTACCACAGGGCTGGGAGGTGGGTAGGAGTGAGTGCCTCCAGTTCACAGGTGCAGAGAGGTTGAAGTGACAGCTTAAGATTGCTAGGCGGAGAGGGGTGCCTGGGTGGCTCAGTCGGTTCAGCGTCCGACTTAGGCTCAGGTCATGATCTCACCGCTTGTGCGTTCGAGCTCCGCGTCAGGTTCTGTGCTGACAGCTCAGAGCCTGGAGCTTGCTTTTAGATTCAGTCTCCCTCTCTGCCTGTCCCTGGCTCACACTCTGTCTCTCAAAAATAAATAAACATTAAAAAAGTTTTTTTTTTAAAAAAAAGATTGCTCGGCTGTGGACCCCTAGTCCTCAGGGAGTAGTTCCCTCAGCCACGGTGCAGCCATGAGCTTTATGGTGCATGAAACAGGGGTGGGCTTTGTGATCTTTGTGGGGCCAGTAGCTTTCAGCAGGCATGGTGAGTGGCTGGGCTTCTAAAGAGAGCTGGGGGGGTGTTGTGGACGCACAGGTTGGGCAGCTCCTGGCCTTCCCCTTCCCAGATCCTCAGCTACCCTTACGCCTGCCAGACACCCAGACCTGCTTTGCCGCGGACCCCGGGGGTCCTGGCCAGATAGCACGTCTTCACTGCCTCCCTGTCAGGTTCCTGTACACACTGGAGAGAGTGTGGCTCCCCTCTCACGAGCCTCGGGAGTCAAAGCTTCTCACTGCAGCTGCCCCACGAGGCCCCCACCCCTTAGGTATCACTAGCCCGCTCACGTGTTCATTCATTTTTTTCAGCAAACATGCTTTGGCTCAGTCCTTGCCACCACCCCAGAGTTTCCAGTTTAGTGCGAGAGACAGAAATGTCAACCAGCAATCACAGTACAGCAGTAGTCCTTAATTCATCAGACCCATTGCCTCTTTTTTATTTAAAAAAAAAAAAAAATTTTTTTTTAACGTTTATTTATTTTTGAGACAGGGAGAGACAGCATGAACGGGGGAGGGTCAGAGAGAGAGGGAGACACAGAATCTGAAACAGGCTCCAGGCTCTGAGCTGTCAGCACAGAGCCTGACACGGGGCTTGAACTCACAGACTATGAGATCATGACCTGAGCCGAAGTCGGACGCCCAACTGACTGAGCCACCCAGGTGCCCCCCATTGCCTCTTTTTTAATAGAAAGCATTTTACAGCACTCTTTACTATCCTGAAGAAAAATCCATGGATAATACCATATAATATGCCAAAATACACACAGGTGAAGGAATAAGCCCTTACAGCTACCTTGAAGAAGATGGCAAGGAAAGCAGCTTGTGTAAAGGTCCTGGGGCAAGGAGACAGTGATGAGTGATGTCAGAGAGGTGAGGGTGTAGGTGGGAGTGGGTGGGAAGTGGGGGGGAGGACCTTGTAGCAGAGCCCTTTAGCAGTTTTGAATCTTGATAAAGTCAGAACTCTCACTGTTCTGAGGACAGATACCAGGGAGAGCCCAGTGTCTCCATGTGGGAGCCTAGGGGAGAGTCCTGGGAGGAAGGGAGAGAGATAAGAAGAAAGAGGTTAGGTGAAATGGGGGGAAGTGGTGAAGCTTTTCTGAGACTCAGAAGTATGCAGGTTGGTGTTTAGGAAAGATGCATGTTATGGCTAGCACGGATATAAGTGTCCTGCAGGCTCCAGGTTCCACACTGTCAGCACGGAGCCCAACGTGGGGCTCAAACCCATGAACCGTGAGATCATGACCTGAGCTGAAGTTGGAGGCTTAACCCACTGAGCCACCCAGGCACCCCTTTTATAATTAGTAGAATATGGTATTCAGATTTATTTTCCCATATCATTAGATATTTTTTGAAAACATGGATTTAATAGCTATATATTGTTCCTCTATTATATGGATGAGCCATAATTTATTAAATCTATTCTCTTCTAGGAAAAAATGTAATTAATACTGCCCTGAACATCCTCCTAGCCAAATAATCCCATTTTTCTTTTGAGCTTTTGTTGATGGATTTTGGTTAGTATCCCAGGCACATAGTCTCCATGAGTGGGAGGGAAAACAGTCAATCTGGGGTTTTCAGCTTCTGAATGACCAAATCAACAGATGTACAACTGATTAGATTGTTTGGGAAGTCAGCTATTAAGACAGCAGAGAAAAAACGGCTTGACCCCCATGTGGTTGTTACAGTCAACGTGTAAAGACAGACCCAATCTCTTAGACCAACGTCTACACCCACCATCTATATTCCAATCAATTCTAGCCTAAGTGGTCTTCGCGGACACCCCAGAACACCTGTGCCCTGGGCCCCTGCTTCTGTAGTCTTATCCCGGCAGCCTGGGGTTCCGGGCCCTTCTGTGAATGTGGAAGCCCTCTCAGAGGTCACTGCGCACAGAATGACTCTTGACTCTGAGTTGTGTTCCCTCCTGCTGGAGTGCTGAATTTCAGAGTTGTAGCTAATGATTCTTTTTCCTTTTAATTGATGTCTTCTCTTTTTTGGACTAAAAAAGACAATGTACAAGTTCCAGGAAATTTGTAAAACCCAGCCAACTTTGAGGAGAAAACAATAAATGTCACCATGGTTCCACCATCCATTTAAAAGTACTTTTTTTGGGGGGGGGGGCACCTGGGTGACTCAATCAGTTAAGCATTCGACTCTTGATTTCAGCTCAGTCATGATCTTAGTTCATGGGATCAAGCCCCACATCAGGCTCTGTGCTGACAGTGCAGAACCTGCTTGGGATTCTCTCTCTCCCTCTCTCTCTTCCCCTTCCCCACTCACACACACTCTCTCAAAATAAATAAATAAGTAAACTTTTAAAAAAAGCTATAAAACTACTTTTTAGGGTGTAGTATGTGAGCAAAGTGGCTAAGAACTTGGGCTCTGGATCTAGACCAAATGCCACTGCTTACTAGCTGTGTGACTGTGGGTAAGTTACTTGACTTTTCTGTGCCTCCGTTTATTCATTTGTAAAATGGCTTTATTTAAATCGTTGGTGTTTTATTATGGATTTTTGCACTGATATTGATTTTTAAAGGTGTCACATTATATCTTTATTTTGATTACTGAGATTCGGGGCACCTTTTAAATTTTGTACTCGCCTTACTCTCTTGTTCTGATCCTGGAGCATGCCAGCAAGACCCGGTTTTCTTTTCTCCCCTCCAGGGTGTTGCTACCCTCTCCCAGTCTTCAGCCCACCTGCTGACCTCTGGGCCTGACCTCTGACCTGCAAGGCCTCTCTGGGTCAGAGGGCTAGTGCTAGAGTGGGCCAGGCCACCCTGGAGAGAAAGGCTGTTTGCTGTAGTCTCCCAAGCAGCCTGATTAACATTCGGAAAGATGCAAATTGAGGCAATCCTGCTGTTTTAGAAGAACTTAATATGTTTTTTAAAAAGATAGGGCGAAAAGGCAGAAATTGCAGGAAATTATATATTGCAGGAGTTGTTTATCTTCTGCACACTTGATTCCAGAGATGCTTCTGGTTTGGGAACAGCGTTTCTTGCTCTCAGAGAGCCCCACCCTCCAGCTGAAGCTATCAAACAGAGGGACCTCTGACCATGGCCGGAATTCATTGCCTCCTAGTCCTGCTGGCTCAGTCCCAACTGTTGCCACTTCCCAGCCTCTTCCTGGGGTCCATTCACTAACCCACATTTAAGGGGAGCAGTCAAAGCCTTGTTCATATGATATGACTGTTGACATAACTCAGAGCCGCCTTCCGAAGTTGGGTCCCCAGACCAGGACAGTTCCTTGTCTCCAGGACTCCCTGGGGCAGGCTCACCCATGAGGGAAGAAGCTTGCTTTCGTTACAGCCTAGAAATCTCACTGAAGGTCTGTTGTATCCCTGTGGATTCGACAATGGCACAGCAGTACCCATAACCTTAATGGGCTTTTGGTGATTGTTTCTGGGTCTAGATTGTGTTAGGGATGGCAGGGCAGGTTGAGCGACAAAATGAGCCGCCGGCAAAACCTGTATTTGCCATCAGCGGGGGAATGAGGTGTGGCTCCCTGGAAGATTTTTCCAGTTAGCTGATTTTTAGAGCCAGTCTTGTCTTGTCTTGTCTTGTCTTGTCTTGTCTTGTCTTTTCTTTTCTTTTCTTTTCTTTTCTTTTCTTTTTTCTTTTCTTTTCTCTTCTTTTCTTTAATTTTAACTAGTTTGCACGGAGGAGGCCTTTCTAAAATGGATTTCACACTTTTCTGAGTCCTCAAACTGAGGCTACAGAACACAAATTCAACTTATCTTGATGATTCGGGGGGTCATCATTTGGAATCTCAGTTATTAATCTTCGGAGCCAGACTGTTGTCTTCCAATCCCAACTTCTCCTGTTAGTAGCTGTGTGGCTTCCGGCGAGGGTGTTAACCTCTCTGGGCCTCAGTTTCCTCATCTTTAAAATGGGACTGATAATGGCATCTACCTCATTGGGGCGGTTGAGAGGATTCAACGAATTAAAATGAGTTAGTCACCGTAAAAACATCCACCTGAGGTTGACCCATGTGGTATTGCCATTTTTGTAGGTAGGCAGTTTCATAGGGTCCGGCCCAGTGGGGGATGGCGTTCCACAGGTGTTGGCCCCTGTTCTTGCAGCTGCTCTGTGCTAGGCACTGTGGGCTGGTATTTGACATATGCCATTTGCCTCAGTCTTCCTGACAGGCTCACAGGGGGCGTTATTACTCTGTTTTTCCAGAGGAGAACACCAAGGCTTAGGTTAAGTTGCTTGTCAGAGGCTGCTGAGCTGATAGGTCGCAGAAGTGGTTTCCAGCCAGGTGGCCTTGACTCCCCTGTACTATTCTCTGTGTCAGGTGTTGTGCTGGGGCCAGGGGCCCTCCCAGGGGAGCACTGAATGGTCCTGGAAGTTACGATAATTAAGTTCTGCATTGATTTTGTCCTCATATTCCTGCCCCCCTTCCTGATCTTGCAGGGCCTTGAAGGTTCTCCTAGGAAGCAAAAGGAAGAGCTCTTTCTCCTGGATTTTTTGGTTTGGCTGTTGCCAGTATATGTGTGTATTTTAGAGTCAACCGGGGCAGGTTGCTGTGTGTGGCTTGCCTGTGTTCATTCAGGTGCAGGTGTCCTATAGGTGACCTCTGATTGTGTGGAATCACATCTGGAGATACGACCAAACTGTATCCCGGGGAAGCCGGTGGAGGGGTTTTGGATTCCCAGACTGTCCCCTGGGTGCCAGCCTTCCCCACTGCCACCCCTGTCCCAGTGCGCTCCCTGTAGCATTCACACGGAAGCCTAAATTGCCCTGCGTTAAAGGACAGTGTAGTCATCCTGTCCAGCATGTCACTTTACAGATGAGGAAACTGAGGCTTAGACACCAGAACTATGGGCGCCTTGCTGGGCTATCTCCACTCTGTCCTCAGCAGAATCTGAGAGGTCAGTGTTTTCTTTTTTTTTTTTTTTTAATTTATTTACTTAGAGCGAGAGTGTGCTAGCTGGGGAGGGGCAGAGAGAGAGGGAGAGAGAGAGCATCCCAAGCAGGCTCCACACTGCCAGTGCAGAGCCCGATGTAGGGCTGGAACTCATGAGCCATGAGATCTGTGACCTGAGCTGAAATCTAGAGTCAGAAGCTTAACCGACTGAGCCACCCAGGTGCCCCAAGAGGTCAGTATTTTCTGATGCCACTGCCCGCTGCCTCCGTGAGGAGGAGCCAGCGCTGGCTTCATGGGCCTATGATCTGTGCAGTCACACAGGGCCTAAGTTCGGTTTAATGCCCCGCTGTCACATTTTCCCTTTCCACTGGGCCCCACAGATTATATAGCCAGTGCTGGGAGGAGCCCACCTGGTCCTAAGCCGCCTCCTTTTTCTAGCCCATGGGATAGAACTCCCCAGGGAGGCATTTAAAATGCTTCCTCCATCCAGCATGGGGTGGGATTGAAACTTTCTCCTACAGTGACTACAGGGGACAGACTTAGAAGGCTAGAGATCTTTTTGGGAGGCTGAGAGGGAATGCCCTGAAGTCTACCTGCCTCGGTTACCCTCTGTGTGACTGTGGGCCTATGACAGCCTTTAAAAGCCTCAGTGTCCTCATCCGTAACATGGGGAGAATAGTGGAGTTACTTCATATGGTCTTTATGAGGATTCAATACAATAACGTATGTAAAGAGAAGGCTTAACACAGTGACTTGCATACAGTAAGTGCTCAATAAGTCAGCCATTCTCTTATTCCAGGTCTGAAGTCCTAGGTTTCTCTGGAGGCTCTAGGATTCCTGGGACTGCTAGGCCTTGCAAGCCCCCGGTCCAGCTCCTTCTTCCTCTCGGGTCAGTCTTGAAGAGGAACACGATGAAAGCCGTCCTTACCCGCACACCTCTGTGCTCTGGCTGCTGTGTGCCTCAGCACTGCCCCTCCTCAGAGCCTCCCTTTAGTGGGTACTTCCGTCCCAGATTAACCAGAGGCCAGCCCCTCCCTGCCCCTTCCCTGACCCCGACGACCCCGGAGTCCAAAGAAACCAGGGAAGAGGGCCTCACAGCTGGAACGCGCTCCCTCTCAGCGGAGTGGTACGCCGGAAGAGGCCTGACTTTGCAGCCAGTTCATATGTGCTGAATTACACTCTGCTGGTTGCCAGCTGGTGATCTTGGGCAGGTCAGCTTCTTCTGCCCCAGCTTCCTCATTTATAAAAAAGCAACAAAGGATTACTTCTCGGGCTAAAGGTGATAAGGAACTCAGTGACTTGGCTACACGTATGTATCTAATAAATGTTTGTTGAATGAATGAATCAGTGAGTGAGTGAGTGAGTGAACGGATGCTCTGTGTTTGCTATTGTCAGCTGTCCTTGAAGGGAGGCATTTGGGGTGGGGTGGGGCAGAGACAGAGGCCACATATGTTGTGTGTGCAAGGAGGGCAAGTGTCCAAATAGCCCTAAGAGCTTACACGTACATGGCATCTAGTGTGCACCGTATATATCCTGTTTTCAGCAGTACACTCATATTAACTCACTTCAGCCTCACAACAAGCCTATGAGGTAGGCATTGCCAGTACCCTATTTTACAGATGAGGAACTGAGTGCAGAGAGGGTGATTAACTTGCCCTAGGTCACACAGCTAGAAAGGGTTGGAACTGAAGCAGGCGGTCTGGCTCCAGTGACCATATTCTTAACCATTATACCACCACCTTCTCCCTACCCTTGACCATGCCCTTCAAACTTGTGGGAGGTTGCCTTTTCAGCTCTGCCACCATTTTGGTCCTCACTGGGCTGTGGGGCTGAGCTCAAGAGACCCTCTTCCCCACTGAGAGGAAGGGGGCAGCGTGAGAGTTAGGTGACTTCCCCACAGGCCCTAGCCCTTGAGGGCAGGCCAGGCCCAAAGGACTAGAAGACAAAGCTCCGAGCTCTGGTCAGTTGGCAGGAGATTTTTCGGGATGCAGAGATTTCAGGTTGAAGAGGCCACAGGGGGATGGGTGGAGAGAAGGACATGGGGGCATTTCTGCCCAGTGCCCTGTCAGCCATGGCAGACTGAGGGGCTTGGGGTCATGTGAGGGGAGGGATCCAGCAGTCCTCAGCAGGGCCTGGATACCTTCTTTGTGCTCTTGGGCTGAGTATTGGGTCAGCCAGGGCCATGAACGACCCGGGGAGTCAGAAACCCAGGGCTCTGCCTGGTGAACTTGGGGGAGTCGCTCCCTGCTCTGAGCCCTAGACTCCTCAGCTGTAAAATGGGCCATATCTACCTTCGAGAGTTGGGTGGGCCTCTCCTGGGTTAGTGGGTGTGAAAGCAATGCCTCATCTGGGCTGTCCTCCAGGAGCCACACAGGGTGTGAGAGAATGAGGCAGTGTGGACAGAGTGAGGGCTTTGAGGTTGGCAGACCAAGTTCAGAGTAGCCTTGAGGCTGGCCGTTTCACCTCTCTGAGCCCCCTGGTAAAATAATAATAAAGCGTTGGGGCGCCTGGGTGGCGCAGTCGGTTAAGCGTCCGACTTCAGCCAGGTCACGATCTCGCGGTCCGTGAGTTCGAGCCCCGCGTCAGGCTCTGGGCTGATGGCTCAGAGCCTGGAGCCTGTTTCCGATTCTGTGTCTCCCTCTCTCTCTGTCCCTCCCCCGTTCATGCTCTGTCTCTCTCTGTCCCAAAAATAAATAAAAAAACGTTGAAAAAAAAAATTAAAAAAAAAAAAATAATAATAATAAAGCGACGTGCGCGTTAACATGGACGTGACTGCTCCTCTGCTCAGTGCTTTGCAATTTGGCCCTCACGACGGTGCTTTGAGGTCTGTACTGCCGTCAGCCGTGTGTTACAGAAGGGAAGCTGAGGCTCTGAGAGCTTGCCTCCCTTGTTTGAGGGCACACAGCTAGAAAGTGGCAGAGCCAGAATTCAGACTGGGTCAGCTGGCTCCAGAATGCACCTGCTTCACACACCCCCCGGCTGCTCCATTAGACCTGCCCGGTGGGGTTTGAGGATGAAATGAGACCGTCCAAAGTGTTAGCCCAGGGCCTGGCCCTTGGTTGGTGCAGGGCAAATGTAACATGCTGTCCTTTCTAACCAGCCTGGTGCTCAGAATCCTCCTATTTTCCAGGGCCCTGGGGCTGTGTTTCCACAGGGATTGGGGCACCTTCCAGCCTACTGCTGCCTCACACCCTTGTTCTCTCTCCCTCTCACCAGGATGTAGCCACCATGCAGTTCTGTGCCAACAAGCTGGACAAGAAAGATTTCTTTGGGAAGTCTGACCCCTTCTTGGTGTTTTACAGAAGCAACGAGGATGGAACGTAAGTTCTCTAACAGCACTTCACCCCCTTTCTGGAATCAGGGATGGAGGGGTGTGGTGACCCACCAGGCAAGAGGGCTTGGGCCCGCCTCTTCCCGGTGCTGCCCTGGGGCTCCTGCTCAGGGTGGAAGTCTGGGGCTCCTGGGTGGTGCCCTGACACGTGGTAGGGACTGGTGTGTGTGTAGGGGTAAGGGGTGGGGACAGCTTCCAAGCCAGCAGTGCCCTTCTGAGGGGCTCAGCAATGGTGGGTGCTAGGTACGTTGGAGGTGAGGGGAGCGGGCAAAAACAGGGCTAAGCTGGGAAAAAGGAGCTCCTGTAACAGCCCCTTCTTCTTCCACACAGATCAGTGCCTATCTCTAGCCCACCCCGTCTCCACCCGCAGCCGTCTCGACACCCTACTACCACCTGTGCCCCCCACCCAATTACCAGACGCTCAGCCTGGCAAATCTGAACCCTTTTACCTGCCCAGCCCCACACCTTGCCACAGGCTTCATTCAAAACCGCACACGTCTTCAAAACCCCCATTTCCTCCTCTCCTCTCCCTAATCTAGAAGCCACCCACAATATGACAGAAACACACACAACACACTGGCAAATGTAGGTCAGCCATGCACACAGATGCACAGATTCTAGGTTGAGGGTCTGGGGACCTCGGTGCCCCCCACCAACTCGCTGTGTGACCTGGGGCAACTTATGCCCCCTCTCTGGGCCTATATTCTCATCAGTAAAATGAACCAGTTGGATTAGGAGGTCTCCATGGTCTCTTTAAGCAGTCCAGCTCTGGGAGGCTGTGGCCACTCACAGCTGGGATTCTGCAGAACCAGGAAGCGATGGGGCCAGGGAGGTTAATTAGAGAAACGCTGCTGGAGAAGGGGAACTTGGAAGCAGGTTTTAAAGGAGGGGAAGAAAATGGGTCCTTGGGGGAGGAGCGGGGAAGAATAATAGGGTAGAGAAAATGCAAGTAAGTGCAAAGCAGGTATGCTCTGAGCAGGGGACAGAGAGGCGTCCACCAAGTTCCCCTAGATTCTGAAACTCTGGGTGTGTGTGTGTGTGTGTGTGTGCGTGCGTGTGCGCGCGCTGGGGGGCAGGGAGTAGCAGGAGGAGGTGTGTTTCAGTTCGAGGGGAAAACCGATTTTAAAACCTTAAGGAACAAAACAAGGGAAATTAGGTACGATCATTTGCATAACAAAAGGAGTCTTTGTCTCACCGAAGGACTCCCAGCAGGATTTCTTTAAATAATTCTTGTTGACTTTGACTTGACTTGCGGGAGGGAGGAAAAGGGCCCAGTGATGCTCTGGGCGCCCACGGAAAGAAAATGTCCCCACAGGTCCCCTCCAGAGAGGCGATGCCTGGCCAGGCCAGGTCTGTCTCTGAGGTGAAGGCCAGCCGGCCGGGAGAGAGGGATTTTGGTTTGGGAGCAGGAGAGGGGTGTGTTGCAGTGTTTGCCAGTGATTGTTCTAGAAGAGCCTGTGTAGGATGGGTGGGGAGGGGGCAGGGAAGAGGGAGAGACTCGTGACTGACACCGCGAACAGGTGGGAGGTGCTGAGCGCAGGCGAGCCTTGCTGTGGAAATGCAGGGAGGAAGCGGGGAGGGGAGGACCTCACTAGGCAGGACTTGGGTGGCCACTGACGGCAGAGCCCCCCTCCTCCCCAGTAGTGGAGCTGTGGGGAACCCAGAGTGTTAAAGATGGCAGAGGAGCTGGTCAGATGGGGGAGGCGATGGGAGTTTATCTGGGGGCGACTTTCGCTTGAAGCATGGGGGCTGGAGCTGTCTTGGAGGAGACGCTCAGGGCAGCTCAGGAAACCCACCCAGAAGCCCCTGAAGGGTGGGCCAGCCTGCGGGCACAGGTTGAGGCTGAACTGGTGCAAGCCGGGTTTGAGGAGAGAAGAGAAGACGGCCCCAGTTAGGAAGAGGACAGGAGGAAGGTCAATGAGGGACCCCAGGGAGTGGAATGTCATGCCTGCCTCCCCAGGAGGGAAGGGGAAGGAGGCACCCACAGAGCACCCCCTGTGCTCTGGCCCATGTGCAGCCTGGCCTGCCTCGTTCAGTCCCAGTCTCTCCTCTGGGATCTAGAACGTGATGGAGAGCCGGGCTGTGCCAGCCCGCCTGCTGTGTAACTTTAGGCAAGTCTCTTAACCCACGGAACTTTCTGGGAGGGTGGAAATGTTCTGTGTCTGGCTATCCAGTACAGTCTCCAGTAGCTACATGTAGCTGTTGAGTATGTGGAACGGGGCTAGTGTGACTGAGGAACTGGGTTTTTGATTGAATGGAGGTTACTTTAAAGGTCAATAGCCCCGTGGGGCTACCATGTTGGAATGTGCAACTGTAACGTCCACAGCTCGGTTTCTCTGTATGCGCAGTGGGGATAATCATCACTCCTCCCTCACAGGGTTACTTTGAGGACCAAATGAGTTAATGTAAATAGAACAGGGCCTGGCAGTGGTAGCTACTGTTTTCTCCCCATTTTACAATGAAGGGGAAGCTCAGAGAGAGAGAGTCACTTGCCCTGGGCTGCACAGCTGGTTGAAGTGGCCCTGGGACTGGAGCCTCGCCTGTCTGGCCCCGTGGCTCCTGCTCTCCCACACCACGTCCTGAGTGTAGGCCCGTCTGTCAGAGTGAATGGAGTTGAGTCATGACGGGATTGCAGGGACCGTGGCCACACTGAGACCTGGCCCCCCAGGGCAAGGGCAGCGGGGAGTCGAGGGGTCTGTGGATTTGGTGGTGAGGGGCCCCGGGGGACCTTAGAGAAAGCAGTTTCAGACAAGAGTCTGAAGCAGAAAACAGGACTACACAGGGCTCAGGGAGAAGCATGTAGGGAGGAAATCGGGCTCATAGCTCAGAAGACTGGGTCAAGAAACTGGCTGGCAGGGGATAGGAGACAGAGAAGTCAGCGGGTCCAGAAAGATGGAGGGGCTGGGAGGCTCCACAGCAGGGCAGCAGGCCGGTGTCACTGCTCCAGGTAGGAGGCCTCTGGAGCCCGGCCAGGGCTTCTGCACCCTGGAACCTCCCTCCCTTCACCGCCCAGCTGCTGCACCTGATTCTCCCCCAACCCTTTCCTCTTCCTGCCTTACCTACCTGCCCCAGCTTGGGCAGCCATGGTCCCTCCTGTCCCCGTCGCCCCTGTTCCTGTCCTCGTCACCAGCTCCGGGGTGTGTGGGGAGGTCTCCCACATGTATCTCTACTCTCCAGTGGGCGGGCGAGAAGGAGCAGAGAAACGCTGAGCCGCGGTGACAGGAATGACATTTTGACTTGAAAATTGCCAGAGAAGAAATGGCACAGGCTGTGTGGGCATGGGTGGGGCCCAGGCACTTTCCGGGGTGACCTTTCCAGGCTGGGAGGGGGCTGGGGTGGATGCTGGGAAGTGTCAGGGGGACAGCCTCTGCTCCCAGCTCCACCCTGGCTCCTGGCTGCCCCTCCAGGTGGTGGGGCAGGCTTCTGGGATAGGGCCAGCAGGCGTGGCATGGGGAGTGGGCAGGGATGCTGGATTGGAGCCCAGCGGGATAAGCCAATTCAACACTTTTAGTTTGCAAAGCAGGCTCATGGATTCAGACTGGAAGAGCCTAAAGTGTCTTAGAGATTGTCTAAGCCAGGGGCCTTACTTTCACTGCCTTGAATGCCAGTGAAATCTGTGGAAACTCTCCTCTGAGACATACAGATATTCGTTAGTTCGTTCCAAAAAAAATATTTAGTGAACACTTACTAAGTGCCAGGCACTGTTCTGAGCACTGGAGATACACCAGTGATCAAAGAAGACAAAACGCTTGCCTTTACAGGACTTACATTTTAGTGATAGACCGTACAATAAATAAGGAGATACACAGACTATGTCAAATGTCAAACAGTAACAGGTGAAAAAGAAAAAAAAGCATGGAAGGGGTCTAGGGGATGTCGGAGTCAGGGGACCAGGAGCTGTAAATTTGATATATGGTGCTCAGGGCAAGTGCTCATGTCAGAGGGGTGACATTTGAGTAAAGACCTAAAGGAAGTGAGGAGGCAAGCCAAGAACATGGAGATCTGGGACAGTGTTCCAGGAGGGGGACAGCAAGCAGATGAGAGTCACCCACCCAATATCCCCCAATTTCAGGGGTTCACAAACCCTGAAATCCCATCCACAGGTCCTTCCATGGGTCTCAGATGAAGAATGGCTGATAGCAGCCAGCTCCCTGAGTTCACAGGGGAGGGTTCTGCTAGCTCAAAGTCACACAGGGTGGGGGGAGGGGGGAGGAAGGGCAGAACCCCTATCTCCTGATGCTGTGCACCTGCTCCCTCAAACATCACCAAGAGGGGCACCTGGGTGGCTCAGTGGGTTAAGCATCTGACTCACGATCTCAGCTCAGGTCTTGATCTCAGGATCGTGAGTTCAAGCCCCACTTTGGGCTCTGTACTGGACATAAAGCCTACCTAAACAACCAAACCAAAAAACATCACCAAGAACTGGCCATCTAGTTGGGGGGCCTGGGGGGCTCAGTTGGTTAAGTGTCAGACTTCGGCTCAGGTCATGGTTTCGCAGTTCATGAGTTCTAGCCCCCCCCCCTCCCCAACCCCCATCGGGCTCTGTGCTGACAGCTCGGAGCCTGGAACCCACTTCAGAGTCTGTGTCTCCCTTTCTCTCTGCCCCTCCCCAGCCCATGCTCGCGCTCTCTCTCTCTCAAAAATAAACGTTAGAAAGAATAAAATAAAAAAAGAAAGAAGTGGCCATCTAGTTCCTGGCTGGATGCTGCTAGTGACAGGTGGCTCATCACCTCATGCAGCTGTAGTTTCCACCGTCTGGCATCCACAGAGCCTCTTGGGTTGTGGCCCCTCTGTTCACCTGGATTCTGCCTCCCTCGATTCGGGCCTGACACCTTCCCTCTCTTCTTCACCAGCTTCACCATCTGCCACAAGACCGAGGTCATGAAGAACACCCTAAACCCAGTCTGGCAAACTTTCTCCATTCCTGTGAGAGCACTCTGCAACGGGGACTATGACCGGTGAGATGAGAAAATGTCCCTCCCCAGCGCAGGTGCAGGTGCAGGCTGCCGAGGCAGTATGGGCGGAGCCTCCTGGAGCTGCACTGTCCCTGCCTCTCACCTCCCTGGGCAGTGTCTGCCTTTATCTCCTCCCAGGCCTCCCTCTCCACCCTCCCCCACCGCTGTCTGCCCTCCCCTCCCCCGCATTGGTGAAGACCTCCCCAGGCTGGGGGATTGGGATTCCCCGGGGGAGCCCTTGTGGGTGTTGGGGGTCCTGGCCTGGAGCTCTGCAGCCTGTGTCTCCATGATTTCCAGCGGAGGGGCAAGTGGGAGCAGGTTGGGGCTCTAGATGCAGGCCGAGGTGGCCGGGGCCGCCACCAGCCCCAACTCCTTGCAGATGGAATCTGGGGAGTCAGCATCCCAAGATAAATGGGGGGTGGGGGGCTGGGGCGGAGTACAGAGAACTCGTGAAACTTTTTTGATGTGACAGCTTACTCTTATGACATGTCCACTATCGCCATCACCCTTTAGAGTGTAGACTGTTGGGCGCAGGTCCCGGGTACGCGGCTTCTAATCCTGGCTCTGTGACTTAAAAGCCCTGGCACCCTGGGCAAACTTTGACCTGTCTGAGCTTCAGTTTCCTTATCTGTAAAATGGGTTTTAAATGGCTACCTGCCTGCCTTAAAGGGCTGCTCAGAAGCGCCACAAGCAGGCTCTGGTGTGCATAAAATACCAAACCTGGCATTTTGTCCACAAGCGTTTGTAGACTTCCTACCATGCACCAGGCACTGTGCGCTAGATGCTGGGAAATCCGCAGGGAACAAAACGCATAGTCTTCACCCTTTGCCCAACCTTGTGGAGTTTACATTCTCGCGGGGGAGGCAGACATTAATCCAATAATCACACAGAGAAACATGTAATTACAAACTGTGGTAAGTGCCGGGGAGTGGGGTGGGGGTGGGGGTAGAAGCTGGAAGCTGGAAGCTGGTATCGGTCTGTGTTAAGTCATGAGAACCCAGCCTGGTTTCCTGGTGATTGCTGTTGCTGGGGGATGAGCTGGCAGGGGGTTCACAGGCAGGGCTGCCTGGGCAGCCTTGAGGAGGCCGGGCCTCTGCTGGCCACTTCGACAGGAATACTGGGGTGTCAGACACCTTCGGGGCATCCTGGGCGATGGCATTGGCGTGGGCTCCCTGGGACCCTGCTCACAGTGGCTTCCGACTGGGTAGGTGTGGTGGGATGGAGAGTGAATGACAAGGTGGATGGCCTTCAGACACCCCTGTCTTCCTCCAGGAAGCCCTCAAGATTGCCTTACTAGGTTGCTGATCCAGGAGATGAAGTGGCTCCTTTTCCTGCCTCTTTGTTGGGAACAGAACAGCCACAATCTGCTCCAAAGGCTGTCACTGAGCACCTCCAGAGGCAGTCACAGAGGCTGGCTCCACTACGCCAGCAGCTGTGTGGCACTCAGGGGAATATAAATGTAGCCACGTTTCCATCTTGAGGGAACTTGAAGTCTGACCACAGGGAGTTCAGATGTGTGCACATCTGCATTTTAGATAGCTAAATAATTGTGCAAAATAAGACTGGAGACAAAGATAGGCATTCCAGCCAAATGAACCCCTGGTATGTGTCTGACCGGGTCCTGAGGCTTCTGGGGTGCTGGGGGCTGGGAGGACGGTCTGGTTGGAGCAGCAGGGTGAAAAGGAGGCTTGGGGAAGGCTGGGAGGAGCTGGGGGGTATTGGTTCCTGGAAGAATGGTTGAGATGACAGGAAAAGGGAGGGGAAATTCAAGGCTGAGGGATGGGAGAGCCTGGCAGGTCAAGTTGCACAGGGTGGGAGGAATTGAGATCTCTGGCTCCTCTGCCCAGAGGCTGTTGGGGGTCCAGCTGACCCCCCCACAGCCCTGCACCCTCAGAACCCAACCTCGTTGGGGACAGTGAGGAGGGCAGCCGGTCTCAGAGGCCTAGGGTCACTGTGCAGCCACTGGAGGAGGTGAGGGTGTGGTGGAGGGTGCAGATGGTGGGGAACACCCCCACAGGCCCCCATTTCCCCCTCCCAGGCTGAGCCCCAGACCAGTTTCCTTGCAGAATGGCCAGGCAGCTGGGTCCTTCTCCACAGCCAGGAACAGATTGACCGTGAAGTGAAGTGACTGATGGTAGTGTTAATGGAGGGGCCAGGCATGTCACGCTGGCCTGGAAAACGAGCAGGCCTGTCTGATGCTGTGCTCCAGGGTGACCTATGTACCCAACAGCCACTTGGGAGGTGCAAATGTCCGGGAGGCCCTCTCAGGGGAGGAAGGGGAGGGGTTTGTGCAAGAAAACAAAGCCACTTTTCCTCTTCCGTCTGAGGTACCTCTTGAAGCCTCACAAGAACACATTCAGTTTGATCTAACAGCCTTGTTTTCCAAGCCAGCCGGCACCGGGCACCAGGTTGGGTGCCGTGGGCATTCTGAGCGTCAGACCCAAGTCTCCCTGTTAGGTTGCTCCCAGGCCAGAATGGGAGGCAGACAGGTAATAATAATAATAATAATAATAATAATAATAGCAAAGGCTCCTGTAGCACCTCCGTGGTAATTTATGTCTATGAACTAATTTAATTCTCCCAACGATTAGTATTTCCCCTGAAAAAGGGGCTAATACTATCCACCTTTTACAGGTAAAGGAACGGAGGCCAGAGAGGTGAAGTAGCTTCCCCGGTGTCTTACTGCCAGTCAGTGGTGGAATTAGGATTTGGAACCAGGCAGGCTGGCTAGAGAATCCGTGTTCTTAACCTTCAATCTGCTGCCAGATGTCTGAGACGAGTGTGAGCGGGGTATGTTTGGAGGAGGGCTCGCCCAGGGACTTGGGGCAGATCTGCTTTGAGCCTGGAGGTGGAAGAAAGACTCAAAAGCCTTGACATCTGCCCAGATCAGGGGGTGAAAGGGAAGTCAAGGTCATTAGTGTTTGGAGCTGGGGTCAAGAGACAGAAATGGAAGTGTGACAGGGAGCCAGGGTGAGGGGCTGTGGGACAGGCACAGCGATGCTCTGCCAAGGGGACAGGGGGGACAGAGAGCTGGCAGAGGTGGGGTGCCCAAGGCCTCCGTACAGGTTGGAAGCAGGAGAAAGAAGCGGAGATGGTCAGAGAGGTAGCAGGGTACGCAGGGAGGGCGGCTGTGAGCAGGGCGCTGAGAGGGGAGAATCCAAACAGGAGTTATCAACTCCTATCATGAAAAAGAGGGCAGGAGGATGAGAACCAGGGATCTGTGAGAAAGGATCGTTTTCCTGCCATGATGGGAGTTGGGGGTGGGGGGTGGAAATGAGTTAAGATTGCTGAGTCTTTCAGACATGGGCCAAATTGTGTCCTAATTGGTTTGAATGCATTCTCTTATTTTGTGCATTTAAATCGCGCTAGTAACCCAGAAGTTGGGTACTAGTGACACACCCATTTCACAGATGGGGAAACAGAGGCCTGGAGCTTCTGTATCTTGCCAAAACAAGGAGAAGGGACATTTCTCTTCTCCAGAAGTCGCCTCTGGCTTGGCCCTCCGGTTTGGGGTTCCCCTGCCTTTGCTGTGTCTCCAGGCCAAACCCACGCGAGCCAGCTGAGCACAGTTGGAATCAGGGGAGCTGGCCTCCAGATCAGAGCAAGTCCAGCCCTCCAGTGGAGTGAAGTGGGTGATGACAAGAAGCACTTCCCCCGCCTTTCCTGAAGTCCCCCTACTCTCTCCTTGAACCTTCTGTGATTTGAGGATTTAGTTCCCTTAAGCCAGATTGCCCTGGTTGGGATGCTGTCACTCACTCACTCACACCTTAATGTTGAATGAGTGGATTTTTAAGAGGGTCGGTTGTCCTGGGTCCTCATCTGGGGAGAGGATTCCCCAGAATTGGGGGCTCTCACCTCATAGAAGCTTCATGTGCTTCTGCCAGCCTGCTGGAGAAGGGAAGTGCTTCTCCTCTGAACCCCGCCACATGCCGAGGGACCCAGCCACTACATGTGCCCTGGGTTGGGAGAGTTCTTTCCTCCCCAGCTCGCACGTGCAGAAACTGAACTGCGGCAGAAGAGGTTAGGGCCCTGGCGTATGGCTGGGGTTGCATGGAGCGCTGCCATCCGGTCTCGCTGCCTGCTCAGTGAGGCCTGACACCCCCTCTTCTTGGCCTAGAAGCCTCTAGGACTGTTGACTGGGGGGCTGACTCAATCAGGCGAGGGGACCTGTCAGCCCAGTACCTCTTCCTGCCCCGGGAGACGCTCATTAGGAGGCAGACCTGCACCTCTGCCGGGGCGGGGGAGGGGGGGTGGGGTAGACTATGCTGCCCGTGTGCCAGTGGTGTGTCAAGAGGGGGGCCTTCGGCCTTTGCCAGCGTCCCTCATCCCTGCTGCCCTGCTGAGGCTCACACACACCCAGCTCTGCAGAGCCGCCTTGTGACCTGGGGAAAGCCACACACCCTGGGCTTCCCTTTGTGATTTTGTGGAAGGAGGGGATTGTTACTGGGTGGTAACTTCTCGGAGTTGTTAGATCATAGTCGGGCAATGGGCATTGAATAATATTTATGTTCCCTACCATATGCTAGGCACTGTTCTAGAAGCTGAAGATACGTCGGTGAACAAAACACACAAAAATCCCTAGTGTCGTGGGGCTGATATTTTCATGGTGAATAGGGGATTGTTTGGGAGACAGGGTCTTGGACAAAAGGCTGGAGTGTTTTAGATGGAACAGAACAACACGTGTCCAGTGCTGGTGTGAATGATGCGGGAATGACATAGTTGACTCCTCACAGCACTCCAAAGTGGGTACGATGATCCCATTTGACAGAGGGGTAAACAGAGTCCCTGAGGGGTAGGCCAGTTGCACAGGGCTACACAGCTGGTACCTGGAGGAACTGGGACTGACCCAGAGCCTGCAGCCTTCTCTGGCCACCTCACTGCCTCTCAGATTAGGGGCTCCGTGTTCTGAGCCTTAAATGTCAAATAAGATGTTCATTCCGTGGGTAGCAGAGGCCCATTTCACTGTCCTGTACCCAGGAGCCCCTTCTCTATTGTGCGGTCCCCAGAAATCACAGTTGGTCTGATATGAGCCTTTATTAGGCCTGTGCTAAGGAGTTGGAGCCAAGGCCTGCAGCCCACAAGTGGCACACGAGGTGACCCAGGGCAGCCCAGCCAGGGCTGGACAGTGACAGAACTGTCCATAGAGTAGTCAGAGCCGTGTCTGGCTTCTGCCTCTGCCTTCCCCTGTCTTGAGTGCTGTTTCTCTCACCTCCTTCTCCCCCAGCGCTGGAGGCTGCAGTCTCTGAGCTAATCTGACCCCCTAAGCTGCAGCCATCCCTAGAACCCTCAGCTGAGGCCGGGGTGGGTTTACACAGGAATCCACACTCCAAGTGGTCTTTACCTCGGCTGCAGTGTCACTTTCCCCAAGGAGCTTTTAACAATCCCCCTGCCCAGGCCGTACCCCAGACCAAATGATTCTGAACCTCTGGGGTGAGGCATTGACCTCAGGATTGCTAATGCTCGCCAGGGATCCGGTATGCAACCAGGTTGGAAAATCAGTGCTCTCATCTGGAGAAGGTCAGTGGTTCTGGAGCACATTCCAATCAACCAGGGGACTGACCAAAGCTACCTGTGCCCGAGTACTATCCAGACCAATTGAATCAGGCCCTGTGGCCCTGGGAGTTTTAAAGAAAAGCTCCCCAGTGATTTTTTTTGGGGGTATCCAAGGCTGTGGCTGTAACTGAGGTCCTCCTACAGCCTCTGAGCATGTGGCTATCACTGATCGAGTCGCCTGAGAGGCTGGTGTTGGTGACCAGCACTCCTCCCTGGGGTTCCTGGATGTCCCCTACAGAGCTGCATGGCTCTGGGAAGGACTGGGGGACTTTGGCATTGTGACGCAGGGTCCTGGCTCTGACCCTCACCCGCTCTGTGACCCTGGGCACATCACTGGGAGCTCTTAGGGCTCAGTTTCCCCATCCGAATATGAGGGGGCTGGAGGTTATCACTCCAGAACATGCACAGCAGAGGCGCTAGGGAAACCTTTAAACTAGATCCCGGGGCACTGCCCAGAGCTGCCAAGAACTGGACCTGGGGCTGTGTGTGTCTGGTGATCTGCCAGGTGGCCTGGCTTGGATGCCACGAAGGTCATGTCCAGCCTTGTCGTTCCAGGAATTGGAAGTGGCAGAGCCCAGGCACCCAGGCATGGGTGTCCCTGATTTAAATAAATTTCATATGAAAAACTATCCAAGGGGCGCCTGGGTGGCTCAGTTGGTTAAGCGGCCGACTTCAGCTCAGGTCATGATCTCGAGGTCCGTGAGTTCAAGCCCCGCGTCGGGCTCTGTGCTGACCGCTCAGAGCCTGGAGCCTGTTTCAGATTCTGTGTCTCCCTCTCTCTGACCCTCCCCCGTTCATGCTCTGTCTCTCTCTGTCTCAAAAATAAACGTTAAAAAAAAAATTTTTTTTTAAATAAAAAATAAAAGAAAGAAAGAAAGAAAGAAAGAAAGAAAGAAAGAAAGAAAGAAAGAAAAACTATCCAAGTGTGGCCAAATGCCCAAGTGAGGAGGACGAGGCATTTTTTCCTTTTTTTTTTTTAATGTTTATTTATCTATTTTTGAGAGAGAGAGAGGGAGAACACATGGGGAGGGCAGAGGCAGGGAGAAAGAATCCCAAGCAGGCTCTGTGCTGTCAGCGCAGAGCCCGATGCCCCAGCTCCGTCTCACAAACCGTGAAATTGTGACGCAAGCCCAAACCAAGAGTCGGGTGCTTAACCGACTGAGCCACCCAGGTGCCCCAGGAAGAGGCATGTTTATAGAGACCCATCTGTGTGCTAGGCGGGGTTTGCTGACTTGCTTTGCAGCTGTTCTGCAAGGCTGCTGTTGTCCCTCCTTGAAGATGATGGTCTGTGGCTCAGAGAGGTTCAGTGACATCCCCAGGTCCCACAGCATCTGAGTCTGCACCCCAGCCTCTTTCCTCTCTTTCCAGCTCATCAGCTACCTTCAGGAGCCTAGATTTTTTTTTTTTTTCTTTCCACACAATTCACCTCAGAGAGACATAGTTTTTTTGTTTTTCACAAGAATTTAGAGGGTTCCTTTAAATGGTGGGCTTCTGTGCCTGCCCCATTTTACATTTTGGTAACAAAAATCCGGTTGGTGCACAACCTACAAGACGTTCCCTCATTGGGAACAGTTATGTGCCCTGTTGCAGGCGGATCAGCACCCCGCCCCGGGGGCCGTGAAGGCGCATCTGAAGGGGGATAGCGCCTCCTGCTGGGCGCTGCGCAGTCCCGAGGCCTACTCCTCGCAGACCCGAGGAGATGGGCTGCGGCCATGGGCGAGATGATGAGATGTTAATAGAAGACGGGCCCAGGCACGGGTCTGTGCGAGCCCCACTTAGGACTGAAGGCTGGAGACCCCGGCTCCCCACGCCTCTCCCGCCTCCCCGGACCCTGACCCTGCAGTGGGACCCTGGCAGCTCCCCCCCCCCTCGTCCCTGCCTGGGCGTCCCTGGAGGACCACTGGCACCAAGGGTTAACCCGCAGCCCTCCACCTCCCTCCTCCCACCTCTGGTCTGCTAGCCTGTTGCCATGGAAACGAGCTAAAAATAAAATGGGCTCCCAAAGCCCAGCCCCATGCACAGGAGTCAAAACAAACTAATTAAAGCAGCCAGGCTAAAATGTGAAGATAATTACACCCTCACTCAGGAGCCAGTCGTCGCAATGGAAAAGCTCAGCAGGCCATCCCCCAGTCAGGGGCTCTGGGTCCTTCCCTGCTGGGCTGGCTCCCCACCACTCAGACTCCTCAGACCCGGGGGTCCCACCACACACACCTGCAGTCTTGTCGCCCCCTCCCCAGGAGAGCCCAGACTGGTTAGGCCTGAGATCTGGGGAGCGCCTCGCTCCCACCACAACAGCCCCGCCCCTGATAAATTCACCATATGGCTTCATCCTGGGACCTGTGTCCCTTCTGGGGTGGCCAAGGAGAAGGTGGGGTGAACTGAAGTCTGCAGCTGTTTTTCCACATTCTCCCTGAAACTTGGGGGAGTCCCTACACAGCTTTCGGGCTGCCACTGTCCCTAAGACCTTAGCCAAAAGGCCTCAAGATAGTTCCTTTGTCTCTTGGGCTGCTGCGTCTCCAGTGAGGGCAGCTGGAGCCTAGTGGGGGGCCCTGTATCCCCTTCTGGCCCAGGAGCAGGGGAAGGGCCCCGTTCAGGCCCCACAGGTGCTGGGTCAAGTTCATCCCACCACGGGCCCTTTGCCTTGCAGGACCATCAAGGTGGAGGTGTACGACTGGGATCGCGATGGCAGGTAAGCAGGCAGAAGGACAAAAGGTGAGCAGGGATGGGGACAGCTCTGGGGGCGAGAGGGTCTTCCCGTGGGAGGTCCCCCAGCTCCAGTGGCTTGTCCCTGCCCAGCTCCACTGAAGCACCAGAGGCTCTGTGACCTGCATGACAGGTTCCAGGGGCATAAGAGGCCTCTTTTCCCAAAATAGCTGCCTAGCGGCTGGCCAGTGACTAAAATCTCCTTACATTTGGGAGAATTAGGATTTTCTGAAATGTGCATATCCTAATGTACAGAAACTAGCAACCCCCGAGCGACCCCCCGAGCATTCATGGATGTGTTCTCTGTGTGAGGCTAAGCACACAGAGGCCCGGGTGACCGGGCACAGAAGACAAGCTCAGCCCTCAGAGACTCCCCCGAATCTAGTGGGGAGGCCCTTGGTGCATCAGAGGATCTGTTTGCAGGGAGCAGGCCCTGAGGGAGTCGGCTTTGGGAAGTGTAAGCTTTTTATTTTTTTTAAGTTTATTTATTTTGAGACACAGAGCAGGGGAGGGGCAGAGAGAGCAGGAGAGAGAGAATCCCAAGCAGGCTCCGCATTGTCAGCAGACAGCCCGACTCATGAACCGTGAGATCATGACCTGAGCTGAAACCAAGAAGTATGCTTACCGACTGAGCCACCCGGGCGCCCCGGGAAATGCAAGCTTTGACACACTTGAATGGTCTCCAGAGCCAGGAAGCAGTACCTGAGTAGGGCCAAGCCTGGCCAGTAGGGTGGCACTTTCTAGTCGGGTTTGGGGAGGTCAGTGCCCTCCCTGTCTGTGAATGTGCTCCCAGGGAGCAGCCTCACTGGGAATTCACAGATGAGGACCAGAAGGGGCCTCCTGTGGCTGTAGTCCAGAAACCTCACTGGCTCCTACTTGTCTGTTGGACCAAAGCCAAATACGCCCTGACGTTTGTGACTCCTCCATTCTGTGGGACTGCCAGGGGCGTTGCAGAGGCCCGTACTCCTTATCGATGCCTGTCAAGTCTGCGACGTGGATAGGAGGTACTGTAAAGGGCTGTGCAGACAGCTCTAAGTTAGGCCCTGGCCGGGCCAAGTAGCTCACCTTTCCCCAAGGCCTTCCAAGAGAGGACACCAGTGCCCCAGCACCTGTAAACTCGCTCTGTCCCCCTGTCCTCCCCTCTTTAACCACATCACAGGCACATCAGCTCCATGTTTTCACCCATGATTTACTTCATCTTACCCGGGAGCTCCCCATATTTCTCCTTCACTGGGGAAAACTGGGGACAGCCACCAGATGCCGTAGAGGCCTGCCATCGAGGAGCTCATGGTCTGAATGCAGAGAGCTATAAATACGTAGTCAAAACACAGTGTGGACTCAAGGCAGAGCCAGGCCCCAGGGACACGCCTTGGGCCTCACTCCCCGGAAGGCACTCCAGGTTCCCTCTACCAGGGACAGTGACAGTGGGGGCAGTCCCAGGAGGTGTGGACGCCGCAGAAAACACCTCCAGCTGCCTGGGTGGACGTAGCGTAAATGGCCTTTTCAAAAAGTGTTATTGGGAAAATGTCCAAATACGCAGAAAGACAGGCGAGTTTAATGAATGCTTTTAAGCCTATCATCTGAATTTTACAAGTGTTACATGTTGCCACATTTGCTTTATCTGTGTTTTGCTGATGTAGTTTAAATTACAGACATCAAGGCGTTTTTACCCCTAAATATCTCATTGAGAACGTCTAAAAAATAAGGACCTTTTTCTACATAACTGCGAATGCCATTATCACACCTGACGCATGGAACAATCATTCTTGAATACCATCGAATATTCGTTTCATATTTAAATTTCTCCAGTTGTCCTCAAAATCCCTTGCACTGCTGTCTTGTTCCGACAAGAACCTGAGTCCCGTCGTCCGGGGCCCTGCACTTTGCTAGGTGACCACTGGGTTTCCCACCCCATGGGTGACCCTGGACACTTCCCCAGGGACCCAGCTTCTCTGCTGGCACGTGCCCCTGCAGAAGGGCCCCAAGCAGAATGGGGAGCCAGGGGAAGGGATGTGGGAGGCGGGAAGGTGGGCAGAGGCAAGGGGCGGCCTGGGCCGCTTGGTCTCAGCGGCAGCCCTTCCCTTGCAGCCACGACTTCATCGGGGAGTTCACTACCAGCTACCGGGAGCTAGCCCGTGGGCAGAGCCAGTTCAACATCTACGAGGTGAGGTGGGCGCCCTGGGGGCTGGGGTCTGCTCTGATAATACATGACTCCCAGACATTGAGGACTCCAGGGGGCCATGTGTGGGGCTGGGGTATTTGCACACTCTCCCGGGAGGTGTGTGTTATTGTCCCATTTTACAGTTAAGGAGCCTGAGTCTTGGAGAAGTTGGGGAATTTGCCCAAAGACATGTGGTTCAGTAAGTGGAAAATCAAAAGGCAAACAGTGTTGACGTGTCTGGCTCCAAATCACTGAGTAGCAGTTGGAGCCTGCTGGCCAGGGAGAGGGGACAGCTGTGGAGAGGCCTCCACAGAGTACTTCCAACAAGGTGGGGGGTAGGGGTGCGGAGGGGGCGGGGGGGGGGACATTATCAGAAGTCTCTGAGGCCTGAGACCCAAGGTCCTGAGTTCAAGGTGGCCCTCTGCCTTCAAACAGACCAGTCTCAGGGCCTGCTGAATATCTTACCTTTTCTGGAAGAAAAGAGTCAGAGGAACGGGAGTCAGGATCCCTCCACCTCCAGGACCTGGAGAACCTGGGACAAGGCCCCCAGTCTTTCGGGAGATGATAGTGTTTGCCCTTAAAGGACACTTTCTGCTGCTGAGCCTTTGTGTGTGGGTGTGCTCGCCCTCCCGGGATGCTCTCCCACCTTCCAAATCTGGCCGAGTTCCACCTCCTCTGGTGGCCTTCCCAGCCACTCTGGCCTCGTGCTTCCTCCCTGGGAGCTTCATGCACGGTTCATGCTAGACCAGCTTAACTGCAGATACTTATAACCCTAATAACCACTTGGGTCCCTACCCTGACGCTACCACGTCCTAGCTATGTGACCTGGGCTAAGTTCCTGAACCACTCTGCGCCATGCATACTGAGAATTAAATAAGTCACTAGACCAGTGCCTGGCCCCTAGTGAGCGTTGTTATTATTACATCACTGCTGTCTTCCAGCATCATCTGTTGAGCGTCTGTGTGCCAAGAGATTTACATTTCACCACGGCCCTACAGTTGGGCTCTCTCCTCACATTAGCAGCCACTCAGCTAGCGAAGTTGAAGAACAGGCCTTGACTTCCGTCGCTGAGTCTGAATCGATCCACACTTTCTTCACTCCCTCCCCCTGTGTCTGGGTTCTGAGTGGGCAGGTCTCGTGTTCCAGTTAGACAGAAGCTCCCTAAGGGCAGGCCAGGTGACAGCCCTTTCTGTGGCCTCCTGTCGTGTTGGCCCTGGGCAGCGCTGGGCACCCAGCAGGTGCTGATGATCCGTGCACACACTGAACTCCCTTGAACGAGGCCATTGTGAAGATAGAGCGTGGGTGAATTTCTTTGAAAGGGCTCTGATCCTCACAGTTAATTGCTTTGTTTTCCGCATCAGCCAAGGGAAGGGCTGTCTTTGTTCCCCCACCAGGCAGAGAGAAGCAGGCCCCATCCTTTCCTTCTCTGGCTTCCTTTAAGGAGATTTTTTAGGGAAGTGAAGTAAAGGGATTACATCTTTGGGAGTTTGGCTTTTAAGGGTGCTTGACAGGCTCTGAAGAGGCCATGATCTCTCAAGCTCAAAGCAGACAAGGTTGGGTTGACTTGTTTTCCCCATCAGAAACACCATCAGGTAGAAAAGGAATTCAACTCTGGCAGGGCTTGCAGTATGGGGCGGGGGTCACTGAAAGGCCTTTCTAGAGTCCAAATTGTCTGAAGGGAAAACAGGCTTCTGTCAGGAAAGACCCTTCTCCTGGGCCCCGGCATCACCCTGGGTGTCTGACTCCTATGTCCAGCTGTCTGCTGGCCACTCCTCAGACTCAGCCTTCCCAAACTGAAGGCCTCTCCACAGCTGTCCCCTCTCCCTGGCCAGCAGGCTCCAACTCCTGGGCGGTCGTCATGGGGGGCACCTCGGGAGTCACCCTTGACACCTCTTGCCCCTCACCCCACATGCAGTCCACAACTGAATCCTACCACCTACACATTCTGACATTTGTTCCCTCCATTCCCATTCACCTCCACCGCCATGATCTCCCCCGCGTGGGGGGCTTTGCAACGGCCCCCTAACGGCCTTCCCACCTCCTACCGTCCTCCACTCAGTAATCCAAGGGCTCCTCCAAAATGGCAGTCTGACCACCTCGCTGCCCTCCTTAACCCTTGGCTGTGCATCCCCCCTACTGCGTCAGCCCGGTTCATGCAGAGGAGTGGGGAGGAGGTTCCAAAAGACGCCCTCACCCCAGCTGAGAGTCTGCAGGGCCCTTGACCCACAGGGTAGAGTCCAAGCTCCTCCACACCCCAGCAGCCTGCAATCTGCAACCAGTGGGCGTGCGTAAGTAAACTCACATATCCCACCCCTAGGAGGCCCTGGGGTCTTGCTCCTTCCCTCCCTGCCTTCCGCCACTGTCAGCCCCATTATGCTGTCCAAGGCTCTCTGAACCGCCCTGCTGGCTCAGCCTCTGTGCTTCACTCCATGGTGCCTCCCCTGGGGCTCCCTTAGCTTTTCTTCACTTGGTTGGGTCTGTGGATCTTTGGAGACTCCCTTTGGGTATTATTCCTCCTCCAGGAAGCCTTCTCTGCCTGCACACGCACTCCACCCCCAAAGTCTGAAGTAAATACCTCTCCTCGGTGCTCCTATGCACCCCCCCACCCCCTGGCTATTACCTGTTTGTCAAGCTTCCTGTCCCCTCAAGGACCATGACGTCCTCAAGGGTGGGGGCAGTGTCTCACTCCCTATTCCCAAAGCTGGCACAGCTCCTGGCCCCTGAGAGCCATTCAGGGACTTGCCTGCACAGGAGGGCCCACCCCAGACTTGCCCTGGGGGGCCGTCGGGACCCTGGGGGTGTGAAGAGAAGGAGAGGAGAAGGCGGAGAATTCCAGCCTGGGAGTTGGGAGATTCCCTGGCTGGCCCCCAGGGGGCGATGGTCCCCCACGTGGAACTTCAGGGTGCAGCCATTTAGGGCCGGAGAGGTTGGTACCGTGGGGTGAGGGTGGGGTGCTGGGAGGGCACGAAACCTCAGAATAAACAGGGCGTTTCTTCAGTGCCCACTTCACATGAGGATCTGAGAACAAAACATTGCTTTAATATTAAAACAGTTATAATTAGAGAGTGGAAATGTGGAATACAGGCTAATTTAAAGGTAACCCAGAAGACTTCAAAGAAATGTGCTTGTGGCCAGGTCCTTGGGCGACACCCAGCCCCCCAGGAGTCCATGTTTATTCTCCTCAGCTGGGAGGAGACTTTGGAATAAAAGTTTGAGGTGTATTCAGTTCTAAAAGTTCCACACCCTTATGGGACAGATTGAGAAACTGAGGCACAGTGCAGGGTTGGAGCTGGCCTACTACATGGTTTTCCCGTGAATGTGTCTGTGACCAACACATCATCCGAGTGGCCTTCGTACCTGTGGAGGCTCTGAGGTTGTCATGGGCTCTCTCCCCAGGCTCACAAATTTCCACCTGCAGAGCTGTGGCCAGCCTTCCCACCTGAACTTCCCACCTGGGACCAGCTCTTCCTTCCTTCTGTGTCTACCTGGTCAACCCTGACCCCTTTCCTGCTCCCGCAGCCATGCCCCGGGCCCAAGACCTGTGTTGACTTCTTGACAATGCTGTTTTGCCATAGCTCTCTACCTGTTCCAGCAACCGGCTCATGACCTCTCACCTGGACTAGTGGGGGCGGTAGTGGTCATAGTAATAAAAATTAATAGCAGCTAACACTTATATAGTATTTACTACATTGTGGACCATGTCCTACACACTTTGCTTGTATTGACCTATTTAATCGTCATACCTTTCTATAAGGTAGGTACTTTTCATTCCCATTTTATAGATGAGGAAACTGAAACCCAGGGAGGTTAAGTAACTTGCCTACGGTCACACAGCCAGTAGGTGGCAGAACCAAGAGGGTAAACGTACCCCTGATGTCTCTCCTTCTCCCCTCCCCTTCCAGCATCCTAGAACCTGTGATCTTGCCCCTGCTAGTTTAGAAGTCATCAGACATTTAGCTTGGCCCCTCTAGGCTCTCTGCCAGCCAGCCCAGTTTACTCTTCCACTCTGTGGCCCTGTAGTCAAACTGGACCCCAGTTCTGTGCCCGCCCCCTGCCTCCCCCCACCCCCTTCAACTATCTCCTCTGACTGGAATGCCCTCCCTCCATCTCCCCGTGCCCCAAACCCTTCCTGTCCTCAGCACCTGCCTTCAACACCACCTGTCCCGGGGAGCCTTACTGATGCTGGACCTAGAACAGTCCTTCTTTCCTCCAACTCCCTTCACATTTCTGGCTCCCCTTTTTGGTATCTCTTGTCCTGTATCTCCCTAGGACGTATCTTTCTCCAATTGGAGTGAAGGTTCTAGAAGAGAAACTGGTATCCCCCACTCCCTCCCCCCCAGAAGTATTTGTGAAGGAATGTGTTTGTATTTGTTATCAAGGTGGCACCCAGGTAAGCAGGAAGGCGGGCTGAGGGCTGGAACCTAGTTTCCAGTTTGATCACTACCCAGAGCAGCTTTGTGACCTTAGGCAAGTCACTGTCCCCGTACCTTCATTTCCTTATCTCCAGAAATGGATAGCAACTCTCATTCCGACAGAAGAGGTCTCTGCTAAAGACAGAGCTGGCCATCCCTGGGGAGATGGGGTGGGGGGGATGAATTCACCAGGAACCTGTGGAGGACCTAGGGTGTGAAAATCAAACCACCTTGCTTCCTTTGATGGAAGATTAGGGAAAGGCTGGGCCTGAGCTTCCCAGGTGAAAACAAAAGAGCTGGTGAGGCTCAAGCCCAGTACGGATGTGGCAGGTGTGAAATCCCCCTGGAGGGTTCTGGTCCTCCTCATTCATCCAGAGCTTCTCAGCCGTGGTTCTGCATCTTGGACTTGATGATTTCCTGTGTTGGGGGCTGTCCTGTGCACTCCAAGATGTTTCACAGCATCCCTTGCCTCTACCTTCTCCCCCAGTGTGGCAACCAAAATATCTCCAAACATTGCCAAATGCCTGGGAGGGGGGAGGTGGCAGGCAGTTGAGACCACTGAGTTAAGCCCAGCAACAAGTGATTTTTTTTTTTTTTAGCATCTACTAAATATGCCCCTAGGTCTGTGATATATTCTCTGATGACAGGTCTGGTTTGGAATGAGAGCTTTCACATGAAGAACAGTTAAGGAAATTCTAACTGCAGTGTTGGGGGCAGGGGGGAGCCTCAAAGGCCTCTGGGCAGCAGTAGGGCTGGATCTCAGGGAGGGGGAATTGGTGGAGGAAGGAGGGGAAGGCATTTGGGGTGAGGGGAGCAGCCTGAGCCAACACACAAGGGCAGGCACAGACAGGGCCCCTTTGCAACATCGAACCTCCTTTGGCTGCTTTGGGTGGAGGGCGTGTTTGGGGGAGCAGTGGGGAAGAAGATGAAATAAATATTATTCCTGTTGTGTTTGGTCGTGGAACACTGGGTCTAATCAGGAAGCCCGCGCGTATAAATCTAAATGCCAATCTCTCATAAAACCTCCCGGGACCCTCCCCTCCCCTGGACCCCACATTCTGCTGGCTGGGGCTGGGGCCACACTCGGGTCGTTAGAAGCTCTGGGGGCCCAGCCCTGACTGCTTGGAAACACTCCTTCTTATCCTGTGACTGTTTTCTCTTGCAGGTGGTAAACCCCAAAAAGAAAATGAAGAAAAAGAAATACGTGAATTCTGGCACAGTGAGTGGCACCCGCCGCCCCCCCCTGCTCCCCCCCGGCCCCCGCCGTCCCCTGCAGCCAGGCATAGACATCCTGAGGTCCAAGCTAGGTCTGGTGTCAGGAGGTGCGCATGTCTGCGGGGTGGGCTTGTGCAGAGTGTGGGAACCAGACGTGGGGCGTTGGGGGTGGGGAGGGATGGGGCCGATGGAGCCTCCCCCTGCGGGGAGATAGGAGATGTAGATGTAGATGGTGTAGGCCATACCTGTGACACAGAATGAGAAATTCCCATGGGGACTTCCTGTAGAAAGGAAGCAGAAAAGGAGTAGAGGCCCTTGCTGTGGGAAATTCCCCACCCCGGTGCTTTTTCATAGGTTGTTTCCTTGAGAGGCAGACATTACCATCCCTTTGTCATAAAAGAGGAAACCAAGGCTGCAGGCAGGGAAGTGACTCGCCCAAGGTCACAGAGGCAGAAAGTCACAACCAAGGTCGTAGCTAGAGATGGCAATGAGCCCAATAGTTAAACTGAGCGCTGGCAGCCGGCACTGCCCCTGTTTACCACGACTATCCTAGGATCACACTAGCCCCGTGGCTTCCAGGGGCTGATCTTCAGGACATTCATGCATTTATCCAACAAATGTTTACTGAGCACTGTCATGTTCTAGGCGTGAGGGATACAGCTGGGAACAAGACAGACTCAAATCTTTGCCCTTCTGTTACTTATATTTTAGTGGGGGAGACAGAAAACAAATTATATATATACACACATACATGTATCTGTATTTGTCCTGTGGTTTTGAGTGCTGTAGAAAAAAGTATACAAAAGGTAAAGTGTTGGGGAATGCCAGAGACACGATAACTATTTGATGTCAAGTAATTAAAGAAAGCTTTTCTCTGAGGAGGTGATATTAGAGCAGAGATTCAAAGAAGGGGAGGGAGCAAGTATTGAGGATATTGGGGAAAGAGAATTCTAGCTGTAGGGATCAGCATGTACAAAGGCCCTGAGGCGGAGCCCACAGTGCACTTCTAGAACAAGCCAGCATCTTTGCCCTGCAGATACATTCAAGATTTGTACCCTTCGTGTCCCTCTGTGCTGTAGATGTCCACAGCCCCATCTGCAAATGCAGCCACACTTAGTCCTTAGAGTTAAGCAAACTGCACCTCCAGACCCAGAAGAGGTCCTAGTCAGGGAGCTCCGGGGTTCCTCTGAGGAACCTTATTTTCTCCATCTGTAAAATGGGGCGAATAAATCATCCCTGCCCGGCTTACTGTGCTGGGTGGCTGTGACAGACAGATGGAGACGCAGGCCTGCAAACTGCAAATTACTCTGCTCATTCAAAGGGGACTGATTGTAACTGTTTCTCAGTCAGGAGAATGTTGGAGTAATATTTCCTTTGTCCAAAGCTGCAGTGTGTCTGCTGCAGGCTGTCAGCATTGGGGGCAGGATCATTCTTCCTGTCCCAGGACCTCCCTGTGCATCGTGGGGCGCTTAGCACCCCTGGTCTCAGCCATGGCTACCAGTAGAGCCCCAGGCATCGGCAGAGCCCCAGAACTTTCCTACACATTCCCATGCCCCTAGGGGAGGCAGCACCTTCCCCAGCTGAGAAATCTCAGAGGTACTGCTAAAAAAAAAAAAAGTTTGAAAACCATCGATCTCGTTCCGTTTTCTCAGACATAAGGAAACTGAGGCCCAGAGAGGGGACATGATTTGTTTCAGGTCAGTCTTCACCATAACAAATCAGTCAGGGTCCAGGATGCTTATTAAAATGCCCGTGCCCTGTCCAGTTCTCTGGGGTTCCATTTCAGGAGGCCCGGGAACCCGTGTACAGGGCTTCTCATACTTAATTTCCTGTGTGCAGAATCTTCGGGGAATCTTGTTAATGTGCCACGAATCTGCATGTCTGCATTCTAAGCAGCATCAAGGTGCTACTGCTGCTGCTTCTGGTCCAGGGACCACACTCTGAGCAACAAAGTCCCTGGGTGAATCCGTATGGTCAGGCAGGTTAGGGAGCTGCCTCAGCCCAGAGCCTTGTGGGGGGCAGTGGGGTTCAACCCCGGCTGTCGGTTAGACTCATGTGAGGAGCTACAGAAAGATCTAGGGCAAGAGCCCTACCCCCAAAACGGATGTAATTGGTTTGGGGGTCCCCACCCAGGCTGCAAGATGATCATTGGTCATCTGGTGACCACTGGCCAGGGTAGAGGCCACTGCCATGGTCCACTGCTAGTGAAAGGAGGCTTCGTCCGTCCGGGTGCCTGACACCATAACCACAGCAGGTAGGGGTCTCCGAGGCCCGGCTCAGCACCCACAGACCTTCCCATTATTTGGGCTGATGTCAAGCAGAGGCCCTCCCTGGCCTACCCAGAGAGTTGGTCACGATAGCAGAATCTGCACCAGTAGGGGCTTCCCCAAATTCTAGGGTAGAGTTCTCTGGCACAGGTGATAGGTCCCCTGCCCCAGTCTTGCCTCATTTAATTGGTTTTGGCAGCCAGGCTTTCACTTGTCTCCATGATCCTAAATCATTATTGTAGCGAGGTGCCAGGGAGCTGCCTGTCTTGGCCGAGCTGATGCCAAAGCCGCCAGGAGGCATAGATCGAAAGGCATCTGCTCTGAAGGGGGGCCCCCCGTCAGGTACCTCCAGGGAAAGAACAGGCTGCTTATGAGGGTCTCGGGGCTGAGAAGGCAGGGATCACGAGACACCAGAGGGATGAGTCGGGACAAGTAAGGTTTAAGATAAGCGCAGACCAAAGAGGGGTGCTTTAGGTCGACAGTTAGCAGGACGTGGAAGGGTGGAGCTAGTCGGCTTTGGCAGGTTTTCGGGCCTGTGTCAGGAAGACCCCCTTGCCCTCCACACTCCACATCGGTGTCCACTTAGGGGAAACTCGTGCTCTTGGCTTGACCCCTGTGCCCCAGTGACAGAGGCAGGGCCCTCCTAGGATGCAGTTTGGCATCAAGGTCAAGAGTGCAGGCTCTGGAGTCAGACCGACCTGGGTTCCAGTCTCACTCAGCCGTGTCCTGGGCAGATGGCATGACCTCTTTGAAGCCAGTTTCCTTGGCTATAAAATGGGACCACAGCTGCACTTCGAGGGTCGTTGTGGGTACTGTATGCAGTGGGGTCTGCAGAAGTGGCCTGCTGTGTGCCCCCTGACTCTCAGCAAACCGTCTCCCCCCAACCCTGGGCTCCCCGCTGACCAAGCTGCCTTTTGTTTTCAAGGTCACGCTGCTTTCCTTTGCGGTGGAGTCCGAGTGCACATTTCTTGACTACATCAAAGGAGGGTGAGAAGAGATCCAGCCCGGTTTCTTTGGCTTCAGGGAGAGGAAGGGGGCCCCACCCATCGACATGAGCAGCTCTAGCCCCACGCTGGCCTCTTTGAGGCCCCAGACGTAGCCTGTGAGCCCTGAGCAAACGCCCATTTCTGGCCTCAAACAACTCGCCCGGAGCCGTGCATGTCCCTGGATCCTGAGTGGCCGGAGAGGAGGCTCCTGAGCTGTGGAGGCTCCAGCCTGGGTCACATCAGGTTCCCTTGCAGGGATGGGATCCGGAGGTGGTAGGGACTCCGTGGCAAAGAGAACTAAGGGCTTAGGGAGGCGGTGGAAAGAGCCCTGGACTAGGAGTTAGGAGGCCCAGGCTCTCGGCCCTTCTTAGCCACTTGCTAATTTAGCCCCATTACTTTGGGCAGGTCGCTTTCCCTCCCTTCATATCAGTTTCCTCCTTTACACACACAGAAGTTGGAGTCAAGTGAATTCTAATGGTCCTTCCTTCTCTGAGCTGCTGATACCTGGTCTTTCGGGGAGGCTGGGGGCGGGGAGGGGGGGGGGCAAAGATTAACCTGCCCAGTGTCATCAAGGACATACAAGGGACAGGAGGCATTGGGGGCTGAGCCATCAGATGGTCCCAGGTGGTCAGACACGAGTGTAAGAAGCAGAAAGAGCCAGAGGGGTTGGCATCCAGGCCGAGGCAGGCAGGGAAGCCTGGAGGCTCCAGCCAACAGCTTGCGGAAAGAGAGTCTGACTCCAAGGTGAGGTTAGTGTGCTCCCTGCCAGAACAGGTGCCAGGTCAGGGTGTGGGAAGCCGAGAGCCCACAGGTGCTGGCAGGTGAGTGACTACACCTGTCTGGAAAGAAGACAGGGCAGGTGCCAAAGGCTCATCCCAGCCAAGTGGGCACTTGGCTGCCGGGCTCTCCAGGGCAGAGGGAAAAGTCAGGCCCTGGGAAGCCACACTTACTCTCCCATGACACCACTCCCTGTCGCCTTGAAACTGCTTTCAAGGTTGCGAGCTCTCCTACCCACTGAGCACACACCTGCCTGCGGTCACCCAGAGGGCCCCCCCACCGCTGCCCCCCGCCCCCGCCTCTCCTCTGAACCTACTCCAGACCCTGCCCTTGCTCCCATCCCCCATCAAAACTGCCCTGTTCTCTATCCCATCAAGCATTCCATGGCACCTGCTAATTCTCAAGCAGTCCACATCCTGTTTCTCCTCATTTGCATAGTGCCCCCAATTTACAGAGCACAGTGGGCAGGGTGAGGATGATTATCTCCCATTTTACATAACTTGCCCGTGGCCACATGCCCAGCCAGCAGCAGGGTTCCTCTGTCGCCACATGCTGCATTTCTTCCACAGTAATGAATAATCGTGGCCCTGCCTGCCTCACAGCTACCAGGTGGGGTGTGATGCAGGCGGAGACAGAGGAGTTAAAGGGTTGGGTGCCGCGATGTCTCATGGAGGAGCCCTCAGAGGCTGCTGGCGCCTCCCTGGCCCTCCCCCACACCTCTCTCCGCCCTCCCCAGAGACTTGAGCCAGAGAGCTGGCTCCAGGGAGCGAGAGCTCCAGGTACGTGTCCAGGCAGGCAGCCGATGGATGCTCTTGTCCCGGGATCCTCTCTGGACCTGGAGAGAGGGATTGGCCACCTCTGCCCGGTGTCAGAGGGAGCTGCTTGCTCAGCAGCCTGCCTTCTGCCCTGCTCTGCCCTTAGGCTGGAGAGGCGAGCCCGCAGGGAGCAGCTGTCCCCTAAATGTACCTGCTTTCCAGCCCCTTCCTTCCCTGAGTCTTTCAGAACCCAGAGCAGGGGAAGACCAGTTAAGGAATGAGGCTTGCCTCTCCCCTCATCCTTATTTGGAAGAGCCGGGCCGGTGGGTGTCCCTCAGCTGTGGTCCCATAGACCGGAACTACCCTCCCAATAGTGGCCCTGGGAGCAGAGCTCTTACCCTCCAAGTGTCTCCCTTCCTCTAACAAAGACACGATCTGTCTATTCCCCAGTGAGACATGACCACAAAGAGATGAATAGGGTAGGTCAACTGCTATAACAGATAATCCTGTGACCTCAAGGCTTAATACAAACAACGGTTTATTTTTCATTCATGGGATGGCAGGGATGGGTGAGACGCTCTACAGTCAATGAGGGACCCAGGCTCTTGCCTCCTGGTGGCTGCATCTCTCGCAGATGTTGGAGTCCACTGGATGCTGTGCCTCCAGGCACCAGACGAGGGGAAAGAGCGTGGGCTGGACCGTCTCTGGCCAGCAGACCCTGGCTTGGGTCTCCTGCTAACCGTGTCCTTCATCCTTCCTAGGGGACGATGGTCCCGTGAGCAGCAGCTCATCTGTGGTCAGGTGGGGAGAGGGCTTTGGCTTCTGAGAGGTGCCGTCTGCTAAATGCAGATGAAGTGAGCCCTGCCCCATCTTACATCACCCCAACTGGGACCCACCAGAAGGGTGTCCCCAGGTGTGATCCCAGAACCCCGTCTTCAGAATCCATCCCTGGATGAGGGCAGGGAATGTCTGTTGAAGAAGCAGATTCTGGGGCCCCATCTCAGACCCAAATGAACTGGTATCCTTTGGAGTGGGGCCCTGGGACCTTCTTCTTAAACAAATTCCCCTGGTGACTCTGTGGTCACTAGAACCATGAGACTAGATGTTATCAGGGGTTCACATCGTGTCGGCTTTGTTCTTTAATTTTTTTTTTAACGTTTATTTATTATTGAGAGGCAGACACAGAGTGTGAGCAGGAGAGGGGCAGAGAGAGAGGGAGACACAGAATCTGAAACAGGCTCCAGGCTCCGAGCTGTCAGCACAGAGCCTGATGCGGGGCTCGAACTCAAAAACTGTGAGATCGTGACCTGAGCTGAAGCCGGACGCTTAACCGACTGAGCCACCCAGATGCCCCTTGTCGGCTTTGTTCTGTCAGCATCTAGCACAGAACCTAGAACAGCCAAACCCTCAGAAAGCTTCCCCCTGAATCTGAAGCCTCAAAACCAAACCTTTTATTACAGAAAAATTCCAAATACATGCAAAAGTAGAGAGAAGGTGTAATGAAACCCCAAGTACCCTTCACCCAGATTCAGCAGTTACCAACTGCTGGCCAGCCTTGTTCCATGCATGCTTCCTTTCACCCAGTTAGTTTAATTTAAATGTTTATTTTTGAGAGAGAGAGAGAGAGCAAGCAGGGGAAGGGCAGAGAGAGAGAGCGGACAGAGGATCTGAAGCGGCTCTACACCAACAGCAGTGAGCCTGATGTGGGGCTCCAGCTCACAACCTGGGAGATCATGACCCGAGCTGAAGTCAGACCCTCAACCAACTGAGCCATCCAGATGCCCCTCATCCAATTATTTTGAAGCAAATCTCAGACATCATATTTCATTCCCCCAAATACTTCAGGATATAGCTCTAAAATATAAGGACTTTTTTTTTTTTTTTTTTTTGAGAGAGAGACAAAGCAGGAGCAGGGGAGGGGCAGAGAGACAGGGAAACACAGAATCCGAAGCAGGTTCCAGGTTCTGAGCTGTCAGCACAGAGCCTAATGCGGGGCTCGAACCCACAGACTGTGAGATCGTGACCTGAGCTGAAGTTGGATGCTTAACCGACTTAGCCACCCAGGCACCCCTAAAATTTAAAGACTTTCTTTTTTTTAATAAAAGAAATTAGATTTTATTTATATTTACTTTTTAATGTTTATTTTTGAGAGAGAGAGAGAGAAGGAGAGAAATCACAAGTGGAGGAGGGGTAGAGACAGAGAGGGAGACAGAATCTGAAGCAGGCTCCAAGCTGTTCGCAGAGAGCCCGACGTGGGGTTCAAACCCACGAATCTGTGAGATCATGACCTGAGCTGAAGTCGGATGCTTAACCGACTGAGCCACCCAGGCGCCCCTATTTTATTTTTTTAAAAGATTTCATTTTTAAGCAATCTCTACACCCAACGTGGGGCTCGAACTTACAACCCCAACATCAAGAGTTGCATGCTCTACCGACTGAGCCATTCAGGGGCCCCAAGAACTTTCTCTTTGTAAAATGTACCCATAATACCATAATTACACCTACAAATCAAACAGTTCCTTAATACCAAAGACCTTTTCAGTGTGCGAATTTCCCCTGTTGTCTTACTTAATTGGCTTGTTTGAATCAGAAATCCAGGTAAGATCAATATATTGTGATTGGTCCGTTTGTCCCTTAATTCTCTTTTTATCTGTTGATTCCCCCAAGTACCTGAGGCTTTGCTGAAACAGATTCCTGCTCCCCGCCAAGGGATTCTGATTCATGAGGTCTGCAGGGGCCCTGGACTCCTCACTGCTGCCCCCAGACTGACTTTTCTGGCTGCATCCCCCTGCTGTCATTTAATATGTTCTTCTGTCCCTTGTATTTCCTGTAAACAACTGGGAGATCTGGAAGTTCAGTAGGATTCACGTTCCAGCTTTTGGCAAGGCAGCATCATAAGTGGGGTGTTGTTCTTCCCTCAGAGATGCACAATATCTCGGTCTCTCTTTTTTTGTCAAGTAAGCGTGAACCCCGAATCTGACTCCAAATTTGAACCAGAAACACAGTGGGACCCTACTTCACCTAACTCAGGCGGGCCCAGGTGCAGGGTTGGGAGAATAAATAAGTCATCGTCACCAGGTGTCCACATGGAAAGGAATCATCCTCAAAGAACTTTCGCACTGCCTACCTCTTATACTCCCAACAATCCTCTGGGGGGAGGCTGTGGCTGGCATTACTATCCCTGTTTTCCAGAGCTGGAAGACAAGGGACTCCACCAAAGCCACATGCCTGGCAAGCCGTGGGGCTGGGGTAGAAGCCAGATTGCCACCTGTCCAGTTAACTCCCTTGCTCCTCTTCCTTTTTTAGGACCCAGATCAACTTCACGGTGGCCATCGATTTCACGGCCTCCAATGGTGAGTGGGGGATGGGCAGAGGAGCTGGCGTGGGGCTGGGGCTGGAAAGGGATGGGGGGCACTTTTCAGAGCTGTGGTAGTTGGCCCTAGCTGGGAGCCAGATCTCCCATATTCTCTGGCCTCATCCTCACCAAAAAGAAGGTACTTAAGCCTGGAGAGCCAAAGTATAATCAAAATGGCGAAGGCATCCCCAGACTGGACCACGGTCTAATAAATCTGGGCTCTGGACCTATGTGCCCTGAGGCACAGCCTTGCCCTTGAGGGCACCCAGTCTTCCTGCAAAGATAGGGCAGTGCTACTCTGGGCCCACAAACAGCACATGGAGAAAAAGTGTTTCCTCACGGGATTAAATCTCACATCCTTTGTGCAGGCCAACTTTCAGGCCGAGCAGAGCTCTGTGGTCCTCAGCGAGGGCAGGAGCCCCAGTTCCCACCCTCGCTGGGCCTGTCCCAGCTCCCTTCCCTCCTCTGACCTTCTCCAGGGTTGGGCTATGACCGAGTCACCAGGAACAATCAGTGCCCCACTTTACACTGTTAGAAACTTCACAACCTTCCTTGGAGTCTGGACCTCCATTAGCGGTGCTCAGTGCCCATTTCCGTGTCTGTCAGAAGGAGCCCAGGTTTTGGACTCCTCAGGTGGGCCCTAGCATCCTAGAGTGGTAGAAGTCAGAGCTGGAAGGGGCCTTGTCATTACAATGAGGGGAGTTCCAGTAACACATCACGACTCCTCACATCAATCCCAGGAGGTGAGACTATTATCCCCACTCTACGCACGAGGAACTGAGGCTGAGAGGTTAAGGAACCATCCACGAGCACACAGATAGAGACAGGATCTGTACCTTGGCAGTCTATGCCAGAGTGCCCCTCATTAATAAACAAATAGGTAAAATGCGGGCATTGTCAGTGGTGACAAGGGCTATGGAGAAAATGTAAGCAGGAAGAGGGACAGGGAGCGTTGGGGGAGGCTGTAATTTTCAGGAGTCTGCTCAGGAAGACCACACACCATGTACACATTTATAGAAAAGTGTCCCAGAGGGAACCACCATTGCAGAGGCTCTGAGGTGGGGATGGTAAGGGGCCAGGCCTGAGTGGGTGACAGGAGGGGGTGCCAGGGGTGGCAGGAGGCCAGGAGGGAGGTAAGCGGAGGCCAGACCCCGTGGGGCCTGTGGGCACCCCCCGCCCCGGTTGGGACTGGGTGGGATAGGAGCATGGGAGCATTTGGAGGAGAGAAGAGGCATGATCTAGCTGCCTGGGGTTTGACAGGCTCGTCTGGCTGGACGGCAGGCCCCAGGGCGGAGGCCGAGAGCTGGGCTGGGCTGCTGCCGTCCTGCAGGCGAGTGGCTGGTGGTGTCACAGAGCTGGGGACAGTAGATGGGATTCTGCATATATTTTGAAGGTTTAGCAACCAGGAGTTACTAAAGGATTGAAGGTGTGGCAAGAGAGAAAGGAGTCAAGGATAAATAAATCAAATTAGGGGTGCCTTGGGCACCCCCCACTGCATTCTGAGCCCGGGGTGCTTGGAGTGTCGACACCAGCAAATGTTCCCGTGTCCCGTGTTGCAGGGAACCCCTCGCAGTCCACGTCCCTGCACTACATGAGCCCCTACCAGCTGAACGCCTATGCACTGGCGCTGACTGCCGTCGGGGAGATCATCCAGCACTATGACAGCGACAAGATGTTCCCTGCCCTTGGCTTCGGGGCCAAGCTACCCCCTGATGGAAGGGTGTCCCACGAGTTCCCGCTGGTAGGAGGTCCTGGGAGGACAGGCTGAGGGCCCACCAGGCTCGGGGTGTGGTGACGAGCCTGGGGCAAGGGGACATCCGTGCAGCCCTTGGGCGGGGGGGGGGGGGGGGGGGGGGGGGTAAGCTGCCTGCTGTGTGTAGGGGGGCTTGTAGCAGGGCCTCCAGAAGCCCACTCCCCAGCTGACTCACCAGCATCTCCCCTCCATGTCTGATGCCACCCGCAGTGGGGTCTGCCCTCTTTTTTCTGACAAGACCCGAGTAGAGGTGGAGTAGAGACGTGGCCGAACTACCCCCACCAAAACCCCAGAAATCAGGGTAAAAGCAGTGTGCGTTGGGTATGGGCAACTACAGGTAATTCCAGAAACTCCCCGAGTTAGTGCTGCGATGGGGGACCTGAGGGATGCTTTCTCAGGCCACCTTCTCTCCCTCCCTCCCACGAGCTGGGGACGCTCAATTGTGCCAGGCACAGGACACGGGAGGACAGGTTAGTTGGCTGGCCCTTCCAGAGCCACTCAGACCCTGCAGTCATTTTAGGACGGAGTGGTTTGCCCCGGGGGCCCCCCTGAGGGAAGCAGCCGGGGGTCTCGTGGAGGGGGTGCCGCCTGAGCAGGTACAAAGAGTGGTGCAAGGGGCGGGTCGGAACCCTGCTCACCCAGAGCACGTGTTGCCCTGGGGCTCCCTCCTCTTCCCCTACCCCCCACCAGAGAAGAGTCTAGGAGATCTCAGACCTGCTGGCCTCCCCCTCCCTGGCTGTACGTTACCCCCGCCCCGCCCCCAACAGAGCACCTGGCTGCCCTCCTTCCCACTCCTCCGTCCTTCCTGAGCTCAACCTCCCCATCCCCGGTGCCCCCAGAACGGCAACCAGGAGAACCCCTCCTGCTGCGGCATCGATGGCATCCTGGAGGCCTACCACCACAGCCTGCGCACGGTGCAGCTCTATGGCCCAACCAACTTCGCCCCTGTGGTCACCCACGTGGCCAGGTGAGTGCCGGGGCCACTGGACGCCCATCCCAACATCTTCACACGGCCTTCGTGCCCACCCCTGTCCTCTTGGGAAGGTGGGAGGAGGTGTCTCTTCCCATCGACCCGCCTTTCAGAGAGCTCTGACCCTAAAGAGACTCCCCTCCGGCTAAAGGCTTGTCCCCACCAAAGTGTGGGGGGCGGGGAGGGACACCGAGCGGGCCAGACAGATAGCAGCCCCCACCCCACCCCAGGACCGCGGCCGCAGTGCAGGATGGCTCTCAGTACTCGGTGCTGCTGATCATCACGGATGGGGTCATCTCGGACATGGCACAGACTAAGGAGGCTATCGTCAATGTGAGCTGGGGGGGGTGGGGAAGGGGGAGGAAAATGGGGGTGGGGGGCATGCCTTCCCGCTGCTTCAGAGGAACCCTTGGGACGAGGCTTTCCACGCAGTGGGGTTTGGGGGGCGGAGGGGGCACCGGCTGATGAAGGGTCCTACCGATGACCTCTGCACCCACCGTAGATGGTCCACTCCCTCTAGATGCCTATGGTTCCCTTATTAGCCCATCTCTAGGACTGCTAACCCCAGACCCCAGCCCAGCCTGGCCAGGTCCAGCGGGAGCCCAGAGTGGGGGAGGCCCAGGAACATGGCTCCCCCTACTGGGTGTTCTCCCTGTATAAGGGACTCCCACCCCAGCTGGCACTCCTAGTTGCCCACATAAAAGATGTCCCACTTGGTGGCCCAGGGACAGAAGCGGGGATGGGGGTGTCTCATAAAAGCAGACCTGTGACCCATTTCACCCTCTCGACCCTCTCTTCCTCTCTGGGGCCTCACCTTGGTTTCCCTTTGTCTGTGTCCTTCCGCCTCCCCCCTTTTCTGTGTTTCTGCGTGTCTCCATCCTTCTGTTCCATTTCTTCTCTTTTCCTTCTGTCTTCTGTTGACCCACCCCTTTCTGCCCCTACCCATGATCTCCCAGGCTGCCAAACTGCCCATGTCCATCATCATCATTGGCGTGGGCCAGGCGGAGTTCGACGGTAAGTCCCCATCCCCCTAGGTATTCCCCCAGAGGCTTCAGGCCCTTGGGAATGACCCTTCCCCAAAGAGTGAGAGCTCATGGGTGGGTGTGACTGTCTGGGTGAGCACAGGGTGTAAGGGTGTGTTTGTTTGCACAGGGAAGGGTGTGTCGGGCTGTGTACCCATCCCAAAGCTGTGGGGAGGAGGCCCAGTCACTCCTCCCTCCTCCAACCCTGGGAGCTTGGGGAGGGTGGGGGAGCTGGAACACTGGGCTAGAAGCCAGGGGTTCACCTGGTTGGGCTCCTCCTGTCTCCTGGCCTCAGTTTCCTCATCTCTAACATGGGGATCTGGTCTGACGGTCTCTGTCTTGGATTGGCCTGGGATTGGAGGACAAGTTCCACTGGTGTGCCAGGCCCAGGTGCCCACCATTAACTCACCCCACCCCCAATGCCTCTCCTCACACAGCCATGGTGGAGCTGGATGGTGATGATGTGCGGATCTCCTCCCGGGGGAAGCTGGCAGAACGGGACATTGTCCAGGTGAAACCCAAATCCTGCCTGCTCCAAGGAAGATGCAAGAGCCCCTCTAGCCAGGCTGGCCTTATACACCCCCCTTTTAGAGACTTCTCTAGAAAGGGGCCCTGGAGAGAGCCCCAGAGTGGCCTGGCCACCGGAGAAGGGAGCGGGAATCAGTGCTTGGGTCACACTTCTCCCCCAGCTGGACCCCTCTCTCCCATGTCTGAGACTCACCCCTAATGTTGTTACCCCGACCAGAATGCTCTGCCAGTGCTCTCCCTGAGCCCCCAGGTCTCCTTGGCCTCCTGCATGCAGAGCACTCACACTTGATATTTGCACCTTCCATTGTCTTCTGCTGGGCCGCCTTCCCAGTGGGAGGGCAAACCCTTGAAGGGGGGGCGGTGTCTATAGTGTTGCTGCGGCCCTCTCCGCCCTCTCCGAGAACGGGCAGTGCTTGCTTAATTGAAGCCCTGTCTGAACATCCCATGTAGGATGGCAGATGTAATGAGCAGACAGGTCTTTGTCCTCAGGGTGTCCCTGCCCAGTCAAGCCTCAGAATGCACCTTAGTAAGCACTTCTGTCTGTGAATCTCCTGCAGACTGAGTCCGTAGTGTTTAGGAGATTGGGAATAAAAACTGACATTCTCCAGAACCCCTGGATTAAAAAGAAAAGAAAAAAAAGGAGGGGATGGAGGAGGGTTCATTCCAGGGGTAGAGAGCAAAGAGAGGAGGCTAGACCTCAGAGCAGGGGCAATCTGGGAGGGGGGACCCTTGCATAGAAAGGCCTAGAGCCAGGAATGCGCTGAGGCATTCAAGGGGTGGTGAGGGGCTCAAGGGGCCTGGGAGGAAGTCAGAGGGGCCTGACTTTAGGTGTCAGCGCGAGAGAGAAGAGAAGTGGAGCCAAAGAGAGAGAGGTGGGGGGAGATGGGAAGGCCCGCTCTTACAAGCCAAGGGGCTCAGTCAGCGTTTCCTGAGCACCGGCTAAGTCCCTGTGTTGGTGCCAGGACTTCAGAGATTAAGTGCTCTTGTTTGGTGATGTATCCTGGCATGACGTAGATGCTCAGTACGAATCTGTTGAGTGAATGAGAGAACAGGGGCTATGAGAATTCACCACCATGGGGAGGGGGTGAGTGCAGAGGGCCGCGGCTGAGGAGGAATAGGACAGGAACCCAGGCCTGGAGATGTGGGGGCTGTGGTCCAGCCGGAGACCCTGCCTGACCCTGCCTTTCCTCTGGCCAGTTCGTGCCCTTCAGGGACTACGTGGACCGCACTGGCAACCACGTGCTGAGCATGGCCCGCCTGGCCCGCGATGTGCTGGCCGAGATCCCTGACCAGCTGGTGTCCTACATGAAGTCACAGGGCATCCGCCCGCGCCCCCCGCCTGCGGCCCCAGAGCCCTCGCCCCCACAGTCCCCAGCCCGCACGCCCCCTGCTTCCCCCCTGCACACACACATCTGAGCCCTCTTCCCGAAGAAGTCCCCTGGCCTGTGGCGGGTGGCTGGGGCCGGGGAGGCCAGTGGAAGTGTAGGCGGGGTCTCCAATTTGCCCCGCCCAGCCTTTGTAACATGTGTGCCTGGGAGGCCAGCAGGAGGCGGGGCCTCTGAAGACTCCTCTCTAATTTCCTAGCCTTATGGCCCAACCCAGGGAATTGGGAGGGTACAGGTGGTGGAGGTGAGGTTCTGGGCCCCTGCCCTTCTCATTTCCCCCTGATACCTGGTTCTGGCCCAGCCAGGAAGGTGTTAACAGTGAGGAGAATTGAGATCCCCCTCGGCCCACCTGGCAATCCCTTCTGCTCCTATATGGCCGTGAAGCCTGGACTGGGCCTCCCTCCTCCTGTGGTGTCTATTTCTATACCTGGCCCCTGCCCTCCTACCCCAGTATCTATCCCATCCCTATTTCCAGTGAACCCTGTGAGGCTGCTGGGTTTGCAGGGATGCCTGAACATGTGACCCTTCCCAGGGACACCTGCATGCTCTGGGAGCCCTGCGGACCCATGCAGGGGAGGCTGTGAGGGGAGGCCGTAGGCCGCATGGTGGGCTAGGAATGGAGGCCTTTTGGGCACGGGGTCCTTTCTGGTGCCTCTCAAGCCCAGAAGGACATGGTTTTAGATACACAGATCCACAGGCCTTTCCTTGGTGTAGACCCACAGGCATCTCTACAGCTGACTTCTGATTCCAGGCATCCCCTCCTCTTGCCAGAGCTGCCTGGGGCCCCTGGAGCCTAGGCCTCTGCTACCCCCCCTGGAGGCCTTGGAAGGAGCAGTCCAGCCCCAGCACTCCTACACTGCCCCTCTGACCCACGGGGATAAGAGATAGAGGTCCTGGGTTCAAGCCCTGCCTCTAGCTGCTGCCCGTGGGAACCCAAGCAAGGCCCTCCTGCCTTCTGGGTCTCAGTTTCCACATCTGTAAGTCAAGAGGGTTGACCAGATGGTCCCAGATTTACCTTCAGCTCTGATGTCCTGAGAGTCCATTCATGCCACGCCCAGCTCCCCCCATCCCACTCCTTAGCAGTGCGACCCCTTACCCCAGGCCGTCTTGGCCCTTGGGGTCACCTTGTTCCATCCTGTCACCCCAGATCCACCTGAGTCCTTCAGCCTTGGGCTCTGGTGTCTGAGCCCAAGCTCCTGCCCCTGCTGTGGGGAAGGTGAGACAGGTGATCTCACCCCTGGGCCCAACCAGCTGCCCAGCCTTGGTCATGCATGCCAGCCCCTCCTGCAGCATGAGGCTCCGAGGCCCACTGCACATCCCATGCCTGGGCGCCACCCCCCCCCCCCCCCCCCCCCCCCGCTGCCCCATGCCCCCTCCCCCCCCCTCATGCACGATGGGGGGGTTTCTATGCTGTCTTGTCCTGTGCCCGTCTCTGAGACAGTCTCTGTGTGGAATTTGCCTTAAACTGGAGTAAATTTGGTTCTTTTACTAAAGTTTCTTGTTTTCCTTTCCCTGTGAAAAACAGAAAATATATTGCTGTTCGACAGAGTCCAGGTTCTCCTCTCCATCTTTCTTCCATTCTTTTGTTTAATGAAGATTTACTGAGCAACTACTATGTGCCAGGGTCTGTGCTGGGCACTCAGGATGCGGCAGTGAACAAAACACAGGCCCCGTCTCCACATGGAGCTTACAACAAACACATAAATAAGACAGGAAAACCCAGTAAGCACTTAAATAGGTAGATAACTTAATTTCAGGTGGTGATAAGAGTTACAAAGACAAAGAACAGAAAATAAGGGGCTAGAGAGGGACAGGGTGATATTTTAATGAGGTGGTTAGGGAGAGCCTCTCTGAGGAAGTGAAGGTTGAAATGAGCCCTAAGGATATGAGAGAAGGAGGCACGATGGTATCCAAGGACAAGTAGAAGGAACAGCAAGTGCAAAGGCCCTGAGGCAGGAGCATACTTCATGTGAAGGACAGCAGGGAGGCTTGTGTGATTGGAACTGTATTAAGTGGGGAGATAGTTCAGGAGGTGAGATCAGGGGGGTGAAGAATCCAGAGTGCATAGGGCCTTGTGGGCCGTGGTTAGGGCTTTAGCATTACTCTTGAGTGAAATGGAGTCAGGAGGTGAGAGAGGTGAATAACATGATCAGATTATTCTCAAAAACAGGTGGGTCAGTTTATTACATTTGATCACCCACTGACTCATCCCTCAACAAGTATTTACCTAGCACTCACGCCAGGCCCCGCTCAAGTTTGGAAACACTGATTCACACACAGTTGTACCCTCAGAGGGCAGCCCCTGCCCTCCGTGTCCCTCTTCATCTATCAACCCCTGTGGCCATCAGAGCCCAGGATCACAGGGAAAGGGGACTTCTCCCCTCCTCTGGGCAAGCTCACTCTCAGATTAGCCCTCCAGCCAGCCATTCCCAATCTGCACATCACAAGAAATTTGGGACTAATTATACCAAAGTTGGGGACTTACTTCTTATGATTTTATAGTAAACTAGAGCTGATTCATGGCTGTCCCTATAATTAGATCACCCTCTGACTTGCATTCCGATATGCTTGGAGTGGGAACCGGGTGGGGTCATAGCTTGGGAAGAGGGAAGTTCCCATAACCAGTGACCCATTTTGCCTCACCTTGGACGTCTGTGGGAAAGCATCAAGCAGAGATGCCCACCTGGCAGGGGAATCAAGTCTCAGAGCCACTGCCCAAGGGGGGCCAAGTGCATCTTTACTGAGCTTGACACTGTAGCTTCTCTCCTGGGTTATTTCTCAAGGTATGGCCCATGAAACATTGGTTTTTTGGCATGGATTTTGGGGAACTGCCTACTCTGAGCCCCTCTCAGAGAATCCCAGTGGCCTTTGGGGCATTCAAGGCTCTGATAAGTCCTGCAGCAAAGAGACCAGTTTAACTTGGTTCAATCCGGTGTTTCCAAAGCTTTTTGACCATGGAGTCAGAGAGAGAGAGAGTGTGTGTGTGTTTAGCTGTAACACTGTTACCAAGCAGAAAACGTTGAACATTCTTAGGGCTTTAAGTAGAGATCACCTCCCTGGTTCCACCACTAACACAGAAGACTGAGGCCTGCTACCAGGAGGCCAGAGGCAGGGCATGGAGTTTGGGAGCTTCTCAGAGGAGGTTGGGTAGGAGAGGTGGGGACCTTTAATTTCTCTGGAGAGAGGAAGGAAACCACAGAGAAGAAAGGAGGGCGTTCAGAAAGTCACGGCACAAAGGTTGACTTTGTGTTCCCTTGTGGGGCTGAGAGGTGTGTGTGACTGAGCTAGGAGAGGGCAGGCAGAGGAGGGAGAGGCAGCTGAAAGGCTCTCCTGGCCTCTGGGCTCCCACCCCGGGTGCAGCTGTCTTCCCTCCTCACCCCTATTTGCTCCACAGGCCCTCAGGATTAAGGACCCTGGACTGTCATTCCCCAGGTCATTCCCCTCCACACTTCTGCCTTTGGAAGTCCCTTTACCGATCTCTTGTCCACCCCCCTCAAGTGCCCCTGAATTAGTAAAAATAAAATGATGATGATAATAATCGCGATGACCAACACTCATATGCACTTACGAAGCAGCAGGTGTTCTGAGCACTCTATGTGTGTTACGAGTATCTTTATAACAACCCTGTGAAGAAGGTGCTACCATCATCCCACTTTTCAGATGAGAAGACGGAGCCATGGAGAGGTTAAGGGACTTGTTCAGGGTCACACCACTAGAAAGTAGTAGAGCCTACAGGTATCTGAGTCCCAAGGTGGAATGGGAGCATCAACCTAGTTGCCATTTTGGTTGCTGTCTCACCTTTGCTGGGCCACCTGCCCTCTCTGGATCTCAGGGTCCCCACTGGTAAAATGGAGGGGACCGGCTCTAACGTCGCTAAGGGTCTTCCCATCTCTCTTGACTCTCAGCTCTCCCGTCAGCCTATCTTCTCAGACCCTCGCCAGACCCCAGAGGCCTCCCGGGACCTGGGTTGAGGCCAGGCTGGATGCTCTCCATCACCATACCGGCCCCGCCCACACCCCCAGGGTGCCTGGCTGCCCTTGGCCTGCAGAAGAGGTCCCTGAACCCTGCCCGGAAGGGGCAGGAGAGGTAGAAGCAGAGGATGGGGCTGACCGCACAGTTGGAATAGGCCAGGATGGTGCAGAGGCTGGACTCCACGAAAGCCACCCAGGCAGGCCACCCACGGCTGCCACGTAGCCCAGCACAGAGCAGGGCCCCCACATCAGCACGAAGACCACCAGCACCACAAGGATGAGCCCTGCGTTCTCCTGGTGCTCCCGGACGCTCTCCCCGCTGGGGCCACGGGGCCGTGTCCGCAGGAGCCAGCCCACGTGGCCGAAAGAGCAGCCCAGCCCCAGCGTACAAGGCAGGAAGGCCAGGGCTCCCAGCAGGCTGAAGTAGCAGGAGGCCTGGGCAGGGCTCAGGAGCAAGAGGCAGGCCGGGGCCCCCACGGCCCCCTCCTCCACGACCACCCTCTGGAACAGCCAGGTAGGCAATGACGCAGTGAGGCCCAGGCCCCACGCGGCCCCACAGAGCAGCAGGCGGGCGCCCCGGCCAGACGGGAGGGCCACGTCGGGCCAGGCCACGGCCACGTGGCGCAGAAGAGCCGTGGCCACCGTGCTGTAGAAGGTACAGAACATGGTGGCGTTGTTGGTGGCCTGGCTGGCAGTGCAGAGGACGGGGCCCAGCCACCAGTGGGGCCGCAGGAAGCTGAGCAGCAGCACGGGCACCACGCAGGCCAGGAAGAGCAGGTCAGACAGCGTGATGTTCACCATGAGGCTGTTGGTCAGGGCGAGGAGCGGACGGGGGGCGCCTGAGGCCCGGCCCACCACCACCAGCATGAGCCCGTTGGCCACCAGCCCCACCAGCAGGATGAGGCCGCAGACTCCGGCAAAGATGAGACGGAGCGGTCGCTCAGGTGTGGCTGTGAGCCCGGAGGTGAACGTGGCATTGGGCTCCAGCCTAGGCTCCATCCTCCTGCTCCACACACACAAGGACAGTGTAGAAACCGGCCTGAGGGCCGTGTCCCTCTTCCCCTGCTGAGCGCCCCTCCTTTCCCAGAGCCCTGCATCCAGGGGGCCCCCTTGGCATGCCTCGGTCCCCTGAGACCTCACAACAGCCTGATGGGACGGGCTCGGTCTACACCGTGGGCTCAAGTCCCGACTCTGCTACGCTGTAGCTCCATGACTTTGGGAAGTTACCTAATGTTTCCCTACCTCAGTTTCCTCAACTGTAGAGAAGTAAGGAAATAAGATAAAACCGATGTCAACAGTAACCGTTACAAAAGGGTAATTTTCATGCTCCTCTTTTTAACTTCTTTATTTCTAAAACTTCTGCGGGGATGGGGCGCCTGGGTGGCTCAGTCGGTTAAGCATCCGACTCTCGGTTTCGGCTGAGGTCGTGATCTCACAGTTCGTGAGTTCAAGCCCCACACCGGGCTCTGCGCTGACAGCATGGAGCCTGCTTGGGATTCTCTCTCTCTCTCTCTCTCTCTCTCTCCCCCCCATCACCCCCACCCCACCCCGCTCTCTCTGCCTCTCTTGTGCTCAGGCTCTCTCTCTTTCTTTCTCAAATAAATAAACTTTAAAAATATGAATAAATAAAATTTCTGCAGGGAGTGCAAAACGAATTTCGGGGGTGTGTGTGTGTCTATGTATATGCACGTGCATGTGTGCATGCACACACGTGCATATATATTTTTAAACAAAACCTTGCCTGCCTGTGAAACAGATTTTAATTCGAGGTTCAAGTAAGAAAGTGCATATGGAAGGGCTTTGAGAAGGTGTGAAGTCCCTGCCAGCGGTTCCCAAGCTTGTCTGTGCATGGGGATCACCTGAGGAGTTTGAAAAATACTAATGCGTGGGTCCCAGTGACAAGATTTCATTGATGTGGGCTTTTTTGAAAGATTCCAGATGACTCTACGGGGCGGACCAGCTTGGGAACGACCGCCTTTCTGTGGCTGTGCTGGGTACCCGGTGGGGGTGGGGGGAGGCACTGCTCCCCAGGTGTCAGATCTTCTCCCCCTCACCGCGTCCTACATGCTGAGAACATGGGGGGCCCCCGGAGCCAGGCTGGGAAACGGAGTCTAGACATCCCAGAGTCAGCCCAGGGGGGCTACTGTCTGCACCTGCCACCATGCGGATCAGGCCGGGATCCCTAGCGTTCTTGGGAAGAGACTTGCCCATTAACTCAATAAATATGTCCTGAGTCTTTACCCTGAACCAGCTTCTAGGGATCCAGCAGCAAACGTGACAGCTCCGTGGGGTCCTGATTCTACTTTCCTTCCCCTTTTCTCCTACACTGGGGGCAGGGGGAGTCTGGAGAGACCCCTCTCTGGCTCGGAGGCGGGGGGTCCCCTGAGCCCCTGTGGCAGAGCCCTGCCTGGGGGACTTGCTTGGCCTCTGGGGCCCGAGGGCAGCCGAGAAGAGACCTCAGGGGGGCCTGTGTGAATTCTGCCTCCAATACCACGCCACTGCAAGGTCTCAGGCTCCTTCCGGGAACTGTGGGTGGAGGAGGAACCGAGGGACCAGCCTCAGTCCCTAACTGCCCTGTCTTCCCTTTCTTCATTCACCCGGCCCAGGCCTGCTGCCAATGACAGAAGTGGAGACGAGGGGAGGGAAAGAAAGGGTCCAGGGCCCCCGCCCCGGCTCCACCTAAGCGTCCGTACCTTCCTAGGAGAAGCTCCGTAACTTCATGGCGACGCTTGTGGCCGCCAGAGCCTGGGTTCAAAACCCCCCTGCACCACCTGCTAGCCGTGTGGCTGCGGACAAGCGACTCATCCTCTGTGCCGCATTTTCCTTAGCTGTGAAGTGGGGATAATCACAAGCCCCATCTCACAGGGCTGATGTGAGGGTTGAATGGGGTGATACAAGCTAAGTGCTCGGAACAGTGCCTGGCGCGAAGTAGGAGCTTTGCAAATGACGCCTGTTCTGTTTCTGCCCACCCACCGTTCCAAAAATCTCTCTTCCTTGACACCTCTGTCCACACTCCAGTTTGTCCTCCTGCCCTCCCCTTCTCCCTCCACCGCCTGAGCCCCATCAGCCCAGTTCCACCCTCCTTTTCTTTTTTAAAAAAAATGTTTAAATGTTTATTTTTGAGAGAGAGAGAAAGAGCGAGAGAGGGGCAGAGAGAGGAGATAGAGAATCCGAAGCAGGCTCCAGGCTCTGAGCTGTCACAGAGCCTGACACGGGGCTCGAACCATGAACTGCAAGATCATGACCTGAGCTGAAGCCTGACGCTTCCCGGACTGAGCCACCCCACGCGCCCTCACCCTCCTTTTCCTAACCAACCTCAAGCTAAGTTGTGACCAGTGCCTGCTTGGCGGACGTGCCCTGGGAACTCACCACTTGCCTGGATGCTCCCTCTGAAATCTACCTTGAGCCCCTCCTGCTGCTCTCCTTACCTGCCTCGTGCTGCTCTGAGGTTCCTGGGCCCTGCTTGCTGACCCGGAGCCCTCTGACACCAGGAAAGGCTGGCGGCCCCTCCACAGCCCTGCTCGGCACAGAAGCTGGACCTAGCCAGAGAAAGCCAAGAGAAGGTTCTGGGCAGGTGTGTGGTCCCTTCTGGCACCCCACCTCTACGGAACCTGAGCTGGCTGCCTCCAGCGGGGGCAGAGCTGAGATGAAAGGGGCAGGCCTGGGGGCTATTTCTGTACGGGGTCCCCCAGAGGACAGGGGCTCTATCCGCTCTCCTGGCTCCCCCAGGAATCACACCCTGCTTACCTGCCTCATTAACTCGCTGGCCTACCGGACAGAGACGTTGGTGCCTGCCAGGTCCCCAGGCCCCAGAGAGAGCCATTAGCAACAGCAAGACCTGCCTCCCACCCTCATCCATGGGCACACATCACTCTCTCCAGCCCACCTCTCCCTGTCTGTCTGTCTCTCTTGGAACCTACTACAATCTAGAAACTTCTCAGAGCAGGGAGACACTTGTGGGCTGATGGAGAGGATCCAGGAAGAGAGGAGATCGGGGATAAGAAAGAATCCGTAAGAGGGGCCAGGAAGAGAACTGCCTAGATCACAAAGTCATCCTGCATACTGTCTAGAGGTTGAATGGGGTCCGTTAAAGGCATTGGATCCAACCTTTAGCGGCTTCGGATGCCTGAACCTTTTCCACCTTGCCTCTTGCCAAGGGTCATCCAACTGCCACTTGTATGCCTTTATTGACAGAGAGCTCACTGCTGTGGAGGCATCCCTTTCAGAACCGAGCAGAGGGATGGGGGCCAAGATCGGAGACTGATTCGACCTGTAGGCAAGCTCTGTCTTCCACCTCCCGCCCTCGCTTCCTCTCCTGCAGGCTCTTGCTCTGTACCTCTTTCTCTTGGAACTGTCTCTGCTTGTCTCCCCCACGGAACCGGGGTTTCCTTGGATTCAGCTGGGGAATTCACCAGGATTGAAGGATCACGAAGTTATCATTACGCACCCTGCATCCTGCACACGCTGGCCTGCAGGACATGGTGGGTGTCATTGCGGTTAGCGGTAAGATGACGGGGACAACAATCACGACAAACATACGTGACGGGAGATAGTCCAACACTGAGGGGCCGTCTCCCTAAGATTCTCGAAACAAGCTCCTTAAGGACACAGGAGACTGCAGCCCGGGGGGCTGTACCTTTCAGGAGGCAAATGTTGTGCCGTCCTGGGAATCCCTACAAAAGCTCCAAAGAGGAGCCCACGAGTGACCCGCGGCCAGTGTCTCTGCTGCTCCCCAGGCCCCACCAGCCACACCCCAGCTGGACCTCGAGAGCACCCAGAGACTGACGACTGAGGGCAGAGAGCTGCAGCAGGGGACATCTTGGCATTAGAGCGGGTGGTCCTTGAATATGACCCTTTAGAGTCAGGTCTGGGGGAAAGGAAGTGGGGGAGGGGGGGACAGGAGACAGGAGGAACAGGGCTTGTCAGGGGCCATCAGAACATTGCTCTTTCCCCAGACTCGGATTCTGCTCGGAAGGAACTCCATACTTGCAAACAGGGGTGAATGGGACAAGGTTCACCAGCTTTGGCAGGCACGAAACAGGGGGACTGCTTGAATAAAGAGTATTCTGTCATTAACAGGCTGTATCCGTTAGCAATCAGCCCCGAAGCAGGCTCCCAGGGAAGTTTCTCTCCCTCTCCTCAGCGTTTATTTTTCATTTTGATTATATAAAGAACACCGAATCATTGCAGAAGATCTGGAAATACAAATACATATAAAAAGGGAAATAACACCTCCGCACATTCACCCTGCAATTTTACCATCCAGAGATGTGTGCCCAAGAATGTGGTGTGCTTTCCTTCATTCATTTTTCTAGACTTTTCCTTACTTTAAAGAGTTTTCACCACCATCACCTCAGCAAAGTCCTTCTTCAGAGTGCAAAGGGCGGAGTTAGTGCAGCCCTACCCTGGGATCCGAGTCCTGACCGGAGGAGGGGTTTTCCTGAACATCCGAGCTGGCCGTCTCTGTCATTGCTGTGTCCAGGCAGGTGGGACAGGAGTCGAGGAACAGGAAATCCGAGGGGTGCCGTCCTGTCCTGGCTGGGCCAGATGGTCAGAAGCAGCAGACAGAGCTCTTGGATGGCCTCTTGGGGGCCACCTCCACCAGGGAGTCCTTCAGACGGTCTTCTTGCATCTTGAGTGACCTGTGTGACGACGCCAGACATCAGTCCTCTGTCTCACCTTGCCGGGGCAGCAGGGAGGGACCTGCAGGTGCAGCTGTGGGGCTGGGGGATTGCATCCCCTGAGCTACCTCTCTTCCCCCCCTGCTCTGTTCCCGTCCTGCATTCCACACGGCACCGGAAAAATGGGGCCATAGAGACTTTTGCCCTCTCTTTCCTGGCATCCTTTCCAGACTACTGTGTGCCAGGCTTGGTGCAAGGGACTTTGAATGGGACAGTGAAGCCGGCATGTCCTTGCCTTGAGTAGTAAGGGAGACAGAGAGGAGAAGGGGCTGTCAGAACCCAGGAATGGGGAAGCACGCCGAGGGACCTCACACCAGGTTCTCCAGGGATTTACGGAGGAAGGAGGCAGCATCAGAGCTGAGACCAGCAGAGTACAAGAGTTCGCTAGCAGAAAAGCAGGGTGCATTCCAGGCAGGGGGCAAAGGCTCGGTGTCAAAAGAGAGCTGGGGATTGGGGAAATAAAAGAAGCTCATTGGTTCATTCACTTGCTCAGATTATATTTACTGTGTGGGGACCACTGCACTAACTCCCAAAGCCTAAAAGACTGACCGGCCCAGAAAGAAGCCTTGTAGGCAACAGGGGGTCAGGGCCCCCAGGGGCCTGGAAACCACATTCAGGAACCCGGGCTTCTGTTCTACAGCGGAGGGAATCCGTTGAGCAGTTTTGGATCAGAGGCCATCACAGTGTGATCGGGTGCGTGGTTTGGCAAGCTCGCCCCGGTTGCTTTGTCAGAGAAGGGGCTTCCAGATCATCTGGCCTAGTACCCCGTCCGCCTTACCCATTTCATTCATTTCTTGGGCACCTAGTATGTGCTGGGCCCTGGGTGTGGAGGGAGGGGCTGAACAAAACAGACGCGGCCCTGCCCTCCTGGAGCTACAGTCTGGTGCAGGAGGCCGACAGCAGCAAGGAAGCAGACAAATGCACCTGTGATTACGATTTGTCAAGAAGCGTTTTTGTTTTGTTTTGTTTGTTTTTTCAAAAAATTTTTTTAATATTTATTTATTTTTGAGACAGAGAGAGACAGAGCATGAATGGAGGAGGGTCAGAGAGAGAGGGAGACACAGAATCTGAAACAGGCTCCAGGCTCCGAGTCATCAGCCCAGAGCCCGACGCGGGGCTCGAACTCACGGACCTCGAGATCGTGACCTGAGCTGAAGTCGGCCGCTTAACCGACTGAGCCACCCAGGCGCCCCATGAAAGGTTTTTTTTTTAAGTTTGTTTATTTTGAGAGAGACGAGAGCACAAGCCGGGGAGGAGGAGGGGCAGAGAGAGGGGGAGAGAAACAGAACCCCAAGCAGGCTCCCCGCTGTCAGCGCAGAGCCCGACGTGGGGCCCGAACTCCCGAACCGCGAGATCACCACCTGAGCCAAAATCAAGAGTTGGATGCTTCACTGACTGAGTCACCCAGGCGCCCCAAGAAGGGCTTTGAAAGACACAAACAGAGGACAGGGATCCAGAATAGTGGTGGGATGGGGAGTGGTCAGGGAGGGTCCCCCCCTAAACAGCTGGAGCTGAGTGAGTGTGCACATACACCCGCACACAGGGACAGGGGAGATGGCTCCGGAGATGAGGAAGGCCACTGCGAGCCATTGGGATTTTATTGTAAATCTAGTGGGAGTTACTAGAAGGCTGGGAGCAGGAAAGTGACTCTCTCTGTCCCACCACACTGCACAGAGGAGAAAGCCGAGGCTCAGAGAGGGCACGTGAGACTTTTAGGAGGTGATGCAGTCAACGGCGTTGGTAGAACTGGCTTCGGACTCTCTGCACAGTGCTCTCTGTCCTTCCCCAGAGTGTGAGCCCTGTGTTGTCGCAGTGCTTCCTCAGAGTGGGCCTTCCCTCCCTCAGGAGGGGTCTGGAGGCTGCCCAGGAGGCTCTCGGGGTGGGGAGGGGCGGGGTGGCACTCACCGGGCCAGGTTCATCATGGACTCCTGGATGTTGTGACCTAGGGCGGCGCTGCACTCCCCAAAGGAGACTCCCAGCTCCTGCAGACAGACAGGGGTATGGGTGCCCTCGGGGAGCACACTGAGCATCCTGGTGGCCGCCCCCACTGCCAAAGCCCTGGCCATCAGACAGAGTCCCACCTAGTACGTCCCTAGGCCAACCACAACAAGCGAGGCAGCCCCTTCTCCGTGTGGCCACTGGTCCCAGCCCTGGTCCTGCCCACTGGCCCTCTCCACCCTGGCCAGCCACCATGCTAAAGATGCCACCCCGGAAACGTTCCAGAGCCCACAGAGCAATGGTGGAAAGCCCGTGTCCCAACTTGGAGAAATGTCCCTGGGAATGAATATATATATATATATATATATATTTTTTTTTTAATGTTTATTTATTCTTGAGACAGAGAGAGACACAGCATGAGCAGGGAAGGGGCAGAGAGAGAGGGAGACACGGAATGTGAAGCAAGCTCCAGGCTCTGAGCTGTCAGTGCAGGGGCCCAAACCCAGGAACAGCAAAGTCACGACCTGAGCTGAAGTCAGACAGTCAACCAACTGAGCCACCCCGGTGCCCCCCTCCAGGAGCATTTTAAACCATTAGTTGTGTGGGGTTTTTTATTTCAAAAATATTCAACTGGGCGAAATACTGGAAAATACAGCATTCAAAAAGTTTAAGTGCAGGGGCGCCTGGGTGGCTCAGTCGGTTGGGCGTCTGACTTTGGCTCAGGTCATGATCATGGTTCGTGAGCTCAAGCCCCACATCGGGCTCCCTGCCCCTCGCACAGAGCCCACTTGGGATCCTCTGTCCCACTCCCTCTCTGCCCTTCCCCTGCTCACACTCTCTCTCTCAAAATGAATAAACGTTTCTAAAAGTGTATAGGTGCAAAATATAAACCACTCCTGTTAGTGTTTGATATATATCTTTTCGCTCTGTTTTATTTTTTTTTATTTTTTTAAATGTTTATTTTTGAGACAGAGAGAGACAGAGCATGAACAGGGGACAGTCAGAGAGAGAGAGGGAGACACAGAATCCGAAAGAGGCTCCAGGCTCTGAGCTGTCAGCACAGAGCCCGACGCAGGGCTTGAACTCACGGACCATGAGATCATGACCTGAGCTGAAGTCAGCCGCTTAACCGACTGAGCCACCCAGGTGCCCCTCGCTCTGTTTTATATAACCCTTTGGGGTAGGGTGGGCTCAAGGTCATTGTACTGTTGGATTAAACCATATGCAATGGCTAGTTTGACGGGGCCCCAGTCAAATATCAGCAACCTCACAGGATTCAGAAGACCAGCTGTTCTTTTAACTTCACGTTATATTGTAAGCATTTCCTCCACACCCTCAAATATTTTTTCTGGGGCGGGATTCTTAATGGCAAATGCTAGCCTCTCCCATGAACCTCCACAATTTGACCACCACCCACTGCCAAATGTCTGTTCTTATAAATAATACTGTAAATAACATCCTCACGTAAACATTCTTGATTATACATTATACGCGGGTATCCATTACGCTATTCTCTTAGGGATTATTATTTCTGATTCTTTCCTCAGGATAAATTGCCAGAGGAGGAATTACCATGTCAAAGAGATGAGCCACTACATTTAAGAGGGAAAAATTCCCGTCAACTAGGAGCCACAGTGATGACCTCATGATTACGAGAAAAGAGAAGGGGAAGGAAATACAATATGGAAATGCCAAGAGGGGTTGTAGCAGAGGTGGGGCAAGGGGTGGGTTCTTTCTTCCTTCTCTATTATTCTCCAGAGTTTTTGGAATGTGGCCAAATTCTATTCGTAAATAAATAGTATCTACTGCCTGGTGGTGGGGCTTTTGATGCGCTCTCGCCAGAGAAGAATTTGAGTCCTAAGATAGAATAAATTAGAAGGAATGCTATGTTAATTAGAGACCAGAGAGAAAAGTAAGATTTGATTGGGAATTTTAAGTGAAGCTTTAAAAACCTTTCTTTACTCTGAAGATATTTTTGTGGGGGTCAGAATGCTGTGTGGAGAACTGCTAGTTCAACGTGAGGGTCAATGTCACGCCCACCATCACAGCTTCACGTTTGGGCCTAAGAACAGGGTAGGCCAGAGACAGAGGGGGCCAGGCCGCTGTCCACTCTGACCCGGCCTTTGGCAGGGCAGGGCAGGGGCAGGGGCAGGAACGGGCAACGGGTCCTTCTCGGTTAGCCAGGCCGGGGTGACCTGTCCACTAACCTCCAGGGAGGGGTCTGCCCAGTCCAGGCTGGGTGAGGGCCTGATGCCCGGGTGCTCACCTGGGCCAGCTGCTGCCCGGCCTCGGTGGGCACCTGCCGTTTCTCCTCACAGTCCATCTTGTTTCCCAGGAGAAGCATGACCACCCCATTGGACCCTGAGTCCTGCACACAGAACACATTCCCTCAGCCACACGTGCTGGGTGCCTGCTATGCTGTGCCAGGCCCTGGGTGGACGCGGCCCCGCCCTCCAGGGAGCTGACTAAGCACACCCTGCCCCTCCCCCCCCCATGACCACCTTTCCGGGTCACACCCACTCCACACCCTTCGGTGTGACAGTGAGTCAGCCCCTCCTCTCTGCCTACAAACTTGTCAGCCATTTTCCGAGGCCAGCCTCAAAAGTGCCTCCCCTAGCAGGCCTTCCAGGATTGTTCCCGCCCATGCCCTTCTCTTCCTGCCTGTGCTGAACAGCCCAGTGCTTGATTACACAGGCCGGCTTCACAGCAGAAGCTACTGCTGTTAAGCTTCTGTTTACTGAGTGCTTACTATATACCCAGCATTGTGCTAAAGGCAACGATGTCAGTTAATCCTAACAACTGTCTGAGAGAAGCTGGAAAATCGAAGTTCGGAGAAGCTGAGTCACTTGTCCAAGGTCAGAGTTGGGGCAGGGTAGTTGGGATTCACACCTAGGTCCTGTCAGACCCAGAGCCCAGCCTCCTTCATACATCACCTTATCCTACTTCGTTGGCTTCTCTTCAACTAGACTAGAAACTCCCACAGAGAAGACAACACGTCTTCCTTCACACCCCTCTGCGGTGCCAGCCCATGCTGCAGAATTTCAGTATGTGTGTGTCAACTAAGCACACGGGGCAAGAACTAGAGACGGGTGGACGGACGACTTATCACTTAGAGTGCCGCTACACTTGCATTATTTCCAGGTGTTAAGAAGACACCCCCAAGCTACTGCATATAGGAAAGAAATGTTCATAAGATAAAGGAAGTAGTTTGTTTTGGAGGCGGTACTATGTGGTTGTGGTTTCTTTGTGTGATGATGCCCCCGGCCCATCCAGCCATCCGCCCTCAGTGGGTCGCATCACCCACGAGTCTGCTGTGTCATTTGTAATCCTGGGAGAAAGGGGGGGTGTGGGCAGGGTGCAAGTTCCCTCTTGGTTCCCCAAACTGGGGCCAACCCCAGCAGCCATCGGCTCACCTGGAGACAGTCCAGCCAGTGGCGCACATGGGCAAAGCTCTCCTGGGAGGTGACGTCGTACATGAGTACCACTCCATCAGCCTTGCGGAGTAGCTGCCGAGTCACGCTGTGGTACCTGCCCAGACGGTCTGCGTGAGGCCAGGCCTGGGGGGCTGACCCCATGCCCTGGCCTCTCCAGGCCTTAGCTACTTCCTCTGCAAAGTGGGGCAAGGAGCCTCACCTGCTTCTAATTGCTTCCCAAACAGTTTTCCTTCTCACAGGGTAGTTCTCGTTGAATAGGTAACGGTTCTCATGGCTCAGACTTCAGAAGGTACCAGCCAGCACCCAGTGAAAAGTCTGACACCGCCCCCCTCCCCGCCACCACCCCCATCCTGCCGCCACTCAGTCTTCCTCCCCGGGGGCAGCCAGGATTAGCAGTTTCCAGAGGGATTTTATGAACATACACAACTGTATATGCGCATACACGCACACACGCGGTAAACACAGTGTGAAGTCCTCACTGTATTCGTTAATGCTCAGTAATCTGTACTTTGCTTTTTCAGTTCGTAAAACGTCTTGGAGGTGTCTCCCCACGGGTGCACGGGGAGAACGCTCAATCTCTTTTGTGGCTTCATACTATTCTACATATTGGGTAGAATCAGCTGGGCCACCATTCCGGACGTTTTGGTCATTCCCGGTGTTTCACAGCATAAGTGATGTTGTTGTGAACGTGTCAAGACTACAGTCATGTATGAGTTGATCAGCAGAGTAAGTTTCTGGAAACAGAGCTGCTGGGTCAAAGAAAATGTGGCTTTTTTTTTTTTTTTTTTTTTTTAAAGAGAGAGAGAGAGAAATAGCATGAGCGGGGGAGGGGGACAGAGGGGGAGGGAGAGAGGATGTGGGCTTTGATCCCATGACCCTGGGATCATGGCCTGAGCCGAAACCAAGAGTTAGACGCTCAGCCGAGGCACCCAGGCTCCCCAGAAACTATGCCTTTGAAGTTTCGATCGTTCTTGCCTAACTGCAAAGGGGCAGGCTGGCGTTTTCAGAACAGGCGATGGGCAGCCGTCCCTGCAGGCCGTGCGGGGATGGCCCTGCCAGCTGCCCTGTCAGGCCAAGGGGCCCTTGGTTCACCTACCCCACCGGGGCTTGACTCACCTCTCCTTCCCCAGCCTCCTAAACCCTTAGGGGCTGGATACCTTTCATGCACGTGGTTGCCTCTTGCCTACGTTAGACTCTTTGAGGTCAGGGCTGCCCTCCACCCCGCTGTACCTCAGCGGCCCTGACACCACGATTACAGACAGTGCCAGTTACCTCTCCTGGCCAGCCGTGTCCCAGAGCTGCAGCGCGAAGCACTTGTTGTCCACCAGCAGAGTTTTGACCCGAAAATCCACGCCTAGGACACACAGAGGGCATCAGGTCCGCTTCCAAGTTACCATCCAGGGCTTCCAGCCAAGACCTGTCCCCGGTACCAGCCCCTCGGGCTGCCGGGCTTCCCCTCAGCTCTCCAAATCCCATCCATACACAAGGGCGCACGTCTGCCAAGAAGCCTCTCCTGACCACCTAGCCTGTGGGCTTCACTGCCCCCACCGCACTCCCACACCCTGGCGGTCAGTGCCAGTTCGAGGCACCTTGCATTGTTTCGACCTCTGTGAACATATCCGTCTTCCCACCTGTACAGCAATGTGTTCCTCAGGTCCCTCAAGAAAACCAGTTTCATTATTTTATTTTTAGAATACTCCTTGTTTCGTTCCTAATTATGGAACAGACAACAGGGTAGAAACAGACAGCCAAGGAGGGCAGAAGGAGCAATGCTGTCAGGGATGCCTGACTGTGAGCTGCCCGCCCTCAGCTGCTGGCTTTGTGACCCCAGGCAGGTCACTGTACCTCTCTGAGCCTCCCTTTCTCATCTGCAAGATGACAATTAATTTTTTTTTAATTTTTTTTAACGTTTATTTATTTTTGAGACAGAGAGAGAGAGCATGAACAGGGGAGGGTCAGAGAAAGAGGGAGACACAGAATCTGAAACAGGCTCCAGGCTCTGAGCTGTCAGCACAGAGCCCGACGTGGGGCTTGAACTCATGGACCGCGAGATCATGACCTGAGCCGAAGTCGGATGCTTAACCGACTGAGCTACCCAGGTGCCCCATGCAAGATGACAATTTAAAAAGACCCGCACCGGGGCGCCTGGCTGGCTCAGTTGGGAGAGCATGCGGCTCTTGATCTCAGGGTCTTGAGTTCAAGCCCCACGTTGGGTGTAGAGCTCACTTAAGTAAATAAATAACTATCTGTAAATAATAATAATAATAATAATAATAATGGTTTTAAAATAAAACAAAAGGACGCACATCGCAGAGTGGTTGGGAGAATTAAATGACTTATGTTTGAGGTTCAGCCCAGTTTCTGGAGGGAGTTCTTGAGAGGTGATCATTTTCACCATTATTCTTTTTATTTTTAATGTTTGTTTATTTATTTTGAGAGAGAGCACGCATGAGCAGGGGAGGGTCAGAGAGAGTGGGAGAGAGAGAATCCCAAAAAGGCTCTGCACTGTCAGCGTAGAATCTGATGCGGGGCTCGAACACACGAACTGTGAGATCATGACCTGAGCTGAAGTCGGACGCTTAACCGAGCCACCCAGGCGCCCCTCATCACTATTCTCATCTCCCTGAACCCTAGCCCTTCAAATTTCCCAGGTCCACCCCTGCCGTGGTCATGCTTTCAGACCCTCTCTGTCCCTGGAGATAGAAGATAAGAGTGAAATCCCAGGGAAGTGTAGAAAGTTTGAGGTGCACCTTCCTGCCAATCCCCACTTCCCAAGGAAATCCGGCAGAGTAGGGGGTGAGTGAGAGGGGCTTCTTTGTCCCTTTCCTACAGGGCCCACTGTAGGCCCCAGGCCAGCTCAGGAAAGGGGTGCCTCCTCATATCAGCCCTGAGCTAGTAGAGACTTTCCTCCGTCTCTTATGGTGACCTCCATGAACACCTGCTGCTCTCCCCGGAGGCAGTCAAAACCACGGACCACCTCCCTCCCCCCACTGCCCATGTTCTCCACAGGAAGTGACCACCTGGGAGACCTGACTGCAGAATGGTGATGCAGAAGTCTGTAGCATTTACTTCTCTTTTCTGCCCTCTTTCCTGAATGTTTTAGGAAGCCCAGGGTCTGTAGGAACCTCTGAGATTGTCTAATCCAACCCCCAGTGATAATATCCAGCTTCGGCTTAAATACCCACCGTGTAACCTACAAATGACTCTTTCGTAACCCCCCCCCCATTACCCCCGCTGTTCTACCTCCCTGTCCATCCCCTCTTCAGTCCACCCATACGGCCCCCATACTGTCCCCCAAACATGCCGTTAAGAATAGAAGTTATCTCCTTCCCAAGGAATCTGCTATTTACATTAAGAGTATAACAATGACCTCTTTCCGAAGGAATCTCCCCAGGGAGAGAGTAATGCTGAACGCAGAAGAGGGTAAGACCCAGAAGAGGGTAGGGCATGTGCTTTGAAGGCAGGAGACTATGGCTAATGAACTTTGGGCCCCAGCGAGGGCAGGAAAGTTAACCAGGTCTTCAATGATCTGTTTCCCTCATCTGTAAAATGGGGCTATGGAAAAGCCTGGCACAAATGCACATTCAGATATAACCCACTTGGCTCTGGCTCTGGGACTCCACCTAGCCCTGTTCTTCTGAGAGGGGGTGAGAATGGAAGAGGTGACGCTGAGTGGGGAAATGTTCAAGACTGGGGAAGCCAGAATCGTCCCCATGGATAATGAAGCCAGATGGATGGCAGCCACCAGGGGGCACCAAACCGCAGCTGGCCCTGGGACAGATTGGTCTCACCCACCTGGATCTCAGACACTCCCAAGCTGCCTAGCAGTGAGCGCAGGCTCGACCTGTCTTTTTACAATTTTGCAACCTGTGTTTTTCTTGATTGAATTCTGTGGGACCTTCTTATCACATAATAATGGAGGCAGATCATTTAATACAGGGAGGGCTTCTGTAAGGAATAAGGCATGTAAGACAGGCTTGGGCACTGTAGGTAGTCAGTAACCAATAACTTAGTGATTAATAACAGTGGCCTTGCAGACCCTGTGACCCCACTCAACATCAGACCAGGCCTGCTATGAGTTCCCTACTCCCAAGGACACTGCACTCTTAACTGGTTCCCCAGGTTAGGATTCTTAGAAAAAAGTTTGAGAACTTGTCTTAGAGCCTCTTGTGCATGAAGGCTGTCATTTACTCACTGGCCTGGCACTGGTCCCCAGACAGCCTGCACCCTGACTGACACGAACACACGGATCGCCCCCGTCTTTGTGCCTAAGTGGGTCTCCTCTTCATTCCTGAGCTTGCATTTCTGTGGCTCTATACGATGCCAAGTGGTCATATACCCTGACGTTTTTAGGTACAGGAGTCTTTGTGGTTGGGGACATTTCATTTGCAGGGGCCACTGAATTAGACATTAGCAAATATTTACTTACAATAATAACAATAAAAACAGGGGTGCCTGGGTGGTTCAGTCAGTTAAGCGCCAGACTTTGGCTCACGTCATGATCTCGCAGTTGGTGGGTTCAAGCCCCACGTCGGGCTCTGTGCTGACAGCTCGGAGCCTGGAGCCTGCTTCGGATTCTGTCTCCCTCTCTCTCTGCCCCTCCCCCCCTCAAAAATAAATAAAAAACATTTTAAAAACTTAATAATAATAAAAAAAACTATTTATTGAGCACTTATGACATGCCAGATATTATTCTAAGACTTGACATGTACGGATGGAAGTAACCCTTACAACCATTCTAGGAAGTTAGCACTCTTGTCCCCATTATATGCAGATGAGGGTTTGGGAGCTCAGAGGGGTTAAATAACTTGCCCAAGTTCATACTGCTAGCCAGTGGCAGAGAGGGGATTTGAAGTCAGGTACTAACTGACCCTACTCTAGAAATACATTCTGTGTAAAGTGTTCAACTTGCCCCAGACAACTTCCTGCCAGAGCTTGGCTAACTGGCCTGGGGGGTTGATCCTGAACAAATGTGAGTGCAGGGACCCCCGCAGTGGCCTGCCCACGGCCCATGTGGGGGGAGACTTGCTTGTTTTCACCATCAACCAGCATTGGCCCCTAAATTGCAGGGTGCTTTGTTGATGTGGCACATTATAAGCTCATCAGATCAATGCAGCAAAGCAAATTACCTATAATTAGAGATAATTAGTAAAATAGTAAGATTATGCCCACATAAAATAAAGTCTAATGCAGGGCCCGTGGCCAGGAGAACCTGCAGCTTCCCCGGAGACGGCTCTCTCTGGCCCTGCTCCAGCCCCTTGGCTCCGGGCCCTGGGTTTCCCCTCCCCCCAGCCTCCTCCCCCCTCTCCCCCGCACCCCCCGGCCCAGGTGGGCTCTTACCCACAGTAGCTGCCAGCCCAGGGGTGAAGGTGTTTTTGTGCAGCAGGTGTAGGAAGGATGTTTTGCCCACGTTTGAGTCTCCCAGGAAGACGATGTGAAAGAGGTAATCAGGGTTGGCTGGAAGCTCGTTGGCAGTGAGGGACCCTGAGGATGGGGTCAGCTCAGCCTCCTTGGAGTCACTTCCTGGGTCTTCAGGCCTGTTCTCTGCCTTTGGCTCCCTGGGTCGTAGGGAGCCTTGTTCTTCTGTATGAGCAGCTGTAGGTGAGGGCATGGGGTGGGTTTCCAGCTCAACCATGGTGGGGAGGTTCTGTGTGGGCTCCCGGGGCCCTGCTCCATCCCCGCGCTGAGCCCCTTCATGGGGAGAGTCCAGTGGAGGTGACTGTTTTCTAGAAGCAGGGGCCCCTGCTTCAGCCTGAGCCTGCGGTACATCATGTGGGCGAGGGGCAGGCAGACCGTCTTGCTGGGGGTGTTCTGAATGCCCCGTTTTCAGGCCATGAGCCTCAGTGGACTGCCCTGAACTGAGGTCTAGGCTTCCTTGATCCACCTGTTTCCTTTCCTCGACCTTGGGCTCTTCTTCTAGACTCTTGCGGGAAAGGGTGGACAGGCCTTCTGGCCCGAGGACCTGGCTGTGAGCTTCTCTTGGCCCTCCAAGATGGCCCTCCTGCACACCAGGGCCCAGCTGGCCCTGCTCCAATCCCTCTGTGGGAGCCCGACCCACAGGCTCCGGATCCTGGGAGGGCTCAGCCAGCCCCGGTGTGGGGGTTCCGGCTCCTGGGGACCCCAGTCCTGGCTCAGAGCCAGCAGCGTGTGGGTCCTGATGGAGGAGGGCCTCTCTCTGCCTGGGCAGCTTGACTGGGACAGGCCCGGGCTCTGGGCTCTTGTCATCTGAGTATGAGGCCTGGAGCTGTTCGCTGGGCCCAGCTGGGGCCTGGGGAGGAGAGGAGGTCACCGGGGGAGGGGGTGCATCCTCCAAAGGAATGAGCATTTTGAGTGCAGCTGCCACTAGGCTCCCTGACTCCTCACTCGGGGCCCCTGGGGAACTCCCGTGGAAGATGGTCTCGGGGCCGGGCCCTGACTCCTCCTTAGGTTCCAGGCTGTGAGGCTGGACAGGCTGCTCTGGACTGATGTCCTGCCCACCCACGTCCACTCCTTTCCCCTCCGTGGCCCTGGAGGGCGCCCCCGTGGGGCTCCTTGGAGCCCCATCCAGATCTGAAGGTGGCCCCTGACCAAACGGCAAAGAATGCAGCTCCGAGATGGAGATCTGCCTGACTACTCGGGGCGTCTGGGGGCCTGCCAGGGCTCTCGGGGTGGAGGGTGGGCTCCAGGAGAGCTGCAGGGCTCTGCGCGAGGAGGTGTTGAAGCTGTTCAGGAGCTGGTCCCAGTCATCCTCATCCCCAAACAGTCCAGGCAGGGGGGCCTCCTCTGAGGAGACTGCCTTGGTGTCTGGAGCTTTCTCCTCACCTGCCCTGGGGACACTAGAAAGGGTTTAGGAAGCTAAGGTCAGGAGAGGGGCAGATAGATGTCATACCAACCCAGCTTACATGTCTCCCCATCGGTAACGCCTCACAACTGGCCCCCCTCCCGGTCTCTCTCTACTCCGCAGTCCTTCTCACCCTGCACGCACCCCCTTCCTCCCCCTCAACCAATCCTGCCCATCCTTCAGGGCCTATATGAAGCCTCACCTCCTCCAGGAAGCCTCCCCTGACCATCCTGGCCCATCTCACTCCTCTGGGCTGTAACAGGTAGAGTGAGTGCCTGCCTGGGATCCATTACCACACTAGACCGTGTGTGTGTGTGTGTGTGTGTGTGTGTGTGTGTGTGTGAATCCCAGTTGTGTGACCTTGACACATGACTTTCCCCTCTCTGTGCCTTACTTTCCTTGTCTGAGAAGCGGGCATGAGAATGTCAGCCTGGCATGGTTGTTGTAAAGCTTAAGGAGGGAGATTCTGGGGGTGTTCTGGTGCTGACCAGAGCCTCAGAGAACTCCCTCACCTCTCTCAGGAAGCCCCTGGTCCCCACCTCAGCCCAGGGATGGCAGCTACTTGCCTTGGTTCCTCCTCTGTCTGCCAGGACACGTGGCCCCTGGCGGCATTCAGACGCCCCCTGGTCACCTGCAGTTGCTCCTGCGCCTCCTCCAGCCGCCCAGCCAGGTCACGCTCAGCCTCCCGAAGCTGCCGGTTCTCCGCGTTGGCCTCCTGATGTGTGCTGCTGAGGAACTGGACCTGGGCCTCCAGCTGCAGGAGGCGGGGTGTGAGGAGGGGAGAAGCCCAGCTGCCTTCCAGAGCGACAAACAGCCTCCAAAGGCCACCGTGGGGTGCAGACCCCAGGCTTCTGGGTACAGACCCCAGGCTTCTGGAGACCGAGCTTAAACATAACATTGGAGGGGGGCGCCCGGGTGGCTCAGGTGGTTGAGCGGCCGACTCTTGATTTTGGCTCAGGTCATAATCTCAGGGTTCGTGAGTTCGAGCCCCACATCGGGCTCTGTGCCGACAGTGCGGAGCCTGCTTGGGATTCTCCGTCTCCCTCTCATTCTGCTCCCTCCCCTGCACGTTCTCTCTCTCCCTCAAAATAAATGAACTTAAAAAAAGACACACACACACAAAGGATTGGGGGGGTGGTTACCCCTTATTGGCCTAACAAGCTCCATTACCTCCCACCCAGGAGAGACATTTGAATTGCTGGGGTAGGGAGGAGAGAGGGAATTGTATAAGGAACACACACTGCAGCACCACAAGGGCCTGCCACGTGAATGGGATCACACCCTCCTCTGCTCAAAGCTCTGTGATGGTTGCTCATCTCCGAACCCCATCTGGTCCGCTGGGAGCTCCCGAGCCAACAGCAAGTCACATGACTCGGAGATGGCACACAGCTGGAACACTCAGAGTGGAAGGTGAAACCTGCACCGGGGCATCCTGGGCCTTGCAGAGTCCCTCCCACCCCACTGGGTCTCGGGCCTCCCCCTTCACTACTCTCCCCTCCCTCTGTCTGCTCCAGCCACAGGTCTCCTGGCTGCTCCTGGAACATTCATAGCACGTGTCTACCTCAGGACCTTTGCACTCGCTGTTCTCTGCCTGGACTGCACTTCCCCAGTCCAATCTCCTCCCTTGGCCGAAAGGGTCTGCCTCCATTTCCAAGGAGCAGCTGTTGTAAGAGGCACCTGGAAATCAGCCCGTTGGGGAGGTGAGACCAGGTGACAGGGCCAGTCAAGGCAACGGTGGGAAAGGCTCTGGACACCTTGTCCATTGCTGAAGGACAGCTGGTTGTCCTGGTGAGTTTACTAAGGTTGGTGGTCTGGGAGTTGAGAAAGGAAGGGATGGTAGGGCAGGGTCTCAGACCCAAAGACTCAGTCACAGTGCCAACTGGAAGTGACCACAGGCCATGAGCCCTGGGCATCAGGGCGGCAAGGAGCTAGGTCAGACTCAGAGACAGTAACAACTGTGATGTGTAAAGCACGTACTATGTGCCAGGCACCACGCCAGGCCCTTAGATATGGCATCTGTTGTCATCCCAGCGGCCTTTTATTTATTTTTTAATTTTTTTTTAACGTTTTTATTTATTTTTGAGACAGAGAGAGACAGAACATGAACAGGGGAGGGTCAGAGAGAGAGGGAGACACAGAATCTGAAACAGGCTCCAGGCTCTGAGCGGTCAGCACAGAGCCCGACGCGGGGCTCGAACTCACGGACCGCGAGATCATGACCTGAGCCGAAGTCGGACGCTTAACCGACCAAGCCACCCAGGCGCCCCTCAGCAGCCTTTTAGAGCAAGAGTTCTGATCTCCATTTCCGATGAGGAAACCAAGGCTCAGAGAGGTTACAAACCTGCCCAAGGTCACTCAGCAGACAGTGGAGACAAAAGCCGAATACCACCCTGCCACTGAGCCTCTCCAACGTTGAGCTCTCACGTTTGCCCAGTGCTTTCCTGTTTCAAAGTGCTTTCCCATTTATTACCTCATTTGACAAAACTAGCCTGGGAGATGCAGTAGATGTGGCTATTCCCATTTTACAGATGGGGAAACTAAGGCCAAGACAAGCAAAGTTGTTGCCTCAGATTTGCATGGCTCTTAATTGCAGTGGCAGGGATTTGAACCTGGACCTTCCCAGCGGTCCCTCGGCACTGCCTGGCCTCATCTCAGCAAAGGGGGCCGCTCTTATACGGGAGCCCAGCCAGCCCCATGAATTCTCAGGAGATGGGTGTCAGAGCCTATGCTCAGAAATCGGGCTCCCGGGGAAGCGCTGTCACTCACCTCCCTCTGGCCCTCAGTCAGCCGCTGAAATTCACGCTCCTTGGCCTCCAGGACCTCCTGCATCTGGGAGCTAAAGGCCAGGCCCCGGGAGTCGCTCTGCAGAGCAGACAGGTTTCAGCCCCAGTGCTGCACACTCTAAGCCCCAGCAGGGCCGGGCCTCCCCACACTCCACCTCATCCAGGCCCGGAGCCTGGGTCCAGGACGCCCCAGCAGGGAGGGATCTCAGGACAACTTCCCTGACGCAGGCCTAGATGGTGGCCACAAGGAGACAGGCCCGGAGAGCGAGGCCTGGCAGAGACGGGCAGGGGGCTCAGGCACAGCTCTCCCCACCCCCTCTCTCGGGAATGCCAGCCGGTTGGTCGGGGCGGGGGGGATGGGGGGGGCGGGGGCAGTGATAGGACCTACTCCCAGCAGCCTCCCCGCTGCCCCCACTGGCCGGTCTCTGGCCCCGCTACTCGCCCCCAGCGGCGAGTCCAGGGCAGGGGGAAGGGGCGGGCTGCCAGGGGAGGCCACCTCGGCCTGCAGCTGCTGCTTCTCCCGGAGGATCTGCTGCTCCATTTCCTCATAGAGCTGTTGCACCTCTCGATGGTGATCAGAGTCCCGCCTGGCAGGGGTGAGAGGCGGGCGGCACATCAGCACCCCGGGACCCTGCTGCTGGCAGGGGTGGACTGGGCCTAGGTTTAGGGTCCATCCCACTGCTCACCTCAGGAGCCACTGACCCCTGCCACCCTGAGAGCAGTCATCCCAGTAATAGCCTCTGACCCACTCACCCTTGCCACCCTGAGAATAGTCATGCCAGTAACAGCCCCTGACCCGTATGCCCTTGACATCTGTCATCATGCTGACTCCTGTAACCATCACCAAGATGTTGGTTCCCCTGGCCCTGCCCCATGGTCCCTGTTGCCCCCCTCACTCCATCGCCGCTTCCCGCGTCACCATCCCCACCCTCAAACTCAGACTCCACGCCAAACCCAGGGTTGCCACATGCATCATAATCTACAAGAGCGATGTCCCTGGAGGTGGGTGCCACGGTGGCCCTGCACTGAGACACGCTTGCCATCCCCATCACTGCTGAGGCCCAGCTCTGTCCTCCTCACCAGGCCCCCCGAGCCAGCCCTTCTTCCAGCTCAGCTCTGCCCCCCACCAGCTCCCGGGCCCTGTGGTGAACCCCAGGCCTCTATGCTTCTGGAGCCGAGGGAATCCAATTCGCATTCAGCCAAACGGGCAGAGAGCACGTACTCCGCACCAGCCCCACTCACTTCCGCAGGGTCAGCTCCAAAGCCTCTTTGTCGGCCTGTGCCTCCTGCAGGCGGCTGGTCATCCTGGCCAGAAAGCCCTCCAAGTTGCCTGCCAGCTGGGGCTCCTCCTGCCGCAGCTTCCCCCACAGCTGCCAGATCTCTGCCTGACTGGGGAAGGGGGGTAGCCAGAGATTAGATATGAGGTGGGACCAGGAGGCAGGGGGCCCACTTCTCCATTTTAATGGCAACACCCCAGGAGACCCGGGCACCTGGGCCACGTTAACCTCTTTACACCCTACCAGGTACAATTCAAGTTCCCACCTCCTCCAGGAACCTTGGCCAGAACCTCTCCCTTCGTGAACCCCCACAGCCCTTCGTCTCTCCACAGTTTGGCGATGAATTATGGCATGGGGGGGAGGGGGGACTCGGGGGCCTGACGGCCCAGGGCTTCCATTGCCTTCTCTCTTGTCCCACTCTGTAGCTGTGTGACTTTGGTAACTCCCATGCCCTCTCTGGGCTTGTTGGTAAAATGGGGAGGCTGATACCTACCCAGTAAGGTCGCTGGAGAATGAGACTTGCCCAGTGAAAGCATCAGCTTGGAGCCTGGCCCATGGCTGGCACTCGACAAATGCTGCTTTCACACAGATTTAATTAAGTCGTGAAGACAGATGCCGGAGGGCTGAGCCCAGGCCAAGCTGCCAAGTGGGCAGATGGCTCCCCACCACACCTGCCCTGCCAGCCTATACCCTAAGTCCCACGCTGCATGCCCCACCACTCCTGGCCCCACCTTCTGAGAGCCTGTCCTCACAGAGCCCCCTGAGTTAGGTAAACGGGCAACAGTTGTTCCCTTGCCGGCTCTAAGAGACCCAGTGGGACCTGGGAGACGTGAGAGAGGCAGGGTCCCCCTTCTCTGAGCATGAGTGAACCCCATGAGCCCAGGGGCTGAGACAGTTTGGAGAAAATCCCTCCCCATCTCCAAACCTGTCCAGCCCAGGGCCTCACCGTACCTGAAACCGCTCCAATTGGGGGATCCTCTTTGTGGGTCAAGAAAGGCACCCTCAGTCGTGTTTTTAAGAACGTGAGTACCCTGGGGAGCCTGATACCCCCAACCCACCAATCCTGGGGAGCAATCATATAGGGCAGGACAGGGGGAGCGAGTGGTGGTGGGAGGGACTCCTCAAGAGCAGACACCCTCCACACGGGCTTCATTTAATCCCACAACTGCTCTTAAACTCACTGCAGCTGGGAAACAGAGGTCACAGGTTAGGCCACTGGCCCACAGTCACACAGCTAACAAGTGGCCACACCAGGATTTGCACCCAGCTCTATCTGGCGGCCTCCCACCTTGACACCGAGTCCGGGTGAGTCCTCGCCCCCACAGACTGGCAGGGCCCGCCCCCACACACGGCGCCAGCCTTACTCGGGAAGTAAGTGGCCTGCCCCCAGCTGCTGTATGAATGCGAAGAACGCCTCCTTCTCCTCAGGGTCAGCCTCCTCCAGCACCGGGAGGCTGACGGCTGCAGATTCCCTCTTGGAGGGCACTGGCCTCTTTCTGTGGACCCCGTGGGTGCCGGAGCCGAAGACGTTCTCTGTGGGACAGAGGGGACAAAAGGCAGCAGAGTGGGGCTGGGCTCACCACCACCCCCCCCCATCTCCCATCTTGCCCTGCTTCAGCCCTTGGGGAGATAACTGTATCTGCGTTGGTCACATTGATACAGGGCCATGTTCATACGTTCGTCCTATCAACCTTGGGAATCTACTTAAGCTATACTCCGCCCGTTTTACAACGTGTAAATGCAGATTCCTGGCCTCCCTCTCTGTTGTCCCCCAAACTTTTGGAGACTCAGCAGACCTGAGAACTCTGGATGGCTTTGCTGACATTTAAGGCTGAGCTGTGCTTTGCAGGGTCTCTGCAAGGACATCACACGTTCCATTCCCTGAGCTGGAAGGTATACCCCTATTGAGAAGATCAGCGGAAATAATGTACCCTGCCAGCCTTGGTCTCTTTAGGTCCTTTTGGGACTGTCTTGAGAATCGAGTGTTGGAGTAGCCCTGCCCAACGGGGACAAAGGGTCAGGGAAGTCCTCAACCACTAAATATCACCCTCTGCTGCTCCCTGAAATTCCCTTAACCAAAGCTCTCCTCAGGCAGAAACGAGGCTTGTGGTCCCAAGAATGGGGGTGTTTAACTTCTTGCTCAAGGGAAGCCTTTTTTTTTGGGAGAACACAAGTGAGGCATCAGAAAGTAAGCCTGGAGGCCTCCCTGGAGGAGGGGGGGGTTTGCTAAGGGGAGCCCCCAACCAATGAACTGCTTTCACTGGTGGTAAAAGAAGTGAACAGGCCTCCTGGGTTAGAGTTTTAAGACAGAGCTCTGTCTTAAACCAGCTGCCTGCCCACACAGGCTTAGTATCCTCATCTCCAGAATAATCCATATTGTCATCCACGCCCTGAATTGCTCTCAGGTGTGTGGTGAGGTCCTCTATTGCCTACCCTGTCGGGCCAGCCTCCCCGTACTGGGCATACTGCATGGGACTCCTGGCTGTGCAGCAAGTCCCCAGAGGCCCTCCCAGGACAGACATACTGAGCCCAGAGCTGAATTCTTCAAGGGAGAGGCGTCCCTTCTGCTCCACATCCACCCAGTCAAAGATCATCTCCAGCTCGTCCTCGCCACTCAGGAAGCTGAACTTGGCCACCTGCAAGGAAGAGGTAAATTGGGCGCTGTTCCCACTGGGGAAGACGCTGGGCCACCCTCAAGAAGAAGAGATGTTTGGGGACGTCTGTTCGACTCAGTCGATTGAGCATCCAACCGACTTCGTCTCAGGTCATGATCTCACGGTCGGTGGGTTCGAGCCCCGAATCGGGCTCTGTGCTGACTGCTCAGAGTCTGGAGCCTGCTTCGGAGTCTGTGTCTCCCTCTCTCTCTGCCCCTCCCCCACTCAGGCGTGTGTGTGTGTGTGTGTGTGTGTGTGTGTGTGTGTGTGTGTGTGCGCGCGCGCGCACGCGCGCACGCTCTCTCTCTCTCTCTCTCAAAAATGAATAAACATTAAAAAAAGTTTTTTTAATTAAAAAAAGAGGTGTTTGCCTTCAGCCACTCCTACCTCCCCTCTCCCCAACTTTGGAGTCCCAGCCCCAACCTGTCCCATGGCATACCCTTGAGGCTCCAGGACCCCACCCAAGACAGCACCCCCCCTCAGCATGGCCTTGACCTTCCTCCCCACTTTTTCCCTTTCTCCATCCAACATCAAAACTTATCTGTTCTGAGTCTCACCCTTTACGATCCTAATAAAGGAGAGTAGCTAATCCTCCCCAGAATGTGTTTATCGGTATCCAAAAGAATTATCTGGAATTTGAAAATAAGTCCGAAAGGTTGACAGCACGTTCTTTCAGCATTCCACAGGGGCAAAGGCCACCCAAGCATCTTCTAGACTATAGGAATGTACTTCATTTCCTCCCCTGGCACAGACTGGAGGTCCCAGACTAAATGAAGTCACACATTAACCTGTAGATTTTGTCCAGGAGAGATGTAAACAATTTTCATCTGCTGGAACAGATAACCTCAAAGATTCATGGCCTGTTGTACATTAACCAGCTTTTAAAAATCGAACTCAGCCATCTCATTGTAACACTTCTTTGTTATTCAGCTTTTTAAATGCTCTTTCAACCATTCATAATATCTCTCATTAATTAATGAGCTAAATAGAGTCTTTGAGATGGCTTTATTTTATTTTTGCCCAAGGGTAATAATTTTATCTTTTTGAAAATTATATTTTAAGAGTTTGGGAGGTTTCATGGAGATGCCCCAGTAAACTCAGATGTCAGAACCAAGCAACCTACGGTACTGGAGAGGTGCCTTTCATGGTCTCTGTGAACCCAAGCACTTTCTCTCTTGGCTCTTGGAGGGAATCCCATGTGTGACAGAACTTTAGGTTTGCTGACTCTGCTAAAAAAATTTTTAATGTTTGTTTGTTTATTTATTTATTTATTTATTTTGAGAGAGAGAGCATGAGAGGGGGATGAGCAGACAGGGAGGGAGACACAGAATCTGAAGCAGGCTCCAGGCTCTGAGCCATCAGCACAGAGCCTGATGTAGGGCTCAAACCCAAGAACTGTGAGATTATGACCTGAGCCAAAGTCAGATGTTTAACCAACTGAGCCACCCAGGTGCCCCATTGCTGTTTCTTATGTTGTTGTTGTCTTTTTTTTTTTTTTTCCTCGCTGATTTTGTGTTTTCATTTTTCGTGGCCGCCATGATGGGGAATTCAATTTTATGGACCGGCCATTGCTGATCTCTATGGGACGCATGATAGAGACCTAGTGTCTATTGGTTGAGAGGCAGCAGAAAACCTGATTTGCTGATCTTTGGTGGTGGTGGTGATGGTGGTTTTTCTACGTGTGCTCCAAAGTGGCGAAGCATTTTGTACCCACTGGGAAGGAGAACAACTCTTTGAGAGCTGGACAGGTGAGTTTCGTGTGCCTGTGTTTACTTTTGACCTGTGGCCTGTGAGTTGTGGATATGAAGCCACTGTGTCTGTGTATCTATGTGTCTACATGTCTGTAATTCAGAAATACCTTTAACTCTTCTGTGAGTATGAAATATTTTTCTGCATCTGGAGGGTATTAATGACTTAGAGTACTATGTCTCTTACAGGGGTTCTGTGTTGATTGGTTTATAGAGACAAATAAGTGTTTATATAAATCTAATTTCCCCCCAAATCACAGAAAATAAAGAAACTGAGCTTCTAATGCTTTAAATGTGCTAGATTAAACAAAACTTTTTTTTAATGTTTATTTTTGAGAGAGAGACAGAGCATGAGTGGGGGAGGGGCAGAGAGAGAGGGAGACACAGAATCTGAAGCAGGCTCCAGGCTCTGAGCTGTCAGCACAGAGCCCGACTTGGGGCTTGATATCACCAACCTGAGATTATGACCTGAGTGAAAGTCGGATGCTCAACCAACTGAGCCAGTCAGGTGCCCCTGTGCTAGATTTTTTTTTAAATCCGTCTTAAAAGAAATTGCTAGCTCAGAAAGCTTTTAAAAAACCAAGTTAATGTAATTAATGTGGATCTTTGGCTAAATTAGATTGGTTTAATAATTTTGCTTATAAAATATAAATAATATCTGTGTTTTCTCTGCTTTATATTAAGTATCGTACAATTATACTTTCTACTTTTTATAAGATCTGGATTTCTTTTTTGTTTTTGTTTTTATTTATTTTTTTAACGTTTATTTATTTTTGAGACAGAGAGAGACAGAGCATGAATGGGGGAGGGTCAGAGAGAGGGAGACACAGAATCTGAAACAGGCTCCAGGCTCTGAGCTGTCAGCACAGAGCCTGACGCGGGACTCGAATTCACGGACCGCGAGATCATGACCTGAGCCGAAGTTGGCCGATTAACCGAATGAGCCACCCAGGCGCCCCTGGATTTCTTTTTTGTGAAGAAACTAGTTAATCTGAATTTTCCACACTTCTGATTTTGTCTCACTAATCAAACAATCCAACATAATCCTCACATAATGTTTAAGATTATAAAAATGTAAATTTGGGTTCAACTAAATTGATTCATTACACAATTCCAAGATCCTTAGGTAACTTTAAAAACATGAATTAATATTAATTAATAAAGAATTTTAGGGGGTGCCTGAGTGGCTCAGTCTGTTAAGCATCCAACTCTTGATTTCAGCTCATGTCATGATCTCACAGATGGTGAGTTCGGGCTCAGTTCACTATTTCAAGCACTGCTTTGGGTTCTGCACTGACAATGCAGAGACTGCTTGGGATTCTCTCTCTTTCTTCCTCTCTCTCTGCTCCTCCCCCATCTCTTTCTCTCTCAAAGTAAATAAATAAACTTAGAAAAGAAAAGAAAAGAAAAGAAAAGAGGGGCGCCTGGGTGGCGCAGTCGGTTAAGCGTCCGAGTTCAGCCAGGTCGCGATCTCGCGGTCCGTGAGTTCGAGCCCCGCGTCAGGCTCTGGGCTGATGGCTCGGAGCCTGGAGCCTGTTTCCGATTCTGTGTCTCCCTCTCTCTCTGCCCCTCCCCCATTCATGCTCTGTCTCTCTCTGTCCCAAAAATAAATAAAAAACGTTGAAAAAAAAAAAAAGGAAAAGAAAAGAAAAGAATTTTTGGCTACCTGGACAGTTTCTGAGAAAAACTGAAACATTGGGGCACCTGGGTGACTCAGTCGGCTAAATGTCTTACTTTTGATTTTGGCTCAGGTCCTGATGCCACGGTCATGGGACTGAGCCCTATGTTGGGCTCTGTGCTGGGCGTGCAGTCTATTTAAGATTCTCTCCCCTCTCCCTCTTGCCCCTCCCCCCCCACTCTCTCTCTTTCTTTTTCTCTAAAAAAAAAAAAAAAAAAGAGAGAGAGAGAAAGAAAAAGAAAAGCTAAAACATTGCTAAGCATGATTTTAAGTTTATATCCTTTTACTTCTTATTTTTATGTGCAAGAGAGCAGCTAGACCTTTGAGTCATGTTAATGAGTCAATTCATTCCTGCCACTTTAAATAGTTGTGCAAGGCAAAGCAGAGATTCAAGTAGATATTTGTACACCCAAGTTCACAGTGGCACTATTCACAATAGCCAAAAGATGGAAAACAACACACGTGTCCATTGGGGGATGAACAGAAAGACAAAATGTGGTCTATACATACAGTGGAATATTACTCAGCCTTAAAAAGGAAGGAAATTGTGACACATGCTATATATAACATGAATGAACGTTAAAGACATCATGCTAAGTGAAAGAAGCCAGTCACAAAAAGACAAATATTGTATTTTTCCAGTTATACAAGGGACCCAGAGTGGTCCAATTCATGGAGACAGAAAGTAGAATGGGGGCTTCTAGAGGATGGGGAGAAAGGAGAATGGGAATTAGGGTTTAATTAGGGCAGAGTTTCAGGGCGCCTAGGTGGCTCAGTCAGTTAAACGTCCAACTTTGACTTGGGTCATGATCTCACAGTTCATGGGTTCGAGCCCCACATCGGGCTCTGTGCTGACAGCTCAGACTGTGTCTCCCTCTCTATCTGCCTCTTCCCCTTGCGCTCTGTCTGTCTCTCTCTCTCTCTCAAAAATAAATAAATATTTTTAAAAATTAAAAAAAAAAGAAATCTTGCAATATTTGTTGCATGTAGATGAAAATCAAAACTGAGGGTATAAACTATAACAAAATCTGACATCAAATATGGCTTGGGTTAGGAGGGTGAAGGTTAAATTTAAAAACAGTATTTATTTATTTATTTATTTATTTATTTATGGTTTGGGTTAAAAAAAGAGCATCATCAGAAGAACTACCAAATCAGAAGAGATGTTCAAGCTTTATGTAGGTAAAATGTCATTAATACACTATTTCAGAAACTTCATGCTTTATGGGAAGGCCCTGGAGATTTCTCAATGCCTTTGTAAGTGCTTATTTTCAGGGGGAGCACCGATCAAACCCTTATGAAATCATTATGTGCAGTATCCCAGCAAAGAACTTTACTCTCTTCTACTCTGATAATATTAGTTACTGTCATAAATAATTACAGCTTTTCAGTCTCGTTACCAAATAAGTTTCTGCTTTCCTATTTTGTCCTGGAGTCTCCGGTAAAATCTGCAGGCCACAAAGGACTGACCCAAAGACTTGTGGGAAAGAACTGCACCAGGTTCTATGCTTCTGATACCTCTGTTTCTGTTGTTTCACTTGGGTACAAGGATTCTGAGCTGACATTGGCCGACCCTCAGACTGAACTGGTGGACTGACAATTTCTAGGACACTTGAGTCCAGAAGCAGCCAGCTCACCCAAGATCCAGCAGGACAAGAATTAATTACATAGAACGGAGTGAATTGTTCAACTGAGGTTAGACATTTTAATGTTTGTTTATTTTTGAGACAGAGAGAAACGGAGTGTAAGCAGGGGAGGGGCAGAGAGAGAGACATACACACAGAATCCAAAGCAGGCTCCAGGCTTTAAGCTGTCAGCACAGAGCCCAACGTGGGGCTGGAACTCACGGACCATGAGACCATGACCTGAGCCAAAGTTGCATGCTTAACTGACTGAGCCACCCAGGCTCCCCTGAAGTTAAACATTTTAAATGCTGTCTGAATCTCACTGACCCCCTCCTGTATCAGAAACCAACAATTTTACTGAACCTCCTTACTTTCCATGTTAACATAGTTATTTACACGGGTTCAATAAGAATCTGTCCTCCTTTCTGTTGGGATATAGCTGGATGAATCAATTGTGTAACTGATGAGTCATGTAGGAGAATGATTCTCATATAATCAGACATGACGAGTCCATTGTAAAGAACAGCCATGGAACCAATGTCTGCAAAACCCTTCCAGAAACCTGGCCTGGAGCCAGTTGATAAAGAAAACCACTTTCGGGCAGGAGAGGGACCTTAGTAAAATTGGGAACCCCAAGGAGAAAGGAAACCCTTTGCATTTATAGGGGCTGCAGGTAAAAGGTGGTGGAGAGAGAGTCTTGGGTTTAGTTTCCTGGCCTGAGGATAGAAAATAGGGTGGCCAGCTTGACCCAGTCTGCCCCAGACTTTCCCAGTGTTAACACTGGAAGTCTCTCATCCCGGTACCCCTCCAGTCCCAGGCAAACTGGGACAAACATTCACTCTACATAGAAGAGCAAATAACAGAGGTTTTAAATCTAAGGTTCTGCATGAAAATGTTTAGACAGAAGCTAAAATGGTTTAATGCCTTCGAAGTCTGGATTTGCAGAGCAAACTCAAGGATGCACGTGTTTCACTTACGGAAACCTAATGAGAATTGGCTTTTTTATATCGAGAATAAGCTTGGGAGATTATTTATCATCACAGAAAATCACCTGAATACTTGGAAACTTGGAAACAGGGCCAAAAGGTGGAGAGCATGTCGCTTCAAGCATTGTCTAGACTAGAGGAATGCACTCAGTCCATCTCATTGTTTATCTTTAATTAAAAGTCCCAGACGTGCTGAAGTTACTTGTTAACTTGTGGAGTTTTGCCCAGGAGAGATGAAAATAATTTTTGTCTAGTAGAACAGATAACCCCAAAGATTTACGGCCTGTGGGACATCAGCCATGTTAAAAATTGAACTCAGCAATCATCCTAACACTGTCCTGTCAGATTGCCTTTAAATACTGTATCCTAGCTTCTTACATACTTTTTGAGCCAGTCGTAACATCTTCCTGGCTCCTTCATTAATCAACAATAATAATTCATTAGATAAGAACTTTGATAAGTGTTGATTTTATATTTACTTGAAAGTCTATTTTTTATCTTTTTGAAAATTATATATACGTATATATATAATTTATGTATAAATATGTATTATGTATATATGTATATACGTATATACATAATTTATACATAAATTATATATATATACATATATATAATTTATACATAAATTAATAC
>NW_026057580.1:5911852-5994086 GCF_023721935.1 Panthera uncia
AAAAAAAAAAAAAAGATAATAATTTGTGCCAGACACAAAAACATTAATGTTATCGTGTAACAAATGTGTTTTGCAGGCAACCAGCTCAAATAAAACCAACAAAATGGAGAACATTTCTTTGCATACAAACATAAATACCTGATATGTACATTGTGCTTTTTGCCCACTGGTCTTTATATTTTAATTAATTAATTAATTAATTAATTTTTAATGGAAGCATCGTTGACACACAATGTTATATTACTTTCAGGTACACAACATAGTGATTTGACAAGTCTACATGTATATTGTGCTCACCAGAAGTGTAGACACCACCATTCAACACTATTACAATACGTTTTTTTTTTTTTTTTGAGACAGAGAGAGAGAGAGAGAGAGGGCATGAGCTGGGGAGAGGCAGAGAAAGAGAAGGAGAGAGAGAATCCCAAGCAGGCTCTGCACTGTCAGTGCAGAGCCCGATGTAGGGCTCGAACCCACAAACTGGGAGATCATCAGAACCTGAGCTGAAAGCAAGAGTTGGACGCTCAACCAACTGAGCCACCCAGATGCGCCTATGATACTCTTAACTGTATTCCCAATGCCGTACCTTTCATCCCCATGGCCTCCATAACTGGAAGCCTCTGTTCCCCACTTCCCATCCGTCTGTCCTTTTTTTTTTTCAATGTTTGTTTATTTTTGGGAGACAGAGAGACAGACAGTGCCAGCTGGGGAGCGGCAGAGAGAGAGAGGGAGGCACAGAATCCGAAGCAGGCTCCAGGCTCCGAGCTGTCAGCACAGAGCCCGACACAGGTCTGGAACCCACAAACCGTGAGATCATGACCTGAGCCGAAGTCGGACACTTAACCAACTGAGCCACCCTGGTGCCCCTCGCCGGTCTTCTACTCACCTCCCCTCTGGCAATCAGTTTGTTCTATTTATGAGGCTATTTCTGCTTTTTGGTTGTTTGTTCATTTCTTTTGATTTTAATTCTACATATAAGTGAAATCATAGACTATTTGTCCTTCTCTGACTTATTTCACTTAACTACAAAACCTTCTAGGTCCATCCATGTGGTCACAAGTGAGAAGACCATTTTGTATGACTGAGTAATATTCCTTTATATGTATATGCCACACCTTCCTTATCCATTCATCTGTCAATGGACACTTAGGTTGTTTCTATATCTTGGCTAATAATGCAGCAATGAACACAGGGGTGCACACATCTTTCTGAACTGGTGCTTCTGTTTTCTTTGGGCAAATACCCAGTGGTTGAATTATTGGATTGTAGGGGCTTTTCTATTTCAAAATACTTGAGGAACCCCCATCCTGTTTGCCACAGTGGCTGCACCAATTGACATTCCCACCAACAGTGCACGAGAGTTCCTCTTTGAAAGCAAATTTTGGATGAGAGAAAGGACAAAGAACAGGCATGCCCTGCCTTCCTGGGATGGAAAGTCTCAGACGGCTACAGAAAAGGGATTCAGGGGGCACCTGGGTGGCTTAGTCAGTTAAGCGTCTGACTTCGGCTTGGGTCATGATATTGCGGTTCATGGGTTCAAGCCCTGCATCGGGCTCTGTGCTGTCAGTGAGGAGCCCGCTTTGGATCCTCTCCACCCTCCCTCAGAAATAAATAAACATTCTTTAAAAGGAAAGAAAGAAAGGGGATTCAGGGGATGAGCTAGGGACTTGGACTCACCGCCAGGTCCTCGCGGGTGACAAAGCCCCTCTCCTTGGCACCACAATCCTGGAAGAAGGCTTGCAATTCGGCAGCAGCCTGGGAGGACCAGGACTCTGGCTCTGGGGCCGCAGCAGCATCCAGGCTATCGGCTACTTCTCTCATCTGCCGGCGGCGGCTAGAGCCCAGCTTGCGGCCTTTTCGGGAAACTCTCTGTTCACTCTCCATACTGCTTCGGCCTGGGGACAGAAGAATGGTGAGGGGGTACCGGGCTGCCGAACACAGTCACTCTGCTGAAAACCCTCTGGTGGCTCCTGGAGAAAAGACACCATGGCTGATGAAGCTGATTGGACCCCAGCTGGCCTCCCCAACTTCATGCCCCATCCCCAACCTCGTGGCCTCCAGCATGAGGCCTTTGCCCTTTCTGTTCCTTCTGCCTGGAATGTTCTTCCCCCAAGCTATCTATGTGGCCTCATCTCTTTCAGATGTTTGCTCCTGGAAAGTCTTCTCTGAGGCACCTGGGTGGCTCAGTCGGTTGGAAGTCTGACTCTTGATCTCAGCTTAGGTCTTGGTCTCAGAGTCATGGGTTCAAGCCCCACATTGGGTTCCTTGCTAGGCATGAAGCCTACTTTTAAAAAGAAAGAGGGGCGCCTGGGTGGCTCAGTCGGTTAAGCGTCCGACTTCAGCTCAGGTCATAATCTCACAGTCCGTGAGTTCGAGCCCCGCATCAGGCTCTGTGCTGACAGCTCAGAGCCTGGAGCCTGCTTCAGATTCTGTGTCTCCCTCTCTGTCTGCCCCTCCCCTGCTCGCTCATGTGCTCTCTCTCTCCCTGTCAAAAATAAACATAAAAAAAATAAAAGCGTTGTCCAATTCATTAATTGGGGACCTCCCCACTGTCGCTGAAGGTCTGAGGTCAGTCAGTTGATGAGGATTTTGTCTAGGTGAGACCCCAAGGACAGAAGAGAGGGAGACTGGAGTCTGATAGGGGTGTAGTCTGAGCCTGCCCTGGGCGGGGAATAAGTCTGGGGCACATGAAACTGTATGGGGTGGGAGGAGCTTGATGTGCAGAGGCACGCTGCTTTCTGCCGGGCATGGGACTTGGGCCAAGCTCTAAAGGAGGCAGGTGGGATTTAGAAGCCGTGAACAGCATGTGCAGAGGAACTGAACAGCAGGAACAAGAAGGCCCCTCTGGGCTTTCTCTGCTGGGGTAAAAGGTCACAGACAGGCTGAGTGGAGGGGTCAGGGGACTCTGTTTCAGGGAAGGGGGCTTATTCCAGGGGTCCGGAGCCACTGGTCCAGCCTCCCTTTGGGCGTGTTCCCTCGCACGGGTTGCATAGGACTTGAATGAAGCAATTCCCCAGGCTGTGGAGCCCCCCAGACTTTAAAGGAAGTAGAGTCTGTCCCTCAATCTCTCTCCACCCACCCACCCCAGTCTTTCTCTTTCTTCCTGTGTGTTTTGTGTCTCCATCTGTTTCTCTCCAGCTTACTATCTTTGCCTCTCTCGGGGCCTTCCAAATCTGTTTCAGATGCAGTTTTAAGATCATAGATGAAAATCGCGGAGTCAGATCTGAGGCCCTTGCAAAAGCCAATTGTGCACGTCTCTTTCTAGCACAGTGGCTTGGGCTCAGCCACCGGGGGAGTATTTAAGCCATGTGAACCAGCAAATGCTACAAGTCAGGGCTCCCCACCCCACAGGACAGTTAGCAGTCTTCTCTGCCAAGAAGACTTCCTTCTGCCCAGACCCTTCCCAAGATCTAGCATGCACTTGAGTGACAAGCATTTACTGAGCACCGACTGAATGCCAGCGCAAGGTAGCAGTCTTGCCACGATGCAGTGTTCCATTCGGTGAATTAGGAAGAGGTGCCCCTCCTCCTGGCAGTCCATCCCACCCTCTTGAATCATAGACATGGAAAAGGAGGCCCAAGAGAGGAAGTGACTTCCAGTCACAGTGCTTTGGAGTCAGACAGACCTCTGCGTCTCCCAGTCCTGCCGCTTGCTAGCAGTGTGACCTAGGGCAAATCGCTTAACATTCCCATGTCTGTTTCCTTCTTTTTTTTTTCCCCCCACCGTGTCTGTTTCCTTATTGGAACAAGGGACTGCTGTCTACCCCACAGGGTTGCAGTGAGGATTAGATATGATAATGCAAGTTGAAACACCACCTCCCATTCCCTGGCACAGCCCCCCTCCCTTTCTGGTTTTTTTTTCTCTTAGCACTTGTCACCTTCTCAGAATAGTCTTTTATTCACTTACTCTGTAAATTCTCCATCTCCTCTTACTGAAATGTAAGCCTCCATGAGTTGAAAGTATGCTCTTTTGCTTACTGCTGTAACCTAATTACCCAGGGCCTCAAACAGTGCCTTGCATACAGTTGGCGCTCAGCAAATACTCGTTGACTACATAGCCCACAATAAAGCACTCACAGCTGTGCCCAGCACACAGTGACTGCTGGGTGAAGGCGGCATTGACAATAGTGGTGATGATGCAGATGGGGGCAGAATTCCATTTGAGCCTCATAAAAGCCGAGTACTGTACAGATACGATTTATTCCCACTTGACATGTGAGGAAACCGAGGGAGGGGCGCTCTGAGAAGCAAGAGACCTGCCCAAGCCGTGACGCCAGTAGTGGAACTGGCACAGGATCTACTGTGCTGGTTTGTGTGGGATGGGCTTCGCCCAAGGCCACTTCCTAGAAAGGTCCCTCCTTGGTGGGCCGAAGGGCCCCCTGGGGACCACGGATGCCTGACGCACATGTGTGAGACAAGGGCTTTGGAGCAGGGCCGAGTGGGCAGGCTTTGCCTGTAGGTGTGAGACTTGGAAACTCAAGCTGCACGTGGACTTCTGTTGATGGAGATAACACACAGGAGGCAGCAAGATAAGACTCTCAGTGGGGAAGCTTCTAGAACCAAAGCCCTGGGGGAAGAGTTTATAACGATACGGGTGCCACATTACTGAGTCTGTCAGGCTCCCGCAAGTAAAGGAAATGAGAATCCTAAAACAAATTCCCTTTGGCCATATCCCAGGATATGGGATGCTCTTGACATCCCTTTCTGGGAGTTCCTGGTCGAACTGCGTCAGCGCAGCCCATTTCCAACAGTTCCCTGGCATTTGGTAAGAAGGCAGCACCTTCTGGACACCTCACCGGCTGCCACTTGGCCACAGCCCCAGCACTCAGTCCTTTCCCTGGAGGGCCTTTCCGAGGCACCACCCCCTGCCTGTCAGGAGGCCCCGGGATAGAAGCACAGCAGGAGCCCGACCACCAGCACCGCCTCAAAGTATGAACACCATCAGTCGCGGATGGCCAACTCTCCCTTCGTGGCCTTGTAGCAACCCTAAAAACAGTCCGCGCCCCCTTCGCGGTCAGGACCGACCCCTCAGAGATAGTGGGGTCACACGCACACACACTCCTTCCTCAGCCGGCTCCCACTCAGCCACCGCTGACCCCTCCTTCACGGGTCTCACAGGACATTCCTCACAGGTCTTTGGCGCGGATGAAGGTCCCTGGCCACTCGGAGTCACTCGGGTCAACACCCCTCAGACTCAGCCAGCGGGGACACCCCTCCATCCTCTGCCACATCCCCACCGCCATTATCGCTACCTCACACCCGTGACAGTCAGAAGCCCCTCATGACCAGGAACATGCACACACACCCTCAGCCCTACCCCCTTTCCCCACATTCCTCGCCCAAGCAATCATACAAACGTGAAAGCCAAACTTGAGAGCAAACGGATCTCGCTCCCAGGCATCTATAGGAACCAGCTCTCCCCGCTGGGGGACTGGGTTAGGGGAGCAGGCACCACGAGCTTTGGGTCAGGGAGCAGAGAACCACATAAGAAAAATGGGGCGGGGGGCAGGCACCTGAGTGGCTCAGTTGGTTAAGGGTCGGGCTTCGGCTCAGGTCATGATCTCAGGGTCCATGGGTTCAAGCCCCGCATCGGGCTCTGTGCTGATAGCTCAGAGCCTGGAGCCTGCTTCCGAGTCTGTGTCTCCCTCTCTCTCTGCCCCTCCCCTGCTCATGCTCCGTCTCTCTCTCAAAAATAAACATTAAAAAAAAAAAAAAAGTAAAAAGAGAAATGGGATAAGCAACAGCTACCCTAGGGCTTCCCCAATTCCATCATTCTCTCACCAAAGGGGCAAGGAACTGGTTCTGCCCTTCACCCCACTTCAATAACTGAAAATAATAGTGAACCCAAATGTCCAGGTTGGTGGGTCTGAGAGACCACTGAACGCCTTGCTCTGGTCTACTCCCCCCTCTCTCTTCCCCTCACTGACTTGTAGAGAAACCAAGGCTCTGAGAAGCCAGGTAACTTGCCCAAGGTCACACAGCCATCTAAGGTAGGCAATCTATCCCAGTCCCCTGCTCAAGGGCCCTCATTAGACCATGCAGAGAGTTCCCAATTCTCGAGAAAAGAGGGCTCAGATCTCTGCACCCTCGTCAGAGGAGCCAGATGGGGACCACTGCTCCCTCTCCCCCCCACCACCCCTCCAAAAGAAAAGAAGCATTGCAACTCCAGTGGCTCCCACCTCTTAAAGGCTCCCAGTCGGGCACCCAGTGCTGGCCTCCTGGACCTGGTGACGAGGCAACCGCTGCCCCCCAGGAGCCCACGAGCTCTGGAACTGTTAACAGTCTTGTCTCTTGCTTAATCGTCCTTTCCGTTCCCCAGCAAGCCAATCTCCTGTGTTATCTACAGGACTTCCTGTAGAAGCGAGGACTGGCTGTCCTTTCATAATCTGGCCTGATACTCCCCAGGCCCCTCTCCCTAGAAGCTTAGAACTGTAGACCGCTGGAACTAGAGGGGAGGTCCTTCTAAGCAGAGGCTCTGAAGGGTGAGGTGGGCTGCTCAGGGTCACCCAGCTCTCGGTGGCAAAGCCAGGACTCGGACCCAAGGCTCTGGTTGCCAGGGTGATGCTATGCCTTAGAGTGTTGACGGGGCACATTATGGCTAAAGCTGGTATACAGACTGCCCCGGGGTACCTGTACACCGTGACTCAGTGTCTGCAAATACCGGGGGAGGCTTACATTCAAATCATCTTTTAGAGAAGAGTCTAACTTAGCACCGAAATGTATTGGAGAGCTACAACCATCATAAAAGAGTGGTACTGGAGCATGAATATACAGGGATGGATCAATGGAACAGAATAGACGGGAATAGACTCAAATGCATATGGGAATTTCATGTATGTTACAAGCGGCATTTCAAATCAGTGGATAAAAGTTTATTCAAGGGGTGCCGGGGCGGCTCAGCCAGTTGAGCGTCTGATTTTGGCTCAGGTGGTGATCTCACAGTTCCTGAGTTTGAGCCCTACATCGGGCTCACTGCTGTCGGCACAGAGCCTGCTTCAGATCCTCTGTCCCTGTCTCTCTCTCTCTCTGTCCCTCCCCCACTCACACGCTCTCTCTCAAAAATAAATAAACATTTTTTTAAAAAGATTTTTAAAAAGATGGTTTACTCAAAAAACCATTCAGAGAATGGACTGGCTATCTGCAAAAAGCAAAGTTAGGGCTCTAAGATAATTCCAGATGGGGACACGTGGCTTGTTCAGTCAGTAGAGCATGCAACTCCTGATCTTGGGGTTCAGTTCAAGCCCCAAGTTGGGTGTAGAGATTGCTTAAAATTAAATAAAATCTAGGAGCGCCTGGGTGGCTAAGTTAAGCATCTGACTCTTGATATGGACTCAAGTCATGATCTCACCGTTTGTGAGTTCGAGCCCCGCATTGGGCTTTGCACTGTCAGTCTCTCCCTCTCTCTGTCCCTCCCCTGCTCGTGCTCTCTCTCTCAAAATAAATAAGTAAACATTTAAAAATAAAGAAATAAATCCTTTAAGAAGAATAAAATAAAATAGTTCCAGATGGTATAAGTTCAAGCATTAAAAACCCATAAAATTGTATGTTTGGGATAGGTTTCAAAGTAATGGAGGGGTGGAAGGATGGGTGGGACACAGATGAACTAAGGCCCTGGCCCTGTTCTGATTACTGTTGAAGTTGGCGAGGGCACCACTGATTCATTCTATTCTCTCTACTCTTGTGTATGTTTCAAGAGATGCTGTAAGAAATCATGGGATGGGTTTTTAAATAATCCTGGAGCAGGTAAGGCCATTCCAGGTTTATCACAAAGTGTTTGAAGCCATAAAAGATTGACACATATGATGAAATAGAAATTTTAGAATAAAAAATAAACGTCTGAATGGCAAAAAAAAATTAACCACTGACAAGTTAAAAAGCAAACAGACTGTGAAGAAATAGTCACATGTCACAGAAAATAAGCTCATTTCCTTCTTAGATCATGAGTTCCTATAGAGAAATTGGGACCATCAATAAATAGAGAAATCAGGACCATCAATAAATAGACAGTTCATGGGGGAAAAAAAATACCAATGGCTTTTCAACATGTGAAAAATATTTATTTTCACTTGTAATAAAAGAAATACAGGGGCTCCTGTGTGGCTGTCGGTTAAGCATCCGACTTCGGCTCAGGTCATGATCTCACAGTTCATGAGTTTAAGCTTCTAGTCAGGCTCTGTGCTGACAGCTCAGAGCCTGGAGCCTGCTTCGGATTTTGTGTCTCCCTCTCTGCACTTCCTCTCTATCTCTCTCTCAAAAATAAGTAAACATTTTAAAAAATTAAAAAATAAAATAAAATAAGCACAAAATAAAACTGCAACATAATATTTTAAGTTCTCCAATTGGCAAAGCAAAAAAAAAAAAAAATTTGCGGGGCGCCTGGGTGGCTCAGTCTGTTGGGCGTCCAACTTCACCGCAGGTCATGATCTCAGTTCATGGGTTCGAGCCCCATGTCAGTTTGTACTGACGGCTCAGAGCGTGGAGCCTGCTTCGGATTCTTCTCCCTCTCTCTCTGCCCCTCCCCTGCTCATCCTCTGTCTGTCTCCCTCAAAAATGAGTAAATATTAAAAAAAAATTTTTTTTCTAATCGATAGCGTGCTGTGTTATAAAGGATGCAGGAAAACATTTTCACACGTTGTAAGGAAGAACTGAATGAATAAACTGACACAGCTTTCCTGAGAAGCAATGTGGTGATATCTGTCAACATTAAAAAGGAAAGAGCTTTTTACTCGGCAATTTCACTTCTAGTCATTTGTCCTGTAGGTGATGCGCACAATGACGATATAGAAAGATTTCACTACCACATTGTCTATAGCAGCAAAGGACTGGAAACAACCTAAATTTCCATCAACAGGGAACTGATTAAAGCTCAAATATGTTCCTGTAGGGCCTCTAGGCAGCTGTGAAGAAAATGAAAAGGATATAGGTGGGCCAGCGTGAAGACCTTCTAAATATATTGTTGAATAAAACCAGCAAGGTGCAGAGTGGTGAGTCTAGTACGCTTTGCATGAAGAACAAATGTGTGGATGAAATGTATGCCCTGTAAATACACATGCATTCCTATACAGTTGTAAATATGCCAAATATTTCTGATAGAATATACAAGACACTGGTAGCAGTTGGGCTGGAGAAAAGTGTTAGGATGGAGAAGGAGGGAAATTTATGTTTCACTGGTTATTTTGTACCATCTTGATATGTTGCCCACTCAAAAATAAATTTAAGGGGTGCCTGAGTGGCTCAGTTGGTTAAGTGTCCTACTCTTGATTTCGGCTCAGGTCACAATCTCATAGTTGGTGGAATCGAGCCCCGTGTTGGGCTCTGCACTGATAACACGGAGCCTACTTGAGATTCTCTCTCTCCCTCTCTCTCAAAATAAGTAAATAAACATTAAACAAAGAAAAGAAAAGAAAAAAAATAATTTGTACATATTCAGAGAGAGAGAGTGATGTGGGAAACGTGGGAAAACGTTAAAATTTAGGAACTGTTGGTGAAAAGTATTACTTTACTATTTTTGCAATTTTTCTGTGTCTGAAATTATTTCAAAACAAAAAGTTTTGAAATTTAATAAGTGTAATTTCTAAATAAACTGATAGTCTCACAATGAACCATCCTTTTTACCCCATTTTTACAGCTGAGGAAATTGGTACCCAGAGAGTTTCTATAGCTTTATTGAACTAAATAAGGCATTCATTTTTTTGATTCAAAAATATTTATTGAGCACCTAATATGTGCCAGACACTGTCCTAGGGACTGAGGACACAAAACTGAAAGGAAAAAAAACATAGGTAATAACTGCTTACAAAGAAAAGTAAAGCAAAGTGAATGGTGGGAAGCATATTTTAGATGGGGTGGCTGGGGGAAGCCTGGATGAAGAGGTGATGTTGGAATAGAGCTTACAAAGAAGATCTGGAAAAAGAGTGTTCAGGAGAGGGAATGGTGAGTGCAAAGGCCCTGAGGCAGGAACATGCTTTGTGTACCTGAGGGACAGTGATAGAGAGAAGGTAATAGAGGGAAGAGTGGAGAAGATGAGGTCAGAAGGAACAGACAAGAGGACCTGTAGGCCACGTAAGGACCTGGGTTCTAACCGTAAGTGAGGTGGAAGCCATTTGGAGGTTTTAAAATGATCCCTCTGGCTGCCTTCATTGTGGATAATAGACTGTGCTACTTAAGGGCAGAAGCAGGGAGACCAGTGAGGAGGCTGTTAGGATAATTCACACAAGAAGTAACGATTTGGACCAGGAGGGCAGCCGTGGAGGTGATGGCAAGAGGATTCTGGATGTATTTTTTTTAAATATTCTCTTAAGTGTATTTATTTATTTTGAGAGAGAGAGCAAGCAGGGGAGGGGCAGAGAGAGAGAGAGACAGGGAGAATCCCAAGCAGGCTCTGCACTGTCAGTGTGGAGCCCCATGCACGGCTGAAACTCACAAACCGTGAGATCATGACCTGAGCTGAAACCAAGGGTTGGACGCTTAACAGACTGAGACACCCAGGCGCCCCTGATGTATTTTGAAAGTAGGGCTAACTAACATCGTTTGCTGCTGGTAGTGCAACTGTAACAAATCCGAGACTTTTCAGCAGTGAGGGCTCTCTCCACTTCCCTGGGAACAGAGTGAAGTTCAATTTTTAAGACCCAGCCTCCAGGATGTCAAAGCATCCTCAGTTCATTTGCCCCCCATCCCCACGACCCACCTCCCAACCATGGAAATTAAAGGGGCACGGAGGAGGCAGGGGTGGTCCCAGTCCTCCCCGATGGAGCCGGAGTGGTCAGAGCTCAGCCTGGCTGCCCTCTGCTGCAGCCCAAGGGGAGAATCTGCCGTGAGCCAGCTGGCAGGAGGCCGGAGCCAAGTGCTCAGAAAAAAAAGTTAGATCCAGGCCTTTTTGGAAGCAGCGGAGTTAATTTTAAAATATGGTGTCGCTGGACTTAAAAACACTGAGCTCAGACACTGAATTTTACAGAAACTGAATGAATGAACAAGGATCCCAGACAGTGAGACCGTTTTTATCAATGGGAAAGTTTCACACTCACTCTTTTTCAATTCCCCGGAGATGCTTGCATTCACTTGACAGTTTAGGAAACCCTGAGGCAAAAGACTCTCTGTCCTGAGGTACAGTGTCCAGACCTGGCTGCAGCTGCTGGCTCCAAGCTGTCTCTAGATGGAGCTCAGGCCGGCTGGTGGGAAACCAGGGCCAGGGAGCTTGGTTCAAATTTGCATTTACATAGCACGCCTTGCGTATGACTGAGAAACCTGAGTTACTTCAGAGACAGAGTCAGGACCCGGGGGAGACAGGTGCCCGCAAGCCTCCTCAGCGTCTTCATGATGGTAGTGGCCCTGGGCGAGGCACTTCCTCTTGCTCGTTTATGGAACAAGCAGGCAATGTGACCTGGGTCATCAGCATGAATATCCTGGCTCCCCACCTCTTCCTAGAGGGGTGGCCTCAGGCAAGTGGCTTAAGGGCTTATTGCCTCAGTTTCTCATCTGTAAAACAGAGGTAATAATAGCACCCCGTTCATGGTCTGTTGCAAGGATTAAATGCTATAAACCGCATAAAGCATTTAGAACCACGGCAGGCAGATGATCATCAATGCTGGCCGTTGTTATATTTGTGACTTAAAAAGAGACTGGGACGCCAGGGTGGCTCAGTCGGTTGGGCGTCCGACTTTGGCTCAGGTCGTGATCTCACTGCCCCTGAGTTCCAGCCCCATGCTGGGCTCTGTGCTGACAGCTCAGAGCCTGAAGCCTGCTTCTGATTCTGTCTGTCTGTCGTCTGTCTGTCTGTCTCTCTCTCTGCTCCTCCCCTGCTCATGCTGTCTCTCTCTCTCTCAAACATAAATTAAAAAAAAAAAAAAAAAAAAAAGGAGACTGAGAGAATCTCCGACTTCTGTATCCTGCCAATTAGCAGATGGCCATGTTCAAATGCCAGACTGATTGTCAAGTGATGAGGGCAGCCACCTGGGAGTGGGGTAGGCGGAGAACTGGGTGTGAGAGATGAACGCTGGGGTCAGGAAGGAAATTCAAGCCACAGTGAATAATTCATTCATTCAACGAATATTTATTGAGCACCTACTGTGTGCTGGGCACTCCTTTGGTGCTGAGACATGGCAGCAAATGAAACAGGCAAAGACCTGCCCTCACGGAGCTCACATTTCTGTGGGCTGGTGGGAGAGGGTAAAGCCGCAGTGACTTTTGCCAGCATGTTTATCTGGGCACTAGGCTGGCTGAAGGGAAGTCACGGAAGCCAAAGTTGATGCCCCCCCCCCCCGCCCCCGTCCCTGTCCCACACCTCTGTTCGCCTGAAACGTGGGTTCCTGGTGGTGATGCAGCTTCTCACTTCAAATGTTCCCATCCTTCCGGTTTCCTCCGGCATCATGGGAAGTTGTTTCACCCATGAGAGGAGGAACCCAAACTTGCCCCCCAGAAGGAAGCCCTCAATCAGCGACAGGCGTGGGTACATTTAGCAGTTGGCAGAACGTGCACTGATTAGTTTCCTTATCTATGGAATAAGAGCCATTAATGGAAAGAAGGACTGAATGGAAGTCTCTTAAGTTATCCCCCTAGTCAAGACAGTGAATCGGAAACAACGCCGCTTGCCAGGTGGCAGTGCAGAGATCGGTGCTCCTTTCAAAGGCCTGCAGGGAGCAAGGTGGTTCCCATCATATCCCCATTCCATCCACCCCATACTGCTCCTATAATAACCAAACGAAGCATGGCAGTTGATGGTTATCCACATCGTTGCCCTAATTGCAGGCATCATATCAGATACGGTATCTTTGCTAGAATAGTCTACACAGCCTCTGACTGTAAGAAGCTAACAATATGGCCAGCGCATTCTCTCTGATCCGTTTCAGGAAAGGGGATAAGAAATGGGGCATAGTCACGTTCTTTACAAGAATTCAGAGACCTGTCATGTTCTGTTTTAAGTGGTCAAATGAACTGGGACGTGCCGGGACGTTCCCTCTATAGGAAAAGACAAGTACTGAGGACATGCTCCCCCTCAAAAGAGAAATAGCTTTAGCGAGCCAAGGTGGACTTCGGAGGCCATATACTAATAATGCTCTGGCCCATCTACCAGATGGCATGGGGAGCTGCCACGTTCGAGTGGAGTCCAGAACCAAAGAGGGCTCTGTGACAGGTCCATGCTATAGGACAAGCACTTGGGACATACGACCTTGTGTGTCCCATGGTACTAGAAATATCCGTGGCAGATAAGTAGACAGTGTGAAGTCTCTGAAAAGTCCCAGTGGGAGAGCCCTACCTCAGACCCCTAGGGTTCTAGAGCAAAGCCATGTCCCATACAGCAGAGAATTATCCCGTATCTGAAAAGTGGTTTTTGGCTAAATTGCAGAATCAGGAGCAAATAAAGGTCATCGTTTTAAGCCACTAAGTCTTGGAGTGGTTAGCTATGAATAGATCATCAGAAACGTGCACATAAAGTACTTTGTTCTTTTTAACATTGCATAATACTCCACTCTAGAAAGATACCACAATTTACACATCCGTTCTTGTTGTGGACATCTGGGTTGTTCCCAGCTTGGGTCAAGAATAACGCTGCCATGAACATGCCTTCTGGTGGAAATACGTACTGATTTCTCGTGAGAACAAACAGGAAGGGGAGTCTCGAGTCATGGGGTGGGCACGAGGGGAGCCATTTTTAGAAGGCATTGCCTGTTTTCTAAAGTAGTTGAAATATTTCATACTTCTGCCAGCCAGGTTTGACTTCCGGTTGTTCCCGATCCTTGCCCTCGCTTGGCATTGTCTTTTTCACGTTAGTCATTCTGGTCGATGTACAGCGTTATCTTATTGCGGTTTTAATGTGCATTTCCGCCATGAGTAATGAGGTACAGTTCTGGTGAGTAACATATCCCTTACTAAAAAAGACCACACAAGGAACCAAAATATTGACCGTGGCGATCTTTGCAGAGGTGTGATGTTTACCGTGGTTGTTTCGTTGTCATCTTTTTTGGCTCATGGTCTGTTTGTTAAGCCTCTGCGTTTTTTAACTTTAAATGCTTAATTGTTAACATTGTGGAAACAACCGAAAGAACTTCTGCCTACTCCTTCTTACAAATGACAAGGCGTGTGGGCCACAATGGTAATATTACCAGTAAAATCACCAAGAAACATTTATTGAGCACCTGCTGTATACCCAGCACTGAGGAAGGGGGCTATGAAGGGCACAGAGCAGTATAGGACTTGTTCCCTGCCCTTCAGAGGCTTACAGTCTAGGTGGAGACAGGAGAAGCCAGGAGAAAACAGTCCAGGCCAGCATGTTACAGGAACGTAAGATGTTTGGGGTCAGACCCACTAAGTGCTTCGATGCCTCCAGGGGCTCAATGCTCAGTGCTGGGAAAGACAATAACTCCCAACTCCCAGGGCCGCATTAGCCCACTTAGCATACCCTATCCACAGCCTCTACCCTATCATCTTAAAACATCTGACTCCTTGTTCAGCTGCTATCAAAGTGCAATGAAATGGGGGAGGGTGGGCAGTGGGGAAGGTCCTTGGAGGGGTTCCAGGGGCTGGTGTCACACTCTTCCTCCTCGAAAACTCTGCTCCCCGAGACATACCCCTGACAGAGGGATCCCCGCTCAAGAAGGCCTGTCCAACCACCAGAACCTCTGCCCCAGAAGGTAAGAGGAGGAGGCGGCCACTGCTTGAGCTGCCTGAGGTAGAACTGGGGACCCCTACTTCTAGCATACCCCTTCCCTCCCAGTCCACTAAGCTGGGGGGACAGGCACCCCAGAGCTGCCACCTAGGGCCGAGAGGGTACTAGAGGGAAAGGGTATGGGGGAGGGGAGCGGAGCAGAGAGGGACTTGAAAGCCCAGCTGGAAAAGAGGGGCGTCTGGGGCTCCTAGAAAAGTGCAGGGGAGGCCAAACATTGAGACTGGCTTCCCTGTGGGTGGCAGAGGGGGTGAGAGGAGGTGGGGTGGTTTGCTACAGGACCCTACCTTCGCCCTTGCTTTCACAGAGCAGGGCGGGGCATCGGGGGCCAGGAAAGTGCCACGTTCCCAGCCGTGTTCCAGGCTGTGCCCCCTTCAAGGTCACACTGCCCGACCTCAGAGAAGGGGAGGGGCCTCCAAAGTGTTGATGATGCCCCCACCCTGCTGGGCCCCCTTCAAAGTGCTATCTGTGCACTTCTCAAATGATAAAGAATCTGGGTTTGAGAATGCACGAAAGGGGCAGAAATTTCATAACCCCCATGAGGTGGTGAGCTGAAGGAGCCAGGCCCCTCCAGGGAGCACCACCCAGAAGGTGAGGGTCACGCCAGCCCCACCTTACCTCTGGGAGAGCAGAAATGGGGAGCACAGGATGAAGACGTCTTAAATAATAGTTCGCATAATAAAAATACCTAGCGCTCTAATAAACCTATCATTCTGCTGTCTAATGGTTTTTTAAATAATTGGAAATGCCAAAGGCTGGGGGGGGGGGGGGGGGGGGGGAAGGGTGGTGGCAAGCAGGATATGTACATGAGGAGGAGTTTAAATTAAAACACAAATAATAATTAAGACGCACAAACTGAAGGACTAAAGGCAAAGGTGTAGAAGAGGTCTGTGGGGGCAGTGGGGGGGAGGGGGGTGGCGGGGCGGTGGGCCTCATTTCTAGGAGCTTGAGGCTTCCAGGGGGCAGATTAGGGCTTCCTCTTGGAGAAGATCAGCCGGCGTTTGGAGTGATAGAAATCTGGGAAGAGAGAACAGAAGTCAGCCAGGCCAGGAGGAAGAGGGCCCAACAGAGCCATCCATCCAAAACCCACAGCAGAGGGGGCAGGCACTCCTCCCTAGGGCCAAAGGGACACATTGCCAAGTACAGGGTAAAACTCTGGCAACTCCCACCCCGTCTCCCACGGCACTGTTCTACCAGGCATCCCATCACGCTTCCCAGACATGACTGATTATAACCAGACCAACATCTGTGGGCCTGCTCCAAGCCTAGCTGCCCACCACTACTGTGGTGGCCCTGTGTAGTTAAACGAACTAAAATCAAATAAAATGCAAAATTCGGTTCCTCAGTCACACCAGCCACATGTCAAATGCTCAATGGCTACATTGCGCCTAGTGGCACTGGACATTTGCATCACTGCACAGTTCTATTGAACCACACTGCTCTAGGAACGCAATTGGAGAACCCATGAGAAGTGTTCTGCCCACGATGGGGCCATATACATGTGAGCCACTATCTTCAGTATTGTTAGTTCTGCACCAGCTGTAAATTTCCTGTGGGATTCTTGACTGCATCGCCCTGAACCTCGGTTTCCTCACATATAAAATGAAGTTGACCATTTGTGTAGTGCTCTGAGGACTGAATGGAAGTGTGTGTGTGTGTGTGTGTGTGTGTGTGTGTGTGTGATGGGGAAGGTGAGTTAGATCTGGATAGGGCAGCCGGGAAATTACTGTCATTAGTTTTCTCTCTACTGCAAATTCACTGTGGGACCATAGGCAAACCACCCTACCTCTCTGAGCCTTATTTCCACTCCTATAAAAGAGTGGCAAGAATGTTATATGGAACAGGACTGCTTTAAGAACTAAATGAAACCTACCTTAGAAATTCACCTTAGCAAAGGGCCTGACATACAATAAATGTTCCCAGTAGATGTTAGTGAGTTGGTCATGGCTGTATACCTGCCATGGGACCTCAGGAAAGTTGCTCTGTCTCTCTGGGCTTGCTTTCCCTATGGCCTAATGAGCAAACTGGACCAGACAGGTCCCTTGCAGGACCAGACACGGTCCCTCGCACCACAGATTCTGAGAGTCTTGATTCCTTCTAGTGTCCTTCCCTGTGTCTATCCTCACCTGTCATGCTGGTCTGCCGCCGTTTTCGGCCCTGAGAGGTGCCAGGTGCACCCGGAGACGCCTCAGGCCGCTCAGGGGAGTGAGGCATGAGAGTGCAGGACAGGGACAGGTCCAGGTGGTCCTCCCGAGCTGTCCCCGGCAGCAGGGTAGATGAGGTGCTGGGCCGCTTGCCCCCTCCCAGGTCATCCCGGCCCCCCCGGGGCCCTGCAGGCAGGTAGAGCTTGGGCAGGCCCAGGCCCCACACACGCTCCCAGGCAAAGTCGCCCTCCAGCGGTGTCTCGGTGACAAAGTCGAAGTTCCATCGCTCCCGGGCCTCCTGCACGCAGCCTGCCATTAACGCGTCACAGTCTCGGCGCAGCTGCTCGCTGTCCACTGGGCCGAAGAGGCGGCGGCAGGCCTTGCTGCCATGTGGGATCTGGTGGGCATCCCTGGACGGCTCCGACATGGCACCTGCAGCCGAGACACAAGTAAGGTCCTGGTCACTCGGGAAATTGGACCCTACCTTACCAGGCTGTGCTTGGCTCAGATGAAGTCTTCCTCCTAGAACATGGGGTCTCTCTGGCTCCTTCCAGCTGGTTTGCCACCATCGCCTTCCCACAGGCCGTCCCCAGTCCCCAACCAACAGCCACTGGGTGGGGGCAGAGCTGGGTTAACCTGGTACCCCAAGGTCACTGGAGGAGGGAGCAGCTGAAGGACAAACTTGTGTTGACAAAGACAAGTTTATTGCAATAGCAGGGATCAGAGTCCTGTTTACCGCCAGGCTTTATCAACTAAAATCAATTTGTTGTCCCCCCAAGGTGTCCCTCATGGGTGCGAATGCCCCAAGTACGTGTGAATTGCCAGAGTCCAGTAGTTTCCCAACCCCAGCCCTGGCCAAGAGGTCAGGTAGCAAATGAAAGGGCCGTGATCGTATAGCGGTTAGAACTCTGCGTTGTGAAAGGACAGGCGGACAGCTTCTCTGGCCTCCTGAACCCCTTTACCCAGATGCCCATGTGGGATAACCCTGTTCTGAAACAAAAGTACCCTGGCCCCTGGGATAAAAAACACCTAGGATCCAGTCCTAGCTTTGCTGCCTACTACCTAAAGTTTAAAGTCACTTAAAGGGGTGCCGGGTGGCTCGGTCGGTTAGGTGTCTGACTCTTGGTTTTGGTTCAGGTCATGATCTTGAGGTTTTGTGAGTTTGAGCCCCACATCAGGCTCTGTGCTGGCAGTGAGGAGCCTGCTTTGGATGCTCTCTCTCCCTCTCTCTGCCCCTCCCCTACTCATGCTGTCTCTGTCTCTCTCAAAAATAAACTTTAAGTAAATAAATAAATAACTAAATAATCACTGAAATTTTTTTTTAATTTAAAAATTGTAAAAAGGGGCACCTCGGTAGCTCAGTCTGTTAAGCATCCGACTTTAGCTCAGGTCATGACCTCGCGATTTGTGAACTCGAGCCTCGAGTCGGGCTCTGTGCTGACAGCTCAGAGCCTGGAACCTGCTTCGGATTCTGTATCTCCCTCTCTCTCTCTGCCCCTCCCCCACACGTGTTGCGTGTCTCTCTCTCTCTCTCTCTCTCTCTCTCTCTCTCTCTCAAAAATAAATAAACATTAACAAAATTTTTTTAATTAAAATTTTTTTTAATTGTAAAAATAAAATGTCACTTAATATCTCTGGGCCTCAGTTTTCTCATCTATAAAATGGAACTGTGGAAGCATCCTCAAGCAATAATAGGTCAGGGAGTCCCTTCAGGCAAGGCAGATGGAACAGAGTTGAGAGGCTGGCTCTTGTGGTTAAGAGTGTGGGCTCTGGAGCCAGACTGCCTGGGTTGGAATCCAGGCTCTGCTGGGTGACCCTAGACAAATGGCTTAACTTCTCTGGGCTCTATTTTTTCTCATCTGTAAAATGGAGACAGTATTAGTGAATGTCTCAGAGGATAGATGTGAGGATTAACTGAGTTAATGTAGGTAACATGCTGGGAAAAGCACCTGGTAGACAGAAGTGCTTGGAAAACAGAAGTGTTATTATTTTGCTCTGTGTTCAGTTCTGGCTGAGCCTTCTCCACATCACTCCCCGGGCCACCACCTCCTTCAGACAGCAGCTGACAGGTGCTGTGTGCTGAGGGCCTTTCCCAAGGATGTCATCAAGCTGGAGGCCTGGGGGTGAGGAGGGGCTGGGCAGGGCAGGACAATGATTTCTCCCAGGCTGAGCCACATCCTGCCAGGCACATCAGGTGATCTGGAGTCTAGACAGCCTGGAAGCCCCTGCCCCATGTTGGCTACATCCAAGGAACTCGTTTTGCAGGCAAGAAAAATTAGAGGTGGCCGGTCTACCCGGTTCCTCTCCTCCCACTTCAGAAGAGGGAAAACCAAGGTTGAGTTTGCTCATGACGAAGAGCTGGCACCCACCTGCCCTGCTCTGGCCTGACTCCAGGGCTGAGTGGCTGTGCAACCTTGGCAGGGACTGGGTTTTCCCGAGGACAAGTCCTGCTTTGCAGGCTCTGAGTGACCTCCTTGGGCAGGAAGACCTGGACCCCTGCCACACCTACCCCTCCCCACCCCACCTCTCAGCGCTGATGGGGGAGGAGAGGCACCAGGTGACCTCAGACCAAATTTAAAGAGCAAGAGTTTGAAGAGATATGAGGCTTGCCCCCAAACCAGAAAACTGAAAAGGCCAAGAGCCACTGCCCCATAGAGGGGTTACCCAGTGCAGTATGTTTGCTCTCTCTCTCTCTCTCTCTCTTTTTTTAACAGAATAAGTAACAAAGGCTCAGAGAAATTAAGTAACTTGCCCAAGACCACCCAACTCACAAGTGGCAGAGCCAGGATTTGAACCCAAGCCTGTTTGCCCTGCGTTCTGCGCTCTGGTGTTCATCCTTACTCTTCTCGTTTTGTATTATTAACTACAGTCCCAGCAGAATCATTTGGGGAACTTTTTTAAAAATATTTTTTTTAGGTTTGAGAAAGAGAAAGAGAGAGCACAAGTGAGGGAAGGGCAAAGAGAGAGGGAGACGCAGAATCCAGACACAGAATCCGAAGCAGGCTCCAGGCTTTGAGCTGTCAGCACAGACCCACGCGGGGCTGGAGCCCATCGACTGTGAGATCATGACCTGACCCGAAGGTGGGCGCTTAACTGAGCCAACCAGGCACACCACTTGGGGAGCTTTTTACAAATACAGATCCAGGGGCACCTGAGTGGCTCAGCCAGCTGAGTACTGCACTCTTGATTTTTGGCTCAGGTCATGATCTCACAGTCATGAGATGGATCCCCACTGGGGCCTCTGCGATGGGTATGGACCCTGCTTAAGATTCTCTCCCTCTGGCCCTCCCCCACTCACACTCTCTCAAGGAAAAATAAAAAAGAATAAAAAAAATACAGGGTTGTTTGGGTGGCTCGGTCAAAACAGCCACTGACTCTTGATTTTGGCTCAGGTCGTGATCCCAGGGTGGGGATAGAGCCTCTGCTTCAGGCTCTGCCCTTAGTGTGGAGCCTGCTTGGTTAGGATTCCCTCTTTACTCTGCCCCTCCCCTGCTTGCGCGCGTCCCGCGCGCGTGTGCGCGCGCGCGCGCTCTCTCTCTCTCAAAAAACAAAACAACAAGAAAAACAAAAAAAACCATATTGATAGGTCCCTCTCTCCCCAGATTAATTAACTCAAATTAAGGGGGATTTAAGCAGGTGTTTGGCAGTTCCCCAGATGGGCACTCTTGGGGTGCCATTCAAGAGGGGATACACTGGATGGCCGAAATGGACATTCTGGGTCTCAGTGCCTCACTGGCACAAGGAGGAGGCGCCTGCCTAGGATTTCATCAGGACGCTGGGTATTCCGTGGCTTCCAGGAGCTGGGACCAGAATCCTTTCTCCTAACACCCCAGCCCATATGGCTCTCATAGGCTCCGCATCTGATCTCACTACCATTATCATAACTCCCAGTTCAGGGAAAGCTGAGAAACACAAACCCTTGTTTTACAAACAAGTAACTGAGAAGAGCTTCCTTTGTTGGCCTTCGTGCCTTAGATATCAACCAATTTTAATTCCGAAGTAAACAGTAAGGACTCATTACACACTGTTGAACCAATGGGGTACTCTTTTTAAGGGGCGTTGGCAGAAGCGGCGAGCGATCTCTGCGCAGGCGAAGCGAGCGGGAAGGAAAGGCGGGTGAAACCACATTCCGCGGGAAGGCGTGTTTGCTATTCGCGCCGGGGCCGGAAGGGGGCGCTGGTCGCCAGGAAATCAGGCGCAGGGTCGGAGGTGCGTGGGCAGAGCCTTGGACAGCAGCAGGGAGTTGTGATGAGTCAGTTTCCTGCAAAGCTCTCCCCACCCGCCAAAACTTCGCTTCCACTCGGGCTGCGCGTCACCCTCTGGAGGTGGCGGGGGGTGGGGACTAGGAGGAGAACCAGGGGCCGCAAACACGTCACGCTGAGCCAGTCAGGCTTCCGAAAGCCCCGCCACTGTTGGGAAACCGCGCGCTCCTCTGTGACACACACACACACACACACACACACACACACACACACACAGCACGCACAGGCGCGCAGAGGTTTGGGCCCTCCACCTTATCTCCACGCCCAAAGCACGGGATGAGTCAGATCCCTGGAAAATAAAAATAGACGAAAGCAAGGAAAACAAAACCGCTCGAAAGTCCTCCTCGAAACGCGACGTGGAGGGAGGGGAAGGGGAGCTGCCTTGGCGCCCTAAAGTGCCAAACCCTAGTAAATCCAAGATTCTTGTCCGAACTAGAAGGGCACCAGGGTCCCCAGAGGGCCCCCGACAGGACGGATGCACTGTGGCCCTCGCAGGGCGGCGGCGTTCGAAGGACGACTCGTCGTCCCCCGGCTCCGCTCAGACCTGTCGCCCTTGGAGAGGGCAGTTTGGTGGGGGGCGCCGGGAGCCCCTGGATGCTGCTGACAGAGTCCCGGAGCAGCGTCGCGCCCCCCCCCCCCCCGAAGTCCCACCCTCCGATTGTGACCCCTTCCCGGACGAGGGCTGCACGCCCCGCCGCCCCGCTGCGCAGGGCTGCGCTCCCTCCGCGGAGTCCGGCACCCCGAGTCGCGGGCAAGCTGGGCCGGGGTTCGGCGGGCGCGATGGAACAGAGGTGTGTCCGACTCCTGCTCTTCTCAAACCGACAGGCTGGCGTGGGCCCACCCCGCGCGGGGCCACCGCTCCGCGTCCTCGAGGGCGCGCTGCGAGGCGGGGACCGCACAACCAGTCCTGGACCTCCTCGCGTCCCCGGCTTCCCTGAGAACACTTCGTGCCAGCCAAATAGGTCACTGTGCTGATGGGGGGGGGGGGGGGAGGGGGTCAGAGACCGCCGAGGGCCGGGAAGCTGACTTCTGGGGCGCCACTGTCCCCCACCAGCCCGGGCGGGGCTCTGACCTCACCCGGTTCGTTTCCCGGGGTCTCCTTGTCACCATGAGTCACCTCCTCGATTGCCCTGAAGGGACGTGTACCAACACGTTCCCAAGGACCAGGGACACAGCCCGCGCTGACCTCAGCGCCCAGCGGTGGCGGACACGGAGGCGTCGGGAACCTAGACCTCGGGGCGGGGAGACGGCACCTAGTGGATCCGGGAGCTGCTCCGGAGCGGATCACTGATGAACCTGCTCGGTTCCGCGTTCCCCGCCCCTCCCGGAGCTTGGCGCTCAGGGGCTCCAGCCGCTCGCCGCTAGCGCTAACGGCGCCAGGGGTCCGCGGCGCCCGGGTGCCCGCCTCTCCTCCACCCTGCTTTGTTTCAAGGGGACGGGAGCGCGGCAGGGATCGATCCCTCCAACTCCTGCCCTCCCTCCGCCCGGAGTCTCCGCCAAACTCGGCCTCCGTCACACGGGCACTTACGGAGACACCCGTGGGAGCAAACCCCAGACCCGCGCACCAACCCACTCACGCCATTCACCTGTGAAGACAGCACACACACATACACCCGCGAGGACACACTCGCGGACGCGAACGGACGCACAGGCAGACACTTCTCGGCTCAGAGCTGCCGGTCCAGGGTCGGCTCCTGCCTGCCACGACTCCCTCACCTCTTCTGAGGGTCTCGGTGGCTCCGTGAATCCGCGCCCGGCTCCGGGTCTCCAGGTCACAGACTGGAGCAGTGGCTCACACCTCTGCTGGCACCGCCCGGCGCTGCTCTTATAAAGGATGGCTTCGGAGGCGGGACCCGCTGCTCCGCCCGCTGAAGGCCTGGGACCGCCCTTCCAGAGCCGCGGGACGCTCGTAGCTCCCGGCCTGGCTCTAGAACCTCAGAACTCAGATGCCAATGTTATCAGCTGCTGGAGGGCGTTTCCCTCCCCCCCCCCACCCCCCGCGCCTGGGCGTGTGTGCTCTACACAGTTGGTGGGGAAACTAACTGAGCTACAAATCTGGGTGGTTTTCATTGGGGTGTGAGTTGGCACTCACCAGGAAGGGATGGCATTCTTAGCATAAGCCCTCTTTCTGGCCCCGAAAAGAGCATGAGGGGTGACCATTAATAAATAAAACTCCATAAATAATAAAAAAGATGTCCCTCACTTTGGAATTCCCAGAAAAGCCCACTATAGCATCACTATTCCTAGGCTCTCTCCCTAGACCACCTCTCCCAAAGCACCACCTGAAACACCCAGACACCTCAACAAAACATCTTGGAGGCCAGAAAGGGATCCAGTCCCTTTGATTGCACAGATGAGGAAATCAAGGCCCATAGAACTAAAGGTAACTGAGGTTCAGAGAAGTTCAGTGATCTGACTCAGGTCACACAGCAAGCAAATAAATAGCTGCGGTTGGAGCACGAGCCCATTTTCTTCTTAGTGTTTGTTTATTTCTGAGAGAGAGCACGCACAAGCAGGGGAAGGGCAGAGAGAAAGGGGGACAGAGGATATGAAGTGGACTCTGTGCGGACAGCAGCAAGCCAGATGTGGGACTCGAACCTGAGATCATGACCTGAGATGAAGTCAGATGCTTAAGCAACCGAACTACCCAGGCATCCCTAGGGCATAGGCCTATTGCCTCCCACCCAGAGCCCTCTGCCCCTTGCCCTCTCTTACACAGTGGCTCTAGAAAGAGGGAAACACCCAGCACCCTTCATTTTCAGATGACATTGATGAAAGACAATTCTGGAAATATCCACTAGTGCTTCTCCCAGATACAGAAGCAAGTGAGGTGCCCACTTCCTCCCACCCAGTTCACACCCCCAGCCCCTCTTGCACTCCATTTTTGCCTCCTTTAACCTAAAACATTTGCAGTTTTAGCTTTTAAAAAATTGCGGAGAACAGGGGCGCCTGGGTGGCTCAGTCAGTTAAGGGCCCGACTTGGGCTCAGTTCATGATCTCATGGCTGGTGAGTTCAAGCCTTGCGTGGGGCTCTGTGCTGACAGCTCAGAGCCTGGAGCCTGCTTTGGATTCTGTGTCTCCCTCTCTCTCTGACCCTCTCCCACTCACACCCTGTCCCTCCGTCAAGAATAAATAAACATTAGGGGTGCCTGGGTGGCGCAGTCGGTTAAGCGTCCGACTTCAGCCAGGTCACGATCTCGCGGTCCGTGAGTTCAAGCCCTGCGTCAGGCTCTGGGCTGATGGCTCGGAGCCTGTTTCCGATTCTGTGTCTTCCTCTCTCTCTGCCCCTCCCCCGTTCATGCTCTGTCTCTCTCTGTCCCAAAAATAAATTAAAAAAACGTTGAAAAAAGAATAAATAAACATTTAAAAAATGTTTTTTAATTGCAGAGAACAGAGGTACCTGGCTGGCTCAGTTAGTAGAGCATGTGACTCTTGATTTGGGAGTCTGAGTTCTAGTCCTATGTTGGGCATAGAGCTTACTTTAAAAAAATAAACTGAAATAGTAAAATAAAATAAACGTTTAAATCTTTAAAAAAAATTGCAGAGAACAGAATGTTAATTTGAACAGAAATCCCACTAAAAATTAGAACTCAGGCTTAGAACAGCTACAATTACTGACATCTAGGACTCTTCAGTGTCTAGAAATCTCTGTCCAGACATGCCCAGTTTTCTTCCTCTAATGCAGCTGACCTCAGGGAGGACAGGTCTTCTCTACTGCTGGCATAGGAGCCCAGTTAGGAGTGGGAGGGCACAGAACAGACTCTCTTGCCTACCTGATCTTGGATTTGGGCCAGGACTGCAGATGGACCTCAGGAGGGCCTCAAAAAGGCCAAGACCCCAGGACCAGTCCCCTCCTCCCTTTCTCCATGCAGCCCCCACCCCCAACATACACATACCAAAGACTGCGTTGTCAAATGTCCAGAAGAGGACAGGCATATCCTCCTACTGCCTTGACTCCCCTTGGCTTTCAGGCATTTCAAATAGACTTGACATTGTCTGTCTGTTTACTTTGGGGGAAAAAAAAGTTAATGAAGGCCTGTATTGAATTATTTAGTTTTGTGATACTGAACTTCACAAGATGATTCTTTTTGTTGTTGTTGTTGGGAAGTGAGTTCTGTTTTTTTTTTTTTCTATAACTTTTAGCTCACCACCACCACAACAGAATTCAACAAGTATTAAGCACCTACTAAGTGTCTAATACTGTTCAGTACTTAAAAAAAAAAAAAGTTTCCAACCATACACTTGAGTGTGTAGCCAGGTGTGCCCTTAAAGGACTTCTGCCCTGAAGAGGGCAAAAGAGCAGGTTGTTGGAAGTCACACGCAAGATCTGATGCAAAAAATGCACACACACACACACACACACACACACACCCCAGATCCCAGGCCAATCCCAAGAGATCTGCTGCAAAGCACATATTGCTGTTCAGAGAAATTCAGACTAAGGTCTCCTTGAGGTCTCGGGGGGGTCTCCTGTATCCTACCACCCCCCTCTTTGCCCCAAAGCAGGCAGCTCAAAGGATAAACAGCCGCGAGTCAGTGCTCAACATGTTGGGACATGTTCCTGACGGCCGGAAGGCCAGTCAGGGCTACAGCCTGCTGCCTGGGCATGCTCCCCAGGAAGGAGGCAGCTTAGAGATGGAGAGAGGATCAGCCTGGGAGACAAGAAATTTCAGATCGGCTCCCACCAGGAAGGAGGTGATGATAGAAAGGAAAGGTGGAAAGCCCAAGCCTGAAGAAGGAGGATAGAAGTGTAGCTACAGGAGCTGCTCAGGAAGGGAGAGGAAGTACGAGGAACAATGTCACCATTTCTCAGAAAATGTCTGGGGAGTCCCAAACAGGGGCACTTGGCTTTCAGAGGAATTCACCTCCACACAGGCTCCCAAGAAGCGAGACCCCCCCAAAAAAAAGACAGAACAGAAATATTATTGCACCACTGAGAAGAGCAGAAGTCCTTCTTCTTTGTTTCTTCTTCTTCTTCTTCTTCTTCTTCTTCTTCTTCTTCTTTTTTAAGGAAGAATGAGTTTGGGAGCCTTATCCCTGACTTGCTGGGGGCTTTACCCAGCCAATATAAAAGATTAGGACTACTAAACAGCAAAACAGAGAAAAAAGTCTGTGACAGAATATGTGCCACACAAATACTTCCAGACTCCCTAAGCTGACAATCTCACCTTCCCAGAGTCTGAAATTTCACCGTTAGAAATTCATTTCTTTGGCATTAGCTCATTCCGTTCTTTATTAAATAAACTCACATAAGCAAAGTGCTTAGCATAGTGCCTAGCTCAGAAATCACTCTGTGAATATTAGTTAATATTGTTGCTATAGAAGCGCCTCTAGGAAAGGGGTTTTCATCCCTGATTAAGTAATCATTTACTTAGTGGGTACCTTAGATAGGTTTCCTAGAAAACACACCTGAAGTGGAGATACTCTTTTTTGAGTTTATTTATTTAAAGCGAGCTCAAGTGGGGGAAGGGCAGAGAGAGACAGAGAGACAGAATCTCAAGCAGGCTCTGCACTGTCAGCACAGAGCCCAAGACAGGGCTTGAACTCATGAACCGTGAGACCATAACCCAAGCCAGTCAGACACTTAACCCACTGAGCCACCCAGGTGCTCTGAAGTGGAGATACTCTTGAACGAGGTTTCTTGGGGAGTGCATTCACAATCAACACCTGTGTGTGGGGGGGGGGCGTACAAAAGGAACAGGATCTAGCAGAGAGATGAGTTGGACTATAATGGAGACTGGAGACTCCAGACAGGCCCTAGGTGATCCCACAGGGAGCTCTGGAGCTGGGATGCCCTGCTGAGCTCCCTGAATTGAAGTAAGGGAGCTAGACCTTTATATTCCTGCTTTCACCAGTCATTTGAATGTGCCTGCCCCTGGAGTAGGGAGGGGGTGCATGACCTTGGACAAGAGAGCTCCCTTATATGGGGCCGATTCCTGAAGAAAGACTCATCAGCAACCCATGCTCCCAACAGCCAGTAGGGAGAATGTGTGCCTGGGTCCTGCAGAGGGTTCTGGGGGGTACAGCACAGGTGAAAGGGCTGATCAGATCATTCAGGGACTAGAAGGTGGCGAGGAAACCCTGGGAACACAGGCAGCTGAGGAATGAAGGGCTCTCTGTACCTTGAACGTATTGTTCGCTGTTCCTAGAATGAGTTTTCCTGACCAACCTACCCCACCCACCTCCACTCCTTTCGCTACCTGTTGAACTCCTACTGATCCTGCATGACCCGACCCTCATGACCCTTCTGAAGGAGGCCTTCACAGGGCTTCCTCTGGCTCCCAGAACTGGTGAGCAATCCATCTCCCTGTGCCTTGCTGGCTTGCTTGGTTTGTGGGCCTAGTGCATTGCCTGAGCTGGGAACCTGGAGGGGATGAGCCCATATTTTATTCATCTTTGTACCTTTGAGGTCTAGCGGCCTCAGCCAGAGCTCATGGAATATTTATGAAAGGGCCATTTTTGGCCTGCCTCTGAGATTAGGCTTCAGTGTCACTGCTTCTGAGTCCCTTCTTCTATTTATTCATTCATCTATTCACTCATCCATTCATTTATAGATATATAAAATTAACACTCATTGCTCAACCCAAGAACCAGAACATTACAAATCACTGACACCTTCCTGTGAGTTCCTCCCTTATCCTGCAGTAAACACGATCTTGAATCTTATGTTGAACTTTCCTTTGTTTTCAGTAGTTTCATCCCATGTGGCCAAGACCTTGACGCTCACCCACTTTTCTTTTTTTTTGTTTTTTTTGTTTTTGTTTTTGTTTTTTTTTTTTTTTTTTTGGTGCCGTGACTCGGATCTCACCCACTTTTCTATGTGTTCCCAGCCCCTCCTTGTACTTACACAGGGTCACGTGACTAGTTCTGGCCAATGAAATGCGAGCATAAGTGACATTTGCCTCTTCAGGGCTGAAGCCAAGTGAAACTCTCCAGGCTTTCTGCCTCCCATGGCTGTGGCAAAAGTGGGGGTTCGTGTCCCAGATGCTGCCACCTCAGCATGGTGGAGCTTCCATCAGCCTGGGTTCCTGGCAGATTGTGTGGAACAGAGTACCCCACCGCTTTGTGTGGGATCTGTGAGAAAGCAGTAACCCTTTATTGTGTAAAGTCACTGAGATGTGGGGATTATTTGTTCCTGCACCATAACCTACCTAAGATTTATCCGTGTGGCCGTGGGTGGTTGCCATCTGTAGAAGGCCGTGGCACCCAATGAACTACACCTCTGGTTCTTCACACTCTTTCGTAGTTTCTTCCCCTTAAATCTGTCTAGGTTGTAACTCTTTGGGCCAATAGAATGGGACAGAAATAAGCTGGTACCCGCTCCAGGTTTAAGCCTTAAGAAGGTCTAGCCTCTTTCTGGGGCACCTGGGTGCCTCAGTCGGTTAAGCATTCAACTCTCGATTTCAGCTCGGGTCATGATCTAGAAGTTCATGAGTTCAAGTCCCGTGTAGGGCTCTGTGCTGACAGCTCAGAGCCTGAAGCCTGCCTCGGATTCTGTGTCTCCTTCTCTCTCTGTCCCTCCCCCCACTCATGCTTTGTCTCTCTCTCTCTCTCTCAAAAATAAACAATCATTAAAAAAAAAAAAAAAGAAAAGAAAGTCTAGCAACTTTCTGCTTTTGCGTTCTTGGGGGCCTTGAAACATGTGTGAGACTTTGATTACTCTGAGACCACCATGCTGTGAGAAATCATGTGGAGAGGCCACATGCAAGACAACTGAACCCCTCCCCGACACACACCAAATAGCCCCATCTGACCTCCTAGCTCATGGCCAGCATTAATGTGCCAGCCATGTGAGCAGCACCCTCTTGAAAGTTGATTTCCCAGGCGAGCCTTCCCAGTCGAAGCCGCATGGAGTAGAGACAAGCCGTCCCCCATGTGCACCTGCCTGAATTACGGAATTGTGAGCAAATAACGATTGTGCTTGTCACCACGTTCTAACATGGTTTCTTGTTCATTAAAACAGGGCTCAATCATTTTCACTGTTATTTAACATCCGGTGGTCCCCATCTCCTGTCAGGGAGCACTTGGGTTATTTCCAATATTGTGTTATTCTATTCTGACTATTCTTATCCAATCCTCTAGGGCACACATGCCAGAATTTGTCTTGGATATACACCTAGGAGTAGAACTGCCCACCATCTTCATGTCAGGAAAAGTGATTGAGAAACACCACCCAGTGTCTGGGCCTGTCTATCTCTTTCAGGATTATTGGAGCAAGCGTAAAGCACTGAACAAATAGTAGGGATTATCATTGTTTGCATTTTTGTGGAGGAACAAACAGGAATCCAAAACAATGAAGCAGTAATGTTGGAATTACAGATATCAGGCACCTGAGAGCAGACATTTGGTGGAAAAGGAAACTACCCACAGACACTGGGTTCACTGGCCCTCAAAGCTCCAAGACACCCTTCTCCCAGCCCCATTAGCTGAGAACAGCCTTCTGGATGATCCCCCAAAGAGTAGGAGTTATGTGATCTTTCACTGTTTTCTTCTCTCATATTATCTTTAAGTACCTCCCAAAGAATAGCCCCGGCCTACACATCAAAGTCCTGAGGGTGTTGGGTTTGGATCTTTTGATTGCACAGAAGTGTGGAGTCTTAGGAAGTGATTTCAGAATTTCAGATTTATTATCTCACGCCTCACGATCTTTTCCTCCCTGCCTCCCCATCCACGACAGGTGTTGTGTGTGTGTGCGCGAGTGTGTGTGTTTTAAGTAGACTCTACACCCAACACGGAGCCTGAACTCCCGACCCAGAGATCAAGAGTCACCTGCTCTACCGGCTGAGCCAGCCAGGCACCCCCACGACAAGTGTTTTAGACTCATATTACAGATGGGGAAACGGAGGCCCCAGGAGGCACTGACTTTGGCTGAGGTGACACAGGCAGAGAGGCTGGGCAGGCCCAGGCCTCTGGCTGTGGCCCCACCCTCCCATCAGCTGCTTGTCCTTGTCTTTGCTTCCCTAGGATGGCTCTGAGCGTCACCCATAGTCATAATACCGCCAGGGCCATTGCCGAATGCCAACAGCTGCAACCACCAAGCCCCAAATGCTGGTGGCCCGAATCTCAGAGCGAGGAGGGAGACAATATCTCCTGTTCCACACATTCAGTTTGCTGTAAGGAATAATTGAACGTTTGTCCTCATCTCCTTTTGGGTACATGTAAGCAGCTCAAGGCTGGACTTAGGAAGAAAAGTGGGGGGTGCGTGTGCGGATAATACTACCCACCGTAACAAATAAACTCTCCAACTGATTTTCAAGACAACCCAAAGAAGTGTATTTCTCACACACGTATGAATACAACTAAGGTGTTGTGGCTGGCGAGTAGCTGACCTCCACGTGGTGATTCAGGGATGCAGGTTCTTTCCACCCTGTAGTTCCCCATCCCCTAGGACATCAGGGTCTCTGCTTCCAGCAGGCCTATGCCTTTCTTCACAGCCGGCTCAGAAGTCACGTGTATCATTTCCCACCCCCATTTCGTTGATAAGGACTTGTCATGCGTCCCCACCTAGATGCAAGGGTCAATGCAGTCCCTGGATAGGGGCACAGATTTGTGATGAGCTGCTAGTCATCTGTGCCACAGCAGGAGAGAGAGGCAAATGAAAGCCTCTCCCCGCCTTCTACCCCCGCCCCCCACCTTCCTATAAGAGAGTCTTTTCCTTTTTTTTTTTTTTTTATGAGAGCGTTTATTCATTTCTGAGAGAGAGAGAGAGAGAGAGAGCACAAACGGGGGAGGAGCAGAGACAGAGACAGACACACACACAGAATCCGAAGCAGGCTCCAGGCTCCGAGCTGTCAGCACAGAGCCCCGCATGGGGCTCGAACTCACAAACCGCGAGATCATGACCCGAGCCGAAGTCAGAAGCTTAACCAACTGAGCCACCCAGGTGCCCCAAGAGAGTCTTTTCCTGCTGAGGTTCTGGACCTTGCCACAAGAAGAACAGTGCCACCTCTGAGCCGCGTGAACTTAGACCTCAATATCTTCATCTATAAGATGGGTACTTTCATATCCACGGTCTTACAACCTCCCTGAGAGGATGGAAAAACATGAAATAGGCCTGATCCTCCTCAGTTCCCAAAGGAGGAAACCAGCACACAAAGAGACAGTGTGACTTGTCTAAAGTCACACAGCGGGATCCAATTTCCTCTCTCTGGTACACAGGTTTGTTTTGTTTTGTTTTGTTTTTACTAGTCAACATCAAAGTCTGCTGAGAACACTGAAATGCATGGAAAACCCCTTACTCAGCAAATCCATCTGAAAACTGCCTGGGGGCCTTGGAGGATCGTTAAGAAAGGGCCTTTTATTGCCTGAAATGCAGGTACAGAGACCCTGACGGGTTCTTGATGGGGTTTGTGGGAGCCAGCCTGGCTGGTGGGACCGGGGGTGAGGCTTCAGGGAGGGCCCCATCCTCTATCACCGTGTAGAGGCCTGAACTCTCTCCATCAGATCTCGCTCCCTCTAGTTCACTGCCTCTCAACAGAGTGGGAGGAAAGGAAAACTCCTTTGGAAAAATGTTCAGATCCTGCAAACATATGGGCTCTCTATGGAAGAAGACACAAGAAATAATGACTGCGTCACCCACGTCCCGGGCACCGAGCACCATCCAACTGCGTGGACAGTGCCCCCTGGAGTTGTGCTGTGTACAGCCTGCTTGGCCCGGGGTACAAGGTAGGCTTATTCCTCATAATGTATCTTTGTAATCATTAATATCGTTTTGTTTTTTTAATGTTTATTTATTTATTTTGAGAGAGAGAGAGAGAGAGAGAGAGAGAGAGAGAATCCCAAGTGGGCTCCACACTCAATGCAGAACCCAACGTGGGAATCGATGTCACAAATCATGAGATCATGATCTGAGCCAAAATCAAGAGTCGGACACTTAATCGACTGAGCCACCCAGGCGCCCCTCATTTTATTTTTTTATGTTTATTTACTTAGTTTTGAGAGAGAGAGAGAGAGCGTGTGGGAGCTAGGTAGGGGCAGAGAGAGGGAGAGAGAGAATTCCAAGCAGGCTCTGTGCTGTCAGCACGATTTCTGGCCCTCTCCAAACCTACTGAATGAAAATTGGGTGAGGGTCAGCCAGCTACGCAAGTTCACAGGTCATTTGAAAAATCTCCCGGGTGCCTGAGACATCCACATCCTCCACCCTCACAGCTTTGGGGACCCTGATGTAGTCTATCCAGGCTCAAGACCCCTTCCTCAGCTCAAGAAGTTCTCAGCAGACCCTTCTACCCTGGTGAGAACGAGAGAAGTAGGGATGGGGGTGCAGGAGGGGTGCTCAGGCTGAGTGAGCAGAAGGCTGGCTTTTCCTCCTGGGCAGTCGGCACCCCCCACCCTGCAGCGCTGAAGCCCCCACTCCCTTCCCCCTCCCGCCCGCAGAACGCCAAGTCAGCCTCTCTGGAGGCACAGCTCAGGCTTGGCCTTGCCCGGGCTAGTCTTTTGTTACATCATCCTCTGGCCTTGCGGGTGCTAGGGGAGCCAGCCGCCCACTCACCGCTGGATACAACCAGCTAATTATATCACCCAGAGACCCAGGGCGGGGGCGTGTGGGCATTTTTCAGCTGACCCAGCCTGTTTCTACTTGCTCTGCATGATCGTTCTTGATTTTTCATAATAATAATAACCACTACCAGCCAGGAAAAAAAAAAAAAAATCGCCCGGGGCTGTGGAGCAGGCTGCTGGAGCAGGAGCCCGGGGCCACCTGCTGCTCCAGAGAGACCTACTCAGCATTCTTGGTTTACAAAATGAAAAGCAAGTCTCCGGATTCCCAAATCAGGGCTCCGTAGGCGAAGCGGCTCTCAGGACAGGATACGCTGGAATCAGCAGAATCAAAAAGACAAATATTGTTTCGAGGGCATCAACAACAGTAGCACAGTAATGTAGTTTTTCCAAATCTTTCAAGTTCCATTTATAGTTTAGTCAAAAGTGCAGGGAGTTCTGCTTCTCCATAATTTCCTGTATTTATTTTTTTTGAGGAGACAATGCACTCACGTGTTTTGTAGTCAAAAGATGCAAAAGAAAATGCAGTGAAAATGTTCTATCCTATCCCTGCCCTCCAGCCACCCATTTCCTTCCCAGAGGCTGTGGCTGGTTGCTGCGTCTCCTGCCAGAGGTAGACCCGTGGACATCCAGGTCCCCAGTCCTTCCTCCAAACCCCAGGGGACAGACTGGTTTCAGAATCTAGAACTTTTCAGATTTCAGACATGTAATAAGGTGCAAACGCACGTACTCAGTAACACCCCTCACCCGATTAGGTTGTATATTAGGATGACTCACCTTTGGGGTTTCCGTACCGTCAGCTCCGTGCCCAGGGAACCCTGTCGGTCCCAGGCAAACAGGATGATTGGTCGCCCGAGGTCTGGGGTGTAAGATATTCACACTAATAGGGGTAAGTAACACTGCAAAATGTCTTCACATCCTTTTAGCTCTGGTATTGCTACCGTACAAATTTGACACAGACCAAAGATTGTGTATATATATGAATATATAAATATTCATATATTCCCATCACCTGGCCACATGGAAGCACAGTGTGGGGCACGTTGCTTTTTTCTACTCAATTTGTCTGACAGCTATTCCACGTCGGTACAAGGAGCCCCATTCCCTTTGCCATCGCATGGCACTCCATCATGTGGACAAACATTTTGGCTGCCCCTAGTCTTTCGTTATTACAAACACACATGGTTTTAGATGTAGCTGCCTGCATGGCAGGTAGCAAAGGAAGAATTGATCTTCATTTCTAATGCTTATTTGTGACTGAAAGTTTAAGTCCAAGCCTGATCAAGAGTCTGGCAAGGGGCGCTTGGGTGCCTCACAGTCAGTTAAGCAACCAACTCTTGATTTCAGCTCAGGTCATGATCTCATGATTCGTGAGTTCGAGCCCCATGATGGGCTCTGTACCGACAGCGGAGAGCCTTCTTGGGATTCTCTCTCTGTCCCTCTGTGTCTGCCCCTCCCCTGCATGCTCTCTCTCTCTCTCTCTCTCTCTCAAAATAAATAAGTAAACTTAAAAAAAAAAAAAAAGGAGGCAAGATACAAGAAGTCCTGCTGACCTCTCCCAGACCTCCTGCACCTGTCCAAGCATTTAACATCATGAAAAGGCATCAAGAATGATTTTTTTTTCCAAGTAAGAAAGACACATGCTGTACTAGGGTTCTCTAGAGAAACAGAACCAAATTTTGTATACACACTAAATATATATACAGGTATCCCTCGCTTTGCAAAAGTTTGCATTACCACACTCTGTTTTTATGCAAGACCTACGTTTGTACCTGGTTTTGCTAACCAAAAGAAATCTGAAGAGGACTGTCACTTTTACAAAAAAATGGGGGGGAGGGGGGTGCCGAGAGTGAAAATAGCGTTCAGTATTTGTTCTGCACCCAGCTGTCGTAGACACAGCGCACTGGGGCAGGGAGAGTGGCGCCACCAACTGTAGCTCCCGCCCCCGGGACTGCCTTCAGCATCTCAGCACCAAGCGGCCACAGCTTTGAACTGTGTCTGTGAACATCCGTGCTTTATCTCAATTTATTTCATGCATCCATTAGCAAGATGTGTCCTAACAGATCTGAAAAGCCTAAGAGAAGTTTATTTCGGGTCTGAGAACACTCAAAAAAATTCCATGGAAGTTGACAGCAATTCCTTCTTCGCTTTCACCGTATGGGCTTACGAAAGTTTTTGTAGAACACTCTACTTTCTGTGTATGTATCCAGAGACAGACAGACAAATAGGTTTACTGTGAGGTACTGGGGTTTGTGCTTTTGGGGGAGGGCTGTTATGTCCCTCACTGTAGGGGCAGGGTGGCAATTTCAGCAAGAGTTGATGTTGCGACCTTGGAAGACCCTCCAGACGCAGAATTCCTTTGTTTCTTAGAGTGTGGGTGGGAGCCTCGGTGGTCTTTTCTTGTAGGCCTTCAGCTGACTGGATGAGGCCCAACCACATTAAGGAGGGTAATTACCTCAATAGACTCAAAGTCTATTGATTTAAATGTTAATCACATCTAAAAGATACCCTCTCAGCGGAGCCCCTGGATGGCTCAGTGGGTTAAAGCCACTGAGTTCCGCTCAGGTCATGATCACTCAGTTTGTGAGTTCGAGCCCTGCACTGGGCTCTGTGATGACCGACAGCTCAGAGCCTGGAGCCTGCTTCCTATTCTTTGTCTCCCCTCTCTCTGCCCCTCCCCTGCTCTCTCTCTCAAAAATAAATAAACGTTGAAACAAAAAAAAGATACCTGGTGTTTGACCAAACAACTGGGTACTAAGTTAATACAAAATTAATCATCATACCTATTTAATGCTGGGGTATTTAATACTTCAGCTTTGAGCATTTGTCAGGGATGGGATGTGAAAGTCCCCACCTTTCCAGAATTAACAGTCACAGAGGGACACATAAAATAATCACAAAGCGTATGAAGCAGCTAGTATGGGATAAATGGCAAGGTTCTGAGCATGGCCTGAAAAAGTCCCCTCAAGTATAGTCCAGAAATCCAGAGATACACTGGAGTTCATGCCTAACACTGGGACAAGCAAGCTTCCCCTCTTGATTTTGCCCATTTTTAAATAAAAACATAAATCTTTAATAAAGAACAGCAGAGGGGCTCCTGGGTGGCTCAGTCGTTAAGCATATGACTTCAGATCAGGTCATGATCTCATGGTTTGTGAGCTGGGACCCAGTGTCGGGCTCTGTGCTGACAGTGCGGAGCCTGCTTCAGATTCTCTGTCTCCCTCTCTCTCTGCCCTTTCCCCCTCTCTCAAAAACAAATAAATAAACATTAAAAGAAGAAGAAGAAGAACACCAGAGCAGCCTTAAGAAAGCTAGAGAACACCAGCTGTCAATAAAGAACACAGGTATGACAGGGATCCTCCCTCCCTGACCTGTGACTGTTCATCAATTTCAGCTTCTGGTTGAGTTTCCAGACTTAACATATTTTCCCAAGTAGACCTGTAGTCAAGTTCCTAAGCTGCCAAACACTCCAAGATTTCAGAGGCTTCTTGTTCCACATAGATTCAAAAGGCCTTCCAGCTTCTCCTGTCTGCCAAGAGCTTTGCTCCAAGAACTAAGCCATTTTTCTGCTGGTTTACCTTGAGAACAAAACAGACCCAGAGTGTATTCATTCATTCATTCATTCATTCATTCAGGTAGAGGCTATGGCTGCAAGAAGAGACATAAAGTACTATGCACCAGTAACAAAGGAAAACAGATTCACATGTGCAAAAATCCCACCCGGGTAGGTCTCAGTGACCAGGCCCAGTTAAAGAAAGAAGCTGGTTTGGGGCGCCTGGGTGGCTCTGTCGGTAGGCGTCCGACTTAAGCTCGGGTCATGATCTTGTGGTTCATGAGTTCGAGCCCCGCGTCGGGCTCTGTGCTGACAGCTCAGAGCCTGGAGCCTGCTTCAGATTCTGTGTCTCCCCCCTCTCTCTGCTTCTCCCCCACTCACACTCTGTCTCTCTCTCAAAAGTAAACAAACATTAAAAAATAATTTAAAAATAATTTAAAAAATTCAAAAGAAGAAAGGAGCTGGATTTCATCAGAAGTCTGAATTAGGAGTCCCCTTCCCCAAATTAAAGGAGGATCCAGGTGGGGCTGAAATTTATGTAATGATGGCAAGAAGAAGAACACAATTATAAATGTAATATTGCCTGGCACTCCCCATGCAAATAAGTCCTGGAAGCCTCCCTTCATCAGCCTTACCATAAATCTACCCTGTTTATGGCTAAATAAAGATCAGGGAGGCGGTGGTGTACATGCAAGGAGTGGCACCTTAGGGGCCACAGTTTTAAAACTTAAAGGCCTAGACTAACCTGGGCTGGAGGAGAATACAAGAGAGGCGAGAGGGGATGGGGCCATCTTGCAGGGCCCAGCTTAGCCCCATCTCGTGAATCTTGTACCCCGGCTGCCTCTACGTGGGGTGCTCTGCTGGGTGGTGTCCAATCCCTGCCTCCCCCAATAGCAATGATTACAGCAGCAACAACAAATTAGTATTATAGCAGCTGACATTTAATGAGCACTTTCTATGTGCCAGGCACTGTTCTAAGTACTTTCTCCATAGCTACTCGGTGAATATTCATAACAACTCTATGAAGCACCATTATGGTCATCCCCATTTTAAAGATTAGGAAACTGAGGTAGAAACAGATATGAAACTATTTGCCCAAGCCAGACAGAGACAGAACAAGGATTTGAACCCAGACAGGCTGGCTCCAGAGGCAAAGCTCTTACCCACTAATAACAATAACAGCTAACACTTAGGTGGGGATTACAACCAAAGCACAGAAAGGTCCAGGCACTCGCCCGAGTCGCACAGCTAGGAAGCTACAGAAGAGGGACTTGAACCAGGCAGTCTGGTTCCTGAGGCCACATTTTTGCGCACGGACCTGAACCCCTGTGCCATGACTGGATTTAAGGGTAATCTGAGAGCAGTGGTCACGGCTTCCATTTCTCTTCATTATGTGTGGTGCCTACACTGTAGAATTTAATAAGCACCCGATAAATACTCAGTGAATCTTCATCTAAAAGAACTCTTTCCGATATATACAGAATGTTCCAAGTTCATTGTAGAAAATCTGGAAAATACAGAAAGCGTCCAAGATGAAATGCAAACCATCCTCCCTACAGCAGGGATAACCCCAGCTAACATTTTGGTATCTTTCCAGCCAGTGTTACAAAATATGGATCCCATTCTATGTCCTGTTTTGAAACCTTTTTTCTCACTTATCAATACATCCCAAACATTTCCCATGCCCTTACATTTTCTTCTGCAACTTTTACAGAGGAATAATCTGTGATTGCTCAAGTGTCCTGACCAGGGTGCTGCTAGGAAGGAGCCACAGTGTCCCCCACAAACAGCTCTCTCCCACCAACCTCTCCATCCCCCCCTTATGCTCACCATATACATTTGACCCTCTTCTACTTCCTGGTCTCTCTGGAAAGCTCATGGCATTCCCTCTGCCTTTCTCTTAGATTCAGGGTCTCCTCCACTCCTACCAAGGGCATGTCCCCATCTTTCTCAATCCTGTCCCCATACCTGTACAATCCTGTTTTCCCATCTCCAAGCCACACTGCACCCTTCTCACACCTTCCCTCGGCCACGATCAAACTTTCCCAGCCTGTGCCCCATTCCCGCAGGACTTGCTAGAAACAATCCAATTCCATCAGCAGGCTGGCATTAGGCAATGTGTGTTGCAATGCACGGAGCGGCAGGGAAGACAACACCAGCTTCGAGGTGCTGGAGGCTGCCGTGGGGGAGGCTGTCCCAGGGACACAGGTGCATTTCGAGCAGGGGCCTTCGAAGCACCATGTCTTTTACCTAAAAGAGATCTCTTGTGGTGTGATTTCGAGCTACCAGACAGGGCCTGTGAGAGCTATTTTGGTGCAGGGAGCTCTTTTGATGTACCTTAAACCCCAACAGGGAGGCGAGGCCTAATCCACCCTAAGGGTGGGGCGGCCTGGGCGCCTTGCCCCATTAGGACGGAATGAAAGGCTTTTGAAGGTGGTGGCTCAAGACAGGTGGCTTCTTGATTGCAGCCACACTGTCTCAGCCAGGCTGGAGGAAAGAGGGGGGCCGTGCAGACAGCTGGCAGGAGGAGGAAGCCTGGGTGGGGTGATCCGGGAGATGGATGGGACTTCTTCCAGACTTGCTCCGCCTGACCTGTGCTCTGTGACTTCAGGCAGGTGCCTGCGCCTCTCCAGCATCATTGTCATGATAGCACCTATACTACCTACCTCACAGGTTTTTCTAAGATGAGATAACTTCAGTCAAAGTGTTTTGCCAGGGGTAAAACCTCAAAGTCAGGTGTGGTTAGACTTCTTTGACTCTTTCTTCTCTTTTTTCTTTTTTTCTTTCCTTTTTTTTTTTTTTTTTTGGAAGGTGCAGTGAGCAACTTTATTTTTAAGGCATTTTTTTCCCTAACTGCATTTTCCCCTACAGACAAGTCAGAGGATGGAACTTACTGCTCAGAGAGCCACACCTGAGTCCCCTTAGCTCTGGCCTTCTGCAGCCCCCTATCTCTCTGCTCCCAGAGCAGCTCAGATTTTATCACTGGTACTTATTGGGGGACCAGCCTAATTCATTGGAACAGTGTGGGGGGGGGGACCATCTTCCCAGATAGCCCAGGATTGAGGGCTTTCTCAGGATGTTGGATTTTCGGTGCTAAAACCAGGCCGGTTCTGGGTACATAAAGGATGGCTGGTCACCATAAGGGTACCTAGAAGTTATGTGGTTCAGTTGCTGAGTGTGTGAAGATGTGCTATGTGCATTTGTTTGTAAGATGCATGCGTATGTGTAGGGCTTGTATAATGTGTTGTATTTAGTGTGGTGTGGGTCATGTATGCATGTCGTTTGTGTGCAATGTGATGGGTTTTTTTTAAATCAGAGGTTTAAGTATATATTTTGTGTTCGGTGTAGTGTGGAATGTATGCCTGTCATCGGCATGAAGAGGGAGCGGTGCGTTGTGGTGTGTGGATGTGAGTGACTCACGTATTCTGCAAAATACATGGTGTTTGTAGTGCGTGCTCGTATAGGTGGTGCGCTAGTGTGTGTTGTGTGTGAGGTATTGAGGGACTTCTGCCTTTGGTGAGCAGAGTGAACGCCGTGATCAATGTCGGAACTGACAAGTACCAGTGGTGGGCAGGTACACGGCGTTGCGGTTTGCGCATGCTCCGAGTGCCGTGGTGCGTGGATTTTGTGTGGCGTGGGGGAGACGCGGATCATTTGTGAGCCAAAAGCAGAGTGTAGCCGTGTGTGGAGGTGTGTGCTAGTGTTATCTGTGCAGGGAGTGTTATCTGTGCAGGTGTCACAGCGTTTGTGCTGCTCTTGGGGGCTGCCTGGTAGGAGGCGCGGATCTCCGCGGTGGGGAGGGGGCCGGAGGACGAGAAGGGGCGGGGCCGGGCGGAGGAGGCGGGGCTGGGGGCGGGGTCGGGGGCCCTCGGGCCAGACTCGCTCAAGCTGCGGGCCTGGGGGCCCCCTTGCAGGGCATTCTGGGAAGCGGGGCCGCGCCCACCGCAGGGGCCTCCGGGAAGTGGTGGAGGCGGGAGCGCTGAATTTGCACGTGGTGCCCAGCGTGTGTCTGCTCACCTGGTGCGGGCTGGGCTTTGTGACAGCCCCTCGGTGTCTACATTGTCTAACTTAAGGGCTCTTGGCAGCCGAGCGCCTTGCCTCCTACCTGTATTTCCCCCGTTAGTACTCCGGGCCAGCTCTTGAGGGGAGTTCTTATCCCCACCAGACAGGTGAATGACCTCAACCTCGGAGAGGTGAAGGAACCCGCTGCCCTCTGCCCTCGGCTCCCTGACGCGCCAACTTGCTGCAAGTGAGTTTACGGAGGAGAAAAACGCCATAGGGAAATGGAACTCTGGGTAGCGTGACCCTGAGTGTTCTCAAACACCTGTCGCAAGGTGCTTGCCAAAATCTCTCCTAAGACCTTTCTGAATTTCTAGCCCATGATGGAACTAGGTTTAGTGCCATAAAAGCAAAGTTGGAAGAATGAAGTTGTTGGATATGCTTATAGGGTAAAATATGATACTTCCCAGAGGGTATATAGTTGAATAATAAAGAAGCTAATTGTCCATAATTATGTTTAATACCCACTGTGGAGTAAAGGATTAACATCTTTTTAAACTCCACGTGGTCATAGTCCAGATTTGCTTCTGGTGGGATCGACGTCCTCCTCCACTTTCTCCTCCTCCTCCTTCCTTCCATCTGTCCTCATTCCTTACTCTTTCTTCTACCCTTTTTCCTGTGCATTTGATCTGTTAAGTTGGATCATATGAAAGCGACCCTTTCTTTATGTAGATCAAAACGAGTTAAATGTTGGCAATTCTGTATGTTCAACCTAACACGTTTAGGAAAGCTCCTTTATGTTTTACAACATGCAGGGAAACTGTGTTGGATTAGAGTTACAGAAATTCTGAGATTCTCACAGATGAGAGCAGCTTGGGATTTATGCATTATAGCTAGAGGAGTGGCATGTGAGGTGTTGGAGCTGGCGAGTACTGGCTCCCCGGGTGATTATTAAATATTCAAGAATTTTGGAAGCCAATTGTTAAAAACCACTGATAGCTCGAAATTGGCTAAATAGGGAGTATTTACACCGTGGAAATTGCCTTCCCTCCCCACCCTCCTTGGATCCAGTTTACCAACACACTACTAGCTATTAGGTTCATGTTGGGCCAAGTGAAGTCAGAGTAAAATAGCTTTCTCAGAACCAGATAGATCCTCAAATAGAAATCAGTACTGTGGGAAGAGTGGAATGGATGCTGGGGAGGAAACATTAAAAACTTGGGGATGAGCTAGCTATTATAGTTCACTTCAGTTAATATTTATCAAGCATTTACCATGTGCCAAACACTGTTTGAAGTACTCTATATATGTTAACTCATTTGGTCCGCACAGTGACCTTATGAAGTGGATATGATTAATATCCCTATTTTACAAATGGAGAAACTGAGGCTCAGAGAGGCTAAGCACCTTGGTCAAGGTTATACAGATAGCCGTAGAGCTTGGCTGTTTAGCTCCAGGATGTATGCTCTTAACTACTATGTCACACTCACTGCCTGTATTAATATCTGTTGAGTTCTGCAGTGAAAACCCCAAATCTCATGGTCTTCCAATAAAGGTTTATTCTTGCTCATGTTACATGTTGGCTTTGTGTCAGCTGTAGCTCTTCACATGTCTTGTTCTGGGACCCAGGCTGAGGGAGCAGCCCCTGTGTTGGCCTTTCCCCCAGAGAAAAAAGCAATTCTAGTAACAATGTGATGATTCTTAAGATTCAAGTAATGTGTAGCGTACAATGCCTGTTCCCTCCCCCCTCCCCAGGCATTGCAAGTCACATGGCAACCTGCTTGGCAATGAATAATTAGGAGCTAATTTAGGTTAGGTTCCCCAGAAGTAGACTCTGAGTCAAGGATTTGTGGGTAAGTGATTTACTAAGGAAGTGTTCCTAGGAGAATCCAGAAAAGGAGTAAGGGGAACAGAACAGGGAAGGGGACAAAGCTAAGTATCATCAGGCAAAGTCCTGGGATGAACCTCACCCTGCAGGGCATCCTGGAGTGTAAATTACACCTCAGAGTCTGTCCCACCTCCAGGCAGGGGAGTTAGGCTCTTGTATTTCCACAGCTGTCCGTCATTGGCTAAGGACTGCTCCATGGGAACATAGGCAACTGCGCAGTTTGGGCTTTCGGAATGCGGGTGAAGCAGCTCCAGTAGCCCTGGGACAGCCCTTTAAAAAGAGTCACAGGATGGGGCGCCTGGGTGGCTCAGTCGGTTGGGCGTCCGACTTCAGCTCAGGTCACGATCTCGCGGTCCGTGAGTTTGAGCCCCGCATCGGGCTCTGGGCTGATGGCTCAGAGCCTGGAGCCTGCTTCCGATTCTGTGTCTCCCTCTCTCTCTGCCCCTCCCCCGTTCATGCTCTGTCTCTCTCTGTCTCAAAAATAAATAAAACGTTAAAAAAAAATTAAAAAAAAAAAAAAAAGAGTCACAGGTGCATGGCTCTTAGAAACAAAGGCACACAGAAATCGGGAGAAGGATCAGAACCTGAAAAGAGATCTGAAAAGATCTGAGCAGAGAACCAGTAATGTCTGCTAAAGAAACATTAATGCCATCTTCCACACGGCCTTTACTTTACACTCTTATTGCTACATCAAAGGCATGACAGTGTTTCTCCTGTGGTTAATGGTGTGTCTTTGATGCCCTGCGGAGGAGCCACAGTTTACTGTGATTGGAACAATAGGCAATGGGAAGTCGTTACTGGTTGTTCATAATCTGGTGTAGTATTTGATGACCACAGATTTCTAACGTTGAAATCTCTCCAGAGTGAATAAAGATGTGTGCAATACTGCGGAGCTATTCTGACAGTAATAGCCCAGAGTTAGCACAGCCTCCGCAGGTTAAGAGCACAGTGTCCAAATAAGATGTCTCTACTCAGACCCCAGCTGCCAATTCAAGGGGTCCCAGGCCATCCTCACTTCTAACCAATGGGCTACAAATTCCGAGGCTCCCATGACCCCTTCAAGTTCCATAATTTGCTGGGATGATTTATAGAATTCAGGAAAGGGCTATACTTAATAACAGTTTTAGAGGATGTAAATCAGAACTAGCCAAATGAAGAGACACACAGGTGAGGTCTGGGAGGGTCCCAAACATAGACTTTCCCTGCCCCCTTCCCTGTGGAATCAGGATGTGCCACCTTCCCAGCACATTGATGGATTTACTAGCCAGGAGGCTCCCCCAAGCTTTGGGTGTCCACAGTTTTTGTTGGGATTTCATTATATACACAATTGATTGAACTGACTCTCCAGCCCCCTCCTTTCCCAAGAGGAAGTTAGGCTGATACCATGTGGCTCAAATCCCCAACCCTCTAATCACATGGTTAGTCTTTCTGGTGTGACCAGCCCCATCCTGAATTACTCATTAACATAAACTCAGATGTGGTCTAAGGGTCCCATCGTAATTAACAACGATAGTCTATTTGGAAAATTAGGAAGGGTTTAGAATCTTCCCTACAGGAACCCAGGACAAAGACCAAATTTTTTATATATAACATGTATCATCAGATTAAAGAATCATTGAGGGGCGCCTGGGTGGCTCAGTCAGTTGAGCATTTGACTCTTGATTTCAGTTCAGGTCATAATCTCACAGTTCATGGGATCAAGCCCTCCGTAGGGGTCTGTGCTGACAGCAGGGGTCTGCTTGGGGTTCTCTTGCTCTTTCTCGAAATAAATAAACTTGGAAAAAAAAGAATCATATTGAACACTAGCAGAATTTTCTTTTTAGGCTTATTTATTCCTTTTTAATAATCACCCAATGTGGGGCTCAAACATGCAACTCGGAGATCAAGAGTCACATGTTCTTGACTGAGCCCACCAGGTGCCCCGAGCAGAATTTTTAAAAATTCCACCGGTAGACATATATGTAAGAGCAAATGCAGTACACCAAAGACAAATAAAAAAAATCTTAAATGCAGCCAGGGAAATAAGACAGTTTATAAAGAAACTAAGATTAACAGCGGACTACCTTCAGCAGCAATAGAGGCTGGAAGATAACGGAATGATATCTCCAAGAGAATTCTAAGGTAGGTTTCTCCAATTGAAAGGTAGAACATAAAATAAGTGTAAGACACCATAGTAAGATTTTTATATCATCATGAGGGAAAGCTAATGTGTTACTGAAGTCATCATCCCCGTTTAAAAACCAAAACTGGGGCACCTGGGTGTCTCAGTCGTTAAGCATCTGAGCCTTGACCTCAGCCCAGGTCTTCATCTCAGGGTCATGAGTTTAAGTACTTACATATATATACATACATATATATATATTTTTATTTTTTTTTAACTTTATTTATTTTTGAGAGACAGAGAGAGACAGAGCACGAGCAGGGAAGGGGCAGAGAGAGAGGGAGACACAGAATCTGAAGCAGGTTCCAGGCTCTGAGCTGTCAGCACAGAGCCCAACGCGGGGCTCGAACTCACAAACTGTGAGATCATGACCTGAGCCGAAGTCGGATGCTCAACCGACAGCCGCCCAGGCACCCCTACATACATTCAATCTTAAATAAAACCCAAACCATTGTTTTAATGATTTCTGATGTAATTCATTCCAAAGTATATCACCCCATCCTTCACTTCTTAACAGAAGGTTCAAATTGAACATTAGTGTGCTCTTAGATAGTGAGACTCCCGGAAATTACTGAGGTCTGCTAGGCTGTTTGCACCTGCATTAAATAGTCCCACACTGCTGTGCTTTCTACTTCTCTCTGCTTTCATAATTCGGTCTCAATGTAGTGGTTTTGTTGAGCCTTTTAATCTGTTGCTGCATCTAATATGCAATTGTTTGAATATGGGCCAGGGGCTTTCACTGTCTTCCTAATGTCTATAGCTCACTATGTGGCAGATTATTCCAAAAATGGGCACCACAACATATCATATCCAACATGTTCTTACAATGTAATGTTGACATTCCACCCACCACATATGCTTTCTCCCCTTGAATCTGAGTGGGCTCATGATGCTATGTGACTTATAAGGTCATAAAAGATGATACCGGTTCCACTCAGTCCTCTAGAAATGCTGGTTCTTGGAACCTAATCACCATGCCACAGGAAAGGGGCAAACCCACGTGGAGAGGCCACATATGGGTGTGTGTGGCAGACAGCTGAGGCCCCACTCACCAGCCTCTACCCATCTGAATGAGTGAGTGAGTCTTCAGGTGATTCTAGTCCCAGCCTTCGAGCCACCCTAACTGATGCCAAGTGGAGCAGAAACAAGTCGTCCCCGAGGAGCCCTGCCCAAATTACGGGTTTATGAGCAAAATAAATAATGGTTGTTTTCAGCCTCTAAGTTCGGGGTGGTATTCACGGCAATAGATAACTGGAAAACCATGTGGCTCCTTTTTCTTCACTGCTTAAAAGCTGCTCCAAGTGTTGGTTGGAGCTCTTTGGGAGCCTTAACCCAAAGGTGTCCCTTGCCGATTGTAAGGAAGTTCAAACGTAAGTTATTTTGTTTCCTCCTGCTCTAGACAAAGCTTCTTTGGTTTCAAGAAAAAGAAGCCCATTCAGTTTACCTCAGGAAAAGTTATCATGAAGGATCCAGCAGGCTCGTGGGAATCCAAGCACAGGAACTGCGGCCCCCATGCATGGGTATGTGTGGTCTTTCTGCCCCTCTGCACACATACCCTACTCCTTTCTCATTACGTATGTCTGGTTTATGTACTCATCAATCCAGAAGTGGCTCATCATACCTTTTCCCACTTCTGTCTATATCACAACCTTTGTAATTCAAGTGCCATGACTGATTCCACGGCCATTCTTGGATTTCCCAATTCCCAGTTCTTGAAAAGGCATCTGACTGAAACAGCTCCTCTTTACTAAGCCAAGTCCCACAAAGCACGTGCAGTGGGGCTCTCACAGCCCAACTGACCTTGCTCAGTCGTCTGCCTTGGAACAATCCGCTGGGACCCTGAGGGCAGGTTTTCAGGTAACGGTCCTCCAGAAGGAATGTGGGTGGGGCACGCAGTGACTGCATCTCTAGGACACCGCCTCAGTAAGGCTGTGAACTGGTCAGAAAAATGAAAGCTAAGACTGAGCATAAGCATGAGCTCCCGATGAGAGCAGCACATCATCAGGAACTGCCAGTCCAGTGGAGGATCAGGAACAGGGGAGGAGGAAGAGGAGCCATGGCTGGGAGCAGATGGTGGGATCTGCAAGCCTCGGTAAAGCTTGCAGGTGGCATTTCACCCTTGAAAGCTCCGTGGCATCCGCATACAGAGTCTCTGGAGTCTAGCAGACTTCGTTCAAACTCCAGGTCAGCTAATTTAAAACCTGTGAGACTTCGGGCCAATTATCCTCACCCTCTCTGACCCTTGATTTCTTCATCTATAAAATGGGGATAACAGTACCAGCCTTGCAGGGTGAGGGTGGGAATGAAACAACTCTGTTAAGTATTTAACACACAGTCTGGCTCATCGCAGCTGCTCACTAACCGTGGGCTCCCTTTCTTCCTACCCTTTGGAGTTGGGAGTTCACCCTTCCAGATTGTGAAATGTGCTGGGACAAAGATCCCATGACTGGAGCTCAGAAGGCTTCTCACCCATTACTCACCACCTCAAAGGAGTTCTCTGCCTCAGGGCTTTGCACCTTGCAAAGGTGAAACGAGCGTTGAGTGGGTCCAGAAACCCCCTGATGGACCCTGGAGCTACCGCCCTCACCCTTTTGGCTCCCCCAAATCTGCAAAACAATTAGGCTGCAATTAGGTTTGGAGTCATAACCAAAAAACACACATATTAAAAATCAGTGACTAGGGGCACCTACTTGGCTCAGTCTGCTCAGTCCGTTGAGTTTCTGACTTCAGCTCAGGTCATGATCTCACAGTTCTTGAGTTCGAGCCATGCATCGGGCTCAGTGCAGAGCCAGCCTCAGATCCTCTGTGCCCATCTCTCTCTCAAAAATAAAAATTAAAAACATTAAAAAAAAAAATCAATGAATAGAGGACCTCCTGGCTGAGTCGGTGGAACGGTGGAGTGTGTGACTCTTGATCAGGGGGTCATAAGTTTGAGCCCCATGTTGGGTAAAGACTTTACTTTTAAAAAATAATTTTAAGAGAAGACGTCAATGAATAGAAATTTATGGTGCAACAACAACACTGAAGCAGTGCTTTTGGATGGGTCCTCTCATTTTAAGAACTCAGTGAAATTCTGAAACCATGGGGTAGATCTCACTCCTCTGAAGACTCTCTGTCCTTAGGCAGTTCAACAGCAGTTACCCAATGGCAAACATCACACATCAAATGCCAGCGCTGAGGCTGAGCACTGGATCAGGCTTGGGGTCCATTCCCAGCCCTGCTGTTGACTAGTTGTGTGTCCTGGGCAAGTCACTCATTCTCCAAGTCTGGGTCTCCACACCTGTAACAGAGAGGTTGGGGGCACCTGGTGGCTCAGTAATTGAGCATCCAACTCTTGATTTTGGCTCAGGTCATGATCCCAGGGTCATGGGATGGAGCCCTGCATCAGGACCCACGCAGAGCATGGAGCCTGCTTGAGATTTTCTCTCTCTCTCTCTCTCTCTCTCTCAATCTCTCTCTTCCCCTCTCCCTGTCTCTCCCTGGTTATGTGCACTCTTTCTCTAAAAAAAAAAAAAAAGTTGGACTAGATGATTTCCAAGAGGCCTCAAACTCAGGGAAGGGATATCTTGGCAGTTAAAAGAACCCTTAGTTGGTGTGCCTGTGTGGCTCAGTCAGTTAAGCGTCTGACTTTGGTTCAGGTCATGATCTCACGGTTCATGTGTTCAAGCCCTACGTCAGGCTCTGTGCTGACAGATCAGAGCTGGAGCCTGCTTCGGATTCTGTGTCTCCCTCTTTCTTTGCTGCTCCCCTGCTCTCTCTCTCTCGCTCTCTCTCTCTCTCTCTCAAAGATAAACATTAAAAATTTTTTTTCTTAAAGTTTATTTTTGAGAGAGAGCGCTAGTGAGGGAGGGGCAGAGAGAAAGGGAGACAGAAAATCCCAAGCTGGCTCCATGTTGCAAGCACAGAGCTCAACACAGGGCTTGAACTCATGAAACCACGAGATCATGACCTGAGCCAAAACCAAGAATTAGAACCTTAACTGACTGAACAACCCAGGCACCCCAGAATGGGCCTTTTATTTATTTATTTACATTTATCTATCTATCTATCTATCTATCTATCTATCTATTTAGAGAGGGAAAGAATCAGAAAGGGCATTTTAAACCAGTGCCCAAGTTACTGGTTCTTGTCAGGGAAGCTTAGGAACCCCTGGCAGAGAGGGTGTGTCGGCCCTTCATGGCCTGGTGCATTGTGGGGAGGAGAGGGAAAGATGCAGGGGAAGCACGAGGTTCCCTGTGTGCCAAAGGACCCTTCCCCAAGGTGGCATGGGGGCAGGGAGTGGCAGGGAAGGGAGAAGTGCCTCTATGAAGTGACTGAATATTTATCTGTTAGATGCAGTTTATTTTTATTTTATTTTTTTAAGTAGGCTTCATGCCCAGCCCAGAGCTCAGTTGCGGGGCTTGAACTCACAACCCTGAGATCAAGATCTGAGCTGAGATCAAAAGTTGGACGGTCAACCATCTGAGCCACCCAGGAGCCCCTAGTGAATGGAGTTTAATGGGAACAGACCAAGATGCCTAACTGGTAAGTTGTCCCCTCCCTTGCTGGCTCCTACTCCCTGAGGTGGGGCTCAAGAGACAGATTATATCAGTAACGGAGAAAAAAAAACTATCTTCTTTACACATCTGAGTGTCCTGCAAGTGAATTGTTTCTCTTGTTACATCACATCATCATCAAAGTGTCACATCATTGTCATCAAGAACTCTTCATAGGACAGTCTTTCAGGCTTTAAAGGCTGTGGGCCCGGGGTCACTCAGGAACAAAGCCAGGTTTGGGCCCTTTTATGTCCTGGAAGCTGCCCTTCGTTCTCAGGGCAGGAGCCAGGAAGGACTCTTCCAGTCTGGCTGGGAAACAATTTGGGGGGCAGGAGGCTGGGGATTAAATCTTCCCCAAGGGATTTCACAGCCACCAAATTAAAGGGTAAGCCCACGCAGATGGATTTTGAAATTCCCAGATCATTGCTTCCCTGGCCTTGGCATTCTGGGTTTCCCCTCTGGTCATACTGCTTCTGGGCTGAATGGTTCGAATCCCTAGGGCTCTGCACACTTTGAGGGGGATTTCCTTTCTCTCTTTTTGCTTTTTCTAGGCACTTCTCACTCTGCCCTGGTACAGATGCAAAATTCGGAAATTCTGAACGTCAAATCTGTTTGATTATTAATCATGGAAATATTAATTATAATAAACTCAGATTTGAATCATGTATAGTTTATAAGTTTTAAAAAATTGTGGTAAAATAAATATAACCTAAAATTTACCGTTTTAAGCACTTGAGTGTACAGTTCAGTGGCATTTAGTACATTCATGGTGTTGTGCAACCGTCACCTCTGTCTAGTACCGGAACATTTCCATCACCTTAAAAGGAAACCCCATACCCATTAATCAGCCACTTTCCGTTTCTCCTCCCCCAGCCACTGGCAACCACTAATCTCTCTTTCTTTGTATATTTGCCTGTTGTGGATATTTTACGTAAATGAAATTATGTGTCTGGCTTCTTTTGCTAAGCATAATGTTTTCAAGGTTCATCCCTGTTGTCATGTATCAATACTTTGTTCCTTTTTAAAATTGAATAGTATTCCATTGTATTGGTATGCCACATTTTGTGTATCCGTTTGTCAGCAGACGTCCTTTATACTTTTTTTTTTTAGTGTTTGTTTATTTTTGAGAGAGCTCGAGCGCGTGTGTGCACGCAAGTGGGGGAGGGGCAAAGGGAGAGGGAGACCAAGGATCTGAAGCAGCTCTGAGCTGATAGTAGAGATCCTGATGCAGGGCTCAAATCCAGGAATCATAAGATCATGACCTGAGCCAAAGTCGGGCTCTTAAGCGACTGAGCCACCCAGGTGCTCCCATCCTTTATGCTTTTTTTTTTTTTTTTCAACGTTTTTTATTTATTTTTGGGACAGAGAGAGACAGAGCATGAATGGGGGAGGGGCAGAGAGAGAGGGAGACACAGAATCGGAAACAGGCTCCAGGCTCCGATCCATCAGCCCAGAGCCTGACGCGGGGCTCGAACTCACGGACCGCGAGATCGTGACCTGGCTGAAGTCGGACGCTTAACCGACTGCGCCACCCAGGCGCCCCTCCTTTATGCTTTTAAAATGCTTTTATATACGTTATGTCAGCTGATCCTCACAGAAAGTCTGGGAGATAGGGAGGGACTATTCATTATTATAATGATTTTCCCAATTTTGTAGATAAGGAGACTGAGGCTCATAAAGGTGAAATTACTTGTCCAAGATCTCATAGCTGGTTAATGGTAAAGCCAGATTCAGAGTCCAGGTCTCTCCGGTTTGGATGACCCAAATCTTTGCTGGGCAGTTTGGTTTATAATCACTAGTTAGTGTCCTTCCACTGAGGACATTCTGAGGGGACATGTGCTCCCTATGGCAAGGCAGTTTAGGACCAGTGAGAGCCCAACCCTTGAATAGGCCTAATTTTAGGCCCAATTTTGTCCACTGTCAGAGTCCATCACTGCCTACAAGGCCTGATCTTGCCAGGCCTCTGCTCAGACCTTCTTGAGGACCCCTGCTCTCTCTCTGCATGAAACCTCTTGGCCTTGGGATGCCATAGGAGCCTAGAGCCCAGCAAGGGCAGAGACTGGATTTTGGTACCCTGTAGTCCCAGCACCAGGCCTGGCAGTCAGGATTCCCTAAATGTTTGCCAACTTTGAAGGGCCCAAAGGTGCTCTGATTTGGGCTATTTTTCTCCCCAGCAACATGTCACCGGTAGAAATCTCCCACCACCATCCAGGGCAACTCCTTGGGCTTCGTGACTTGGAATGAATAACAGTCAGGGAGCTCAGGTCCTTAGCACAAATCAGCAGCACTTCAGGGATCCCACTCTACAGCAGTGAGGGTTCCATTCCTGCTAAAATAACAATGAAACCACATAATGAAAAGTTTGGAAAACTGAACAAAACAACAAAAATGACTCATTATCTTACTTCCCTAACACAACTGTTGTTTTGAAGAACTCCCTTCCACTAGATTCCCTCCCTCCCTTCCTTCCTTCCAGGTGTCATGAAAATAATACAAAATATTGTAATGTTTTAAAAATTATCAGGGCATCTGGGTGGCTCAGTCGGTTAAGTGTCCGACTTCGACTCAGGTCATTATCTCGCGGTCCATGAATTCGAGCCCCACATCCAGCTCTGTGCTGACTGCTCAGAACCTGGAGTCTGCTTTGCATTCTGTGTCTCCCTCTCTCTCTCTCAATCTCTGCCCCTCCCCCATTCATATTCTGTCTCTCTCTCTCTCTCTCTCAAAAAAATAAACACTAAAAAAAAAAAATTCTCTAATATCTCATGACAACCACTGTGAACATTTTGCATATTTCCTTCTAGTCTTTTTCAACCTTGTTTCCATAATTCAGATTATACAGAATATACAATTTGCTTAGTATATATGTATTTTCTTATGTCACAGGTTTGTTTCTAATAATAAAATTGGGTGCCTGGGCATGCTGACAGCACAAAGCCTGCTTGGGATTCTCTCCCTCTCTCTCTCTCTGCCCATCCTCCACTCATTCTCTCTTTCAAAAATAAATAAACATTAAAAAAGAAGTAGTATGTGTTTATTATAGAAATTTGGGGGGAAAATTACAAAAAAGAAAGGAAATAAAAATTACCCAGACTATCCCTTCCACAAGATAGAAATTTTTAACATGCATTTATTTTACATGTTTATAATTCTGAATACAGATTTTTAAAAATCTTTTTTCTCACCTATCTTATGAACATTTTTCCATGCTGCCTCATAATCTTTATAGTTAACTTTATTTTATTTTTATTTTTATTTTTAACAGGTTACATATTTACATGATACAATATTCAAAAGATTCGCAGGCTCTTCAGTGGAAAGATCTCTTCCTACCTTGTTCCCCATCCCCATTTGCCCATTTTCCCTCCCATGATGCTCACTGTTACCCATTTCCTGAGACTCTCCCTAAGGACTCTTCTACATGTACGGAAACAAATAGGTATATATTTAAATACATTCCTTCCCCATTACTCCAGTTTTTACACTACATGAACTACTACACTCTTTGTCAACTTCTGTTTTAATGCAACAATATGTCTTAGAGGTTTTCCTATTTATATCCAAAGAGAGCTTCTTCCGGCGCCTGGCTGGCTCAGTAGGTAGAGCATGTGACTCTTGATCTCAGGGTCATGAGTTCAAACCCCACTCTGGGCACAGAGTTTACTTAAAAATAAAAACAAAGCAACAAAGACAACTTCTTTTTTTTCATACTGCATAGGATTCTGCTCCATATAGGTGTAGCATAATGTATTAAATAGACCCCATAGGCGCCTGGGTGGCTCAGTCAGTTGAGTGTCCAACTTCGGTTCAGGTCATGATCTCACCGTTTGTGGGTTCATGCCCGACATCAGGCTCTGTGCTGACCTTGGAGCCTGGAGCCTGCTTCAGATTCTGTGTCTCCTTCTCTCTCTGTCCTTCCCCATTCATGCTCTTTCTCTCAAAGGTAAATAAACATTAAAAAAGAATTTTTAGGGGCACCTGGGTGGCTCAGTCGGTGGAACGTCCGACTTCAGCTCAGGTCATGATCTCACCGTTCGTGAGTTTGAGCCCCGTGTCGGGCTCTGTGCTGACAGCTCAGAGCCTGGAGCCTGCTTCGGATTCTGTGTCTCCCTTTCTCTCTGCTCCTACCCTGCTTATACTCTGTCTCTCTCTCTCTCTCTCAATAAATAAACATTAAAAAAAATTTTTTAAGTAAAAAAATAGTCCCCATAGATGAACATTTAAGTCGTTGCCAATCTGTTGCAAACAATACTACAGTGACACCATACCTGTATCATTTCACATGTGTGAGCATCCATCTGTCCAATAAACTCAGAGAAGTGAAACTACTGGGTCCAAAAGTGAATGCATTTATAATGTTGAGAGCTGTGGCCAAACTGCACCCTGCAGGCAGCAGTAACATATGATTTAACCCAATGTCTAGCCTTAATTACTCTCCCTATCATCTGTTATCCCTAAATAACAGAGTTAGGACCAACTTCAGGCATAAACCAATTTCCCTTCGTGGGCACACAAATGTAGTCTGCAATATACTGGAGCCCTGTTAGATGACGGGCACTTGCTGGGTGCTGAGCTACAAAGACGTGTATGACAGGGTGCTGTCCTGGGGAGCTGGTCTAGGAGGGAGTGGGGGCCGGAAAGGTGGGGGCAAGGAGGAGGGGATATGTAAGAAGAGCCCCTGTCCAGCGGGCCCTAAACTCCCATAGAGGCAGAGCTGGGTCTGTTTTTCACCCTCATCCCAGCACCCAGCGGAGCACAGGGTAGGTAGCCAGTGCTCAATATATGCTGATTAAATAATTGAATGTCTGGTGTGGAGGAAGTGGGGACAGGCACCGGAACTGGGACAGTGGTCAGGTCAGGTTTCACAAAGGAGGAAGAACACTCGAGGGCTACCTTTTTGAGGATTAATTTCACCAAGTGAAATTCCAAGCCAGAGGGATGAATATCTGTTGGTCTCCTGACTCACAAAGCACAACTGGGCAGGTGCGATGACAGGGCGTTGCGGGGTGGGAATGGAGTGATGGGTGATAGCAATGATCTGGGGGCAGATCTGAATGGGTATAGTTTGGGGGTCCTTCTGATCAGCCCTGGACAAGGGGCATTCCCAAAATAAGGCTGAGGGTCTCTGCGCTGAGACACAGGAAGGGAAGGGAGAACAGCATGTGAGGACTGCCAGAGAGAAGTTCCCCATTTCCCCACTCTGGTGCAGAATGCAGCTGTGTGGGGAACAACCATTCTCTCTGCCCCGCCCCAGACTTAAGTACACCCTGTGCAGTCCAGAGGCCACACCCTGCCGGTGTGGGCTGCAGAAAGGATGCCCAGCCCCTGTCCCACCAAAGATTCCAAACCCTGGAGGCTGGTCTGATAGTTCACAAGCTCTGGCTCTATCCCCAGGAACGCAGGTGCCCGTTTTTCTCCTTAGGGAGGAAACCAGCATGATGTCAACTCCTCTAGTCCATTTCCTAGAATTTTAGAAAGAACAGTTAAAGATCTGACTCTTACAGAAAATCCAGCACTAACCCTTGTCCTATCAGCCTGCCCATTTTACAGGTGAGGAAACTGAGGTCTGGAGACGTGAGGTGGCCTGCCTGAGGTCACGGAGAGAGTTAGAAGCAGAGCTGGAGCTAGAAACCGAGCTCCTGGCTCTGCATCCAGGACTGTCTGCTCTGGACCAGGGGACGGAGGCCAGGACGGTGACCTAGATGTGGGGCCAGGGAAGGGAGACCAGCGGAGAGCTGGAGGCAGGGTCAGAGCTGGGGTAGGGTTGGGGTCAGCTACCCACACCTGTCCCAGTTGCTGGGTTATAAATCCTCCAGGAATTCCAGATATTCCACTCATGTCCAAGTTTTCTGCTTGGAAACAGATTTGCCAACATGGGTTTCAGAGAGGTGTCGGCCCAGAGAAGACAGGTGTGCTGAGAAGCAGCCTGGCTGAGGCAGGGGGTTGCCAGGCCATGGGATTGGTGGGACCACCTTGGCGGGGAGCTGTCCCAGCTCTGCACTCCCGGGATTCCAGAATGGCCTCTAGCAGTGACAAGACTTGCAGGCAATGTTCTGGGACCCCAGCCAGAGGGGGAAGGGGTGGCAGCAGGCCCAGACCCCTCTGTTTCCTGGACAAAGGGTGGGAAGCTACCCCTTCTCCTGGCCTCTGGGGACATTGACTCACCTTTGGAAACTGCTTGAGAGTTTGCCAGAATTGACGTTATCTGCATAAAATCCTTAAGAAGAGAGTCTCCCCTGGGGATTTAGACTCTGAAATACCTTTCTGGATATCCCTGCGTCCCTGGCCTACCTCCAGCCAGGGATTCCCGAGGGGTGAGGGGTATGTGCATTCCTTTGTCCTGAGATGGTAGAGAAACAATTCACGTACTAGAGTAGACAGACCTGAATGAAATGATGAAATAACAAAACCATCTCTTACCGCATTGAGTGTGTGCCTTCAGGTTCTTTGGTTTCTAGTAATCTTCATAGCACATCTGCAAGTGGGTTTGGGAGATAGGGAAACTGAGGCCCAGGCCGGTCATGTCACTTGTTCCAGGACACAGAGAGGAAAGAACCCAAAGTCAGGGCTCCATGGCTATGGCCTGGACAAAGTAACTCTGCCCATTCAGGTCCTCCCCTGAGGGTCCTTTCCCCACCCCCCCATCCCCACCCCCACCCCACCGCACCACCCACCCCAAGCCTCCTCTGGATGGTTGACTGGCTTTTCAACCATCAACTTACTCAGAGAAAAATTGAAAATCACTGGTAGATCAGTGTTTTTATTTTTTTTTCCAGACTTTGTGGATTGTAAGTCACAGTAAGAAATGCATTTAATACCACAATGCAATAACCAGACACACAAACATAATTCATAGCATTTAGAATAATTTGTAGTTACTTCATTTGTTTATTTACAAATATGTAAAACCAAATTCAAGTTTCAAGAAATAATGTTTCCCTTCCTGCCTGAGATGCACTCTGGCATTCTCTAATCTCTGCTATTCAGCGTCATTATTTTTGAAAAGTGCTCATGTGACTCACTGCATTGATTCCATGACCTGGCATTTGGGTTTTGAAGATTTCTTTTCCTTTTCAAATTTTTCTTTAAATTCTGGTTAGTTAACATACAATATTGCAATATTGGTTTCAGGGGGTAGAATTCGGTGATTCATCGCTTACATACAGCACCCAGTGCTCATCCCAACAAGTGCCCTACTTAGTACCCATCACCCATCTAGCCCATCTCCCACTCACCTCCCTCTTCAACCCTCAGTTTGTTCTCTATTAAGAGTCTCTTATGGTTTCTTTCACTCTCTCCACCCCCCCCCCAACTTGTTCATCTGTTTTGTTTCTTAAATTCCACCTATGAGTGAAATCATATGGTGTTTGTCCTTCTCTGACTGACTTATTTTGCTTAGCATAATGCACTCTAGTTCCATCCACGTCATTGCAAATGGCAAGATTTCGTTATTTTTGATGGCTGAGTAATTCCATTCCATTGTATATGTATATACCACATCTTCTTTATCCATTAATCAGTTGGTGGACATTTGGGCTCTTTCCATAACTTGGCTATTGTTGATAGTGCTGCTATAAACATCGGGGTATGTGTTTCCCTTTGAATCAGTATTTTTGTACCCTTTGGGTAAGTAATAATGCAATTGCTGGGTTATAGGATAGCTCTATTTTTAACTTTTAAAAAATTGTCTTAATGTTTATTTATTTTTGGGAGACAGGCAGAGCACAAGCACGGGAGGGGCAGAGAGAGAGGGAGACAGAATGTGAAGCAGGCTCCAGGCTCTGAGCTGTCAGCACAGAGCCCGACGCGGGGTTCGAACTTACAGACCATGAGATCATGACCTGAGCCGAAATCGTACACTTAACCGACTGAGCCACCAGGAGTCCCTATTTTTAACTTTTTGAGGAAACTCCATACTGTTCTCCAGAGTGGCTGCACGAGTCTGCATTCCCACCAACAGTGCAAGAGGGTTTGTCTTTCTCTGCATCCTCTTCAACACCTGTTGTTTCTTGTGTTGTTAAGTTTAGCTACCCTGACAGCTGTGAGGTGGTATCTCATCGTGGTTTTGATTTATGTTTCCCTGACGATGAGTGATGTTGAGCATCTTTTCATGTGTCAGTTGGCCATCAGAATGTCTTCTTTGGAAAAATGTCCGTTCATGTATTCTGCCCATTTCTTAATTGGATTATTTGTTTTTTGGGTGCTGAGTTTGATAAGTTCTTTATAGATTTTGGATATTAACCCTTTATCAGATATGTCATTTGCAAATACCTTCTCCCATTCCGTAGTCTGCCTTTTAGTTTTGTTGTTTCCTTCGCTGTGCAGAGGCTTCTTATCTTGATGAAGTCCCAATAGTTCATTTTTGCTTTTATTTCCCTTGCCTGCGGCAACATGTCTAGTAAGAAGTTGCTCTAGCTGAGGTCATAGAGGTTACTGCCTGTGTTCCCCTCTAGGATTTTGATGGTTTCCTGTCTCACATTTAGATCTTTCATCCATTTTGAGTTTATTTTTGTGTATGGTGTAAGAAAGTGGTCCAGGTTCATGCTTCTGCACGTCGCTGTCCAGTTTTCCCAACACCGTTTGTTGAAGAGACTGCCTTTTTTCCATTGGATATTCTTTCCTGCTTTGTCCGTGACCTGAAGTTTGAACAGTATCGTGGTGGTTGGCAACTGGTTCCCCCTCCCCTTGCCTGCAGGTGGGCAAGGCAGGCAGTGAGGACAGAGGCCCAAGAGTATATATTTTGTGTGTGGCATTGAAGACCCTGAAGACACAGGAAAGATACATCTGCCTGGATCTCACCTCCAGTTATTTATAAGCAGAGAAACAAAGTCCTCACACATAACACAAGGCTGACACAAATTAATGTCAGAAAGAATCAGTACCTCTTAAAGACTGCATTAAAGTATTCTACAGCTGCCATAACAAAATACCACAGGCCATGATTTAAACAAGTGTACTTGCTCATAGTTCTGGAGGCTGAAAGGCCAAGATCAGGGTTGCCAGAAGGCTTGATTTCTCTGGAAGCCTCTCCTTGGCCTGCAGACAGTTGCCCTGTTGCTGCCTCCTAACATGGTCGTCCCTCTGAGCATTCATGCCCCTAGAGTCTCTCTGTGCCTCCTAATCTCTTTTATGAGGACACCAGTTAGACTGGATTAGGGCCCACCCTAACGGCCCCATTTTAACTTAATTACCTGTGTAAGAGCCCTCTCTCCAAATACAGCCACATTTAAGGAACTGGGGTTTAAGTCTCTTCAACATATGAATGGGGAACGGGGTGGGCACAATTCTGGCCTAACAAGGAGCAACACTGCGTTCAGCACATCAGCTCACGTAATTTCACCCCAGCCTGGGCCCTGCAGGCCTCGTTCCTGTGTGAAAGATGGGGGAGCTGGTGCTGGGACAGGGGTCCACCAGCTGACAAGTAATGGCAGAACGTTTGAGTTCGCACCCCGCCGTCTCACGTGTGGCCTTTTGTGGGAGAAGCAGAGGGAGCCAGGCTAAGCTCTCCAAGACCCTCCTGCAGGCGGAGGGGAGGTGAGCGAGGCCCCAGGAGTGGCAGGAGGCCGTGCCTGGACTGGATGGACCTGGCAGGTTTGTCCACATGGAGGAAGAGGAGCTGGCTTTCCAGGCAAGGACGTTGAGAGCTGGAAGGCCCTCCTGAGAACTCGAGCTCTTCTCCCATCTGATGGTGAGGAGACTGGCGAGGGAAGTTTCCACAGTGTGGTCTGCCTGTGAGCATCCTGTGTCCTCCCTCTCCTCAGACCCGGCCTCGCTAGGTGTTTCTCGGAGCTCCCTGTGGAACCGAGATTCAGGTATTTACAGAACACTCTAGACATGGACACTGGGAGGAAATGGGAGAGTGCAGAGGTCTCAGCCTCTAAGGGTGGCTGAAAATGTGCACAACACCTGAGGTGAAAGCAAGCAGTTGCTAATCACAAACATTCCTAGAGCATGAGGGTGTGGATTACACACACACACACACACACACACACACACACTCACTCACATATACACACTTTTCCCCCCTTTTTAAACTTTTCACACAGAGGCACTCTGTAGCTGACTATGGAATCAGCATCAGAGGGTCGTTTCTGTCTCCTGGCTTCTCTCCCTCTTCTCCCTGCATTCACTGGAATTTTCCAGGTCCTCCCATGCTTCTTCAAGTGAGGCTTTTGCTAGACAAACTGATCTTTCTGTGACAACAATCAGTCACCTCTCAAAGTATTTGTTCTTTTGCTAAAAGACCTGACCAATGGTGTGCTGGTAAATGTTGAACCATCAGCTCTCCAGGGGGCAAAATAAATAAATAAATAAATAAATAAATAAATAAATAAATAAACAAAAAATATATATATCAATAACTTTGAAAGAACCAATGATAAAAAAAAAAAATTAGGGATGCCTGGGTGACTCAGTCAGTTGAGCGCCCGACTCGTAGTTTCAGCTCAGGTCATGATCTCATGGTTTGTGAGTTCAAGTCCCATATCAGGCTCTGCATGGAGCCTGCTTGGGATTCTCTCTCTCTCCCTCTCCCTCTGCCCTACCCCCCTCAAAATAAATAAACTTTTAAAAATATATAGTAAAATAACTAGAAACTGATGTGTTCTCAGTATACATTACTTTTATTTTTAATATAATATATCTGTGACTTTATAGCCTCCATTTTCAACAGGGGTGAAAATGCGTTCTTGTTGGGGACAAAAACAATCTTATTCTTTTTATGTATAAAGATAGGCTTTCGGTACATAAACAGACATATAGCATGTCTTGTGACATTAAATTTTCATGGGGAGGGTGGTAGGAAATTGGGGAAAATGTCTGAAAAGGCTGTTTAGTAGGCAATAGTGAGCAAAAGGATGAGAAACACTGGCTTGTATAATTTAATTTTTTTAATTTTTTAACATTTATTTGTTTTTTTTTTAATTTTTTTTTAATGTTTATTTATTGAGACAGAGAGAGACAGAGCATGAACAGGGGAGGGTCAGAGAGAGGGAGACACAGAATCTGAAACAGGCTCCAGGCTCTGAGCTGTCAGCACAGAGCCCGACGCGGGGCTCGAACTCACGGACCGCGAGATCATGACCTGAGCCGAAGTCGGCCGCTTAAACAACTGAGCCACCCAGGCACCCCAACATTTGTTTGTTTTTGAGAGACAGAGAGAAACAGAGCATGAACAGGGGAGGGGCAGAGAGAGAGGGAGACACAGAATCCTAAGCAGGCTGCAGGCTCTGAGCTGTCAGCACAGAGCCCGAGACGGGGCTGGAACCCACAAACTGTGAGATCATGACCTGAGCTGAAGTCGGACTCTTAACTGACTGAGCCACCCAGGCGCCCCTAATTTTTTTTAGTTTTTTAAAATGTTTATTTATTTTTTATAAAGATTTTTTAATGTTTACTTATTTATTTTGAGAGAGAGAGTAGGGGCATAGAAGGAGAGAGACATAATCCCAAGCAGGGTCCACAATCACCATGGAGCCCGACATGGGGCTTGATCCCATGACTGCGGGCGAGATCATGACCTGAGCTGGAATCAAGAGTCAGACGCTTAACCGACTAAACCACTCAGGCACCCCAATGTTTATTTAGTTTTGACAGAGAAATAGAGAGAGAATGAGCAGGTGAGGGGCAGAGAGAAGGAGACAGAGAATCCAAAGCAAGCTCTGTGCTGTCAGCACAGAGCCCCACATGGGGCTCGACCCCACGAACCATGAGATCCTAACCTGCGCCGAAGTCAGCTGCTCAACCAACTGAGCCACCCAGGCACGCCTATAGAATTTAATTTTCAGCGATGGCTGTGTTTAACAATCAGCTCACAAAATTCCTGAATCTTTAACAATTGACTTTTGCAAGTCTGTGTGAACTGGCTCTAGCACACCCCGCTTAGAGTGAGGCAGGCAGGCGCAAAGTAGAGGAGGGGGAAAGAAACCCCTCCTGCGGTATGGCAGGCTGGTAGGAAAGATAGTGTCAGGTGTTCAGAAGACACAGAGAGTCTCTGGACCACCACAGATCAATGGGGGCCGCCCCTCTGTCAGCCACTGAGTGTCCGTCCAAGACCCTGGGTCCTGGCCTGTGCCATCCCATCAGGTGACTCCCCTGTCCTGGCAGGTGGGTGGCGGCATCCTGCAGGGCCCCCCAACCCAACGGGGCACAACAGGGGTTTGTGCCCAGGCCCTCACCCTGGCGCTGGAGGGAGGCTCAGAGAATTCAAATCGTCTTTGTTCAGTGCCTCTGGTCGGGTGGTTCTGCTGAAAGACCTACCTCAGGCAGCAAGGGGAGTCAGGAAGGGAGGGGCCCGTATTCCCATGGGGAGCCAGAGGGGCCCATTCAGTGATGGGCCTTCTCATGAGATACTCCCGGCGATGAGGATGACACAGCCCTCAATTAGTCTCGATTAGGTTGGGCCCATGGAAACTTGGACGGCTTTGGGCACTTTTCAGTGCTGTCTGGGGTGGGGGAAGAGGGTCAGGGCCCCAGGCATGCAGATCCCAACTGACGCCAGCATGGGGCCCCCAGCTGGGCTGACAGCTCTGTGGATGGTAGGAGGGGGTGGAGAAGCGTGACAGTGGTTGCTCTAATTGCTTCAGGGCAACCAGTTCAGAGTCAGCCAAAGGCACTTTGTTTTCTGTAAACAGGGCAGAGAGAGGAGAGGGCACCGGAGACAGGAAGTGGGGGCTCCCTCTCCTCTAGTCTGTCTGTCCCCCTTTCTGACCCATTAGGAGGCTAAGGTCTTGCCCGCTCATCCCAGAGCCTCTGGACCCTGCATAAAACCTCTGCAAGGCTTTTAGAGTCTCATGTGCCGAAGGCCCAGCTGCCTCTCAAAAGGGTCAGGCTGAGAAGTGGCCCCAAGCTCCAACTTTCCTCTGTAGCCTTGCCTTTCCCTTTCCCTGTCCTGTAAAATGGGCTTAATCATTGCCTCCCCACCCGCTCAAGGCGTGGGAGGTAATTGGTATGAGTTGAGTGCTCTGACTCCCAGTGGAGGCTCTGGTGGTTCCGGGAGGGGGCGATCATTGCCTATTTGAGCCCCCAGCTGCCTGAGGCTTCTTTTTACAAAGGTCATTTATATGGTGCCCCCATTCACTCACTCTTCAAAAACTCACTGAGGACTTGCCCCACTCCCTATCCAACAAGACTGTCCCTGTTAGTCCCTTGACCAGCTTCTAGGAGCTTTTTCAGGCCTCCCTCCAGAGGCCCCTGAGGCCAGCCTGTTACTTGAAGCTCAGGGAGGTTGGTACCCACACTACTAGGTGATGGCCAGCCTCCAGCATGATCCAGGAAGGGTTGGCCCTGGGGCTCCAAACTGGACTGGTGGGCTACGTGCCTGGGAGGGCTGCCAAGGCCAGCCGGCCAGAGTTCAGGGGCAGGCTTACAGTTCTTACACTCATACCCACCCCCCACCCCCCCCCCACACACACACATCTCAGTGCCTTTGCAAATGCTGTTCCCTCTGCCTGGAACATTCTTTCTTCTTTCTGTTCTACATCTGATTAACTTCCGCTTATCTTTTATGCCCCAGCCCAGCCATCACATCCTCCAGGAAGCAGCCTTCTCATTTTCACATTTATAACAAATAACAAATGTCTGTGGTTACAGTTTTCATAGCAAAGGGAACCTGTTTATTGGAGCTGACTTTTTTCGGTATGGAAATTTGGTTAATGTCTGTGTGTCTACTAGAGGCTTTTCCCAAAAGCAGGTGAAATGTCTGTTTTTGCTCATCATCACACCCCAGTCTAAAGATTTATCGGATTAATGGATGACACGAGTTGCCATCTCTGCGAGGCCCTCCCTATGTGGCGTTCACTACCTGTGCCGCCATCAGCTGTTCACGTGTCTGGTCTCTGGACAATGAGGTGACTCGGTGAGGAATGTGGGGAGCGAAGTCACACTAATTGGGTTCATATGGCCTCTGCCACTCACTAGCTAAATAATAACCCTAAGCAAGTTACTAAATGGCTCTGTGCCTCAGTTTCCCCATCTGTAAAATGAGGGTAACTAGTAAATGAGTTAATGTACGTGAGATGCTTACAGCAAGGTCAGGCAGGTAAGTGCTCCAATGAACGTGGGTGCTGTTACTATTTTTGTAGCTTAGGTCTCCAGTCCCCAGAACCGGGGGGCATAATAGGTGTTCAATAAAGGTTTATTTTTTTTTTCAATGTTTATTTTTGAGAGAGAGAGGGAGAGAGAGAGCGCTGGGGAGGTACAGGGAGGGGGGCAGAGGATCTGGAGCGGGCTCCGCGTTGACAGCAGAGAGCACAGAGAGCCTGATGCAGGGCTCGAGATCATGACCTGAGCCAAAGTTGGGCACTTAACCAACTGATCCACCCAGGCACCCTCAATAAAGGTTTCCTGATTGAACCAGCAACGTTTGGGATTGGTCCTGGAGAGAAGTAAACTGAGAGAGGAGACAGGGAGCCTGAGGTGAGGTAGAGAGAAGATAGATAACACAGAAGTCCAGCTGCCCCACATGCCCTGACAGGGGCAAGGCTTTTCCCGCCTGACAGCACCAGTTCATTCCAAGAGGGGCAATTGATTCCAGTTTGCTTTTCCCCTGATACTTGTAGGACCTGCCTCATGGTTTCAAGGGACACCAGCACCACCAGCTGGCATCTGCTCCCCAGACGTCTGGGTTTTGGCTCTGCAACCTTTCTCTGACTTTCTAGATTTGATATATTTTTTTAATGTTTATTTTTTATTTTTAGAGAGAGAGAGAGACAGAGCACAAGCGGGAAAGGGGCAGAGAGAGAGGGAGACACAGAATCCGAAGCAGGCTCCAGGCTCTGAGCGGTCAGCACGGAGCCTGATGCGGGGCCCGAACCCACAGACAGTGAGATCATGACCTGAGCCGAAGTCGGACGCTTAACTGACTGCGCCATTCAGGCACCCCTTCTAGATTTGAACCACTGCAAACTTTTCTCTGTGTTCCTCTGACCCTAGGGAAACCCTACTGCCCCTTGCACTTGGGACCCTGGGATTCTCTGGCATTCTCTCTTTGCCTTTTCAATTCTTCAGTACCTAATTAACAATTCTTCATATTAGGTTCTCTCTGTGAAAATGACTGGTGTGGTTTCTGTGTCCTGAATGGACCCTGACTGATGAACTCATGTATCCTTGAACTTGAAGCTCAGAGTGATACAGTCAGAAGCTGGAGACTGCCCCACTCCCCTTGCTCCTTACTTCAGCCCTAAGGGGTAACAGCGGCTTCGGCCCCTTTGCGGGAATCCTGTGGGCCACGGAGGGATGGATATACTGCTCTCAGGGATATCTAATCAGCTCTGGAAAAACTGGGCCAACAGTTAAACCACACAAACAAAAGAGCTGCAACTCCACACAGAACCGCCTGCTTGGGCAAATGCCAAGACAAACAGTTGCAGAGCTCTGGGCCCCAGCAGGGCTGCAGGCTTCCTGGGCGGGCATGGAGTCATCTCAAGGAGGGGCTGGGCCCCCAGAGTCTCTCCTTCCTGGACTCCGAGTCTTCCGTCATTCGCTCCAGGATTCTCTGGTACAGGCTGCCCTGTTCTTCTATTCTAGAACCTTCTGGTAAAATGTGGATCCCTGCAGGGCTTACCTTCCTGGTGCATGTCAAAGGCAGAGAAGTGCGCAAAGGGAGCCTCTAAAAATACTGATGCCTGGGCCCCACCCCAGAGATTCTTCTGGTCTGGCCCAGCATTGGTATTTATCAAAGCTCCCAAGTGATTCTACTGTGCAGTCAGAATTGAAATCCAGAATTAAAAGAATGTATTAGCATGCAGTTCTCAAATGTGAGAGTGCATCAGAATTACCTGGGGGGGCATGTCAAACCGTAGCCTGCTGGGCCTCCCCCTGCCCCCAGGTTTTAGGAGGTCTGGGGCAGAACCTGAGAATGTGCATTTCTTACAAGATCCTGGTCTGGGGACCACATTTTGGGAAGCCCCGGCACTGGAGTTAGCTCAGGTTCAAATCCCACCTCTGCCGGATGTAGTTAACTATCCACCTGAGAAGGTTTTGAGAGGCCTGAAAGACACAACTTTCATAACACAAGACGAAGAGCCTTGCATGTAATAATGTTGAATGAACATTGTTATCGCTACGGTTATGATGTTTGGCAGGTGAGGCTACAGAAATCTTGATAGCATGTTAGTTTGAACCGTCATTTTAATCAGAGCCTCAGCTTCCCCATCTGTAAAATGGGGCTAATGATATCTTGGCACAGCCCACTTTTAAGGTAGTGGAAGGATCAAAGGAGTTCCCTGACGTGAACGCGTTTGGGATACTATAAAGCCCGGTAAGAGAGTTTTATTAGAAATGGGTCAGGCAGGCACAGCCTCAAACTGGAGCTCAGTGAAGAGATCTGAAACACATTCACACGCTGGTGAAAGAGGAATTCTAGTGCTTTCCTCCAGCTTGCCTGTCACCCTCAGGCGTTTGACACGCCTGAGTTGGGGAGTGGCTGGTTAGCTCTTCAAACATCTAAGGGGAAGAGATAGGGGGCTGGGGCACAGCCACCCCCACCTCACCAGAATTTCTGTTAAGAAAAGGAATGTGCTGGAAGAGCCCAAAGCTGTGCAATGAAATATTCCCTCCCTAGACCCTCGCCACACGCCACACGGTGGCCACCCAGGTGTCTTTCCTCCTTGATCCTTCCCCCTCCATCCTGTCTGCCGGCCCACCCACCTCTGACCTCCCCCCACCAGCTCCAGGCTGCCCTCCCAGGAAAGCCGAGGGGCAGGCAGCAAACCTATTCTCTGTTCAGGAACCCGTTTACTTGGTTTCATCCCTTTTCAGTTCATCTCAGACACATACTGCATGTCTGTTGGCGTAAGTCTTTTTAAAAGGCTTGTTCACGGGGCGCCTGGGTGGCGCAGTCGGTTAAGCGTCCGACTTCAGCCAGGTCACGATCTCGCGGTCCGTGAGTTCGAGCCCCGCGTCAGGCTCTGGGCTGATGGCTCGGAGCCTGGAGCCTGTTTCCGATTCTGTGTCTCCCTCTCTCTCTGCCCCTCCCCCGTTCATGCTCTGTCTCTCTCTGTCCCAAAAATAAATAAAAAAGGTTGAAAAAATAAAATAAAATAAAAGGCTTGTTCACATTAATGCTTTCTGAACTTAAAAAAAAAAAAAAAAGACGGCTGCCTGGGTGTCTCAGTTGGTTAAACAGCCGACTCTTGATTTCGGCTCAGCTCATGATCTCACCGTTGGTGAGTTCGAGTCCCAATTTGGGCTCTGCGCCAACAGCGCAGAGCCTGCTTGGGATTCTCTGCCTCCCTCTCTCTCTGCCTCTCTCTCTCTCTCTCAAAAATAAATAAATAAACACTGTTTTAAAAGACAAATTTGGGAGGAATGGCCTCCCAGGGGCTGGGCTGGAAAAAGCCGGTAGCCCTTGGAAGTTGAGGACAGGAGAAGTGAGTGGTCCCCACACTGGTGGTTGGGAGGACCACTTGGACCTGACTTTACTCAGGGGCAGTTTGGCAGAAAGGTCAAAAGCCTGAAGATGTGCATTCTCTGACCTGGGATTCTGGTTGAGGAACCCTCCCAAAGAAATATCACAAAATGGTCAGCCTGGTTTGAGTCTTGGCTCCAATGGTGGATGACTCTGGACAAGTTATGGCTTCATCCCTAAAATAGGGCTTAATAATTGGATTCCATCACCCAGGGTTGAGGAAGAAATGAGACAATGCCTCACAGGTAGTAAGGTGCTCAGAGATGTTAGTATCTTGGTTGGAGTCCCCACCGATGCAGATCCCAAAACAGGGATTTGGAAGGGGAGCCCAGGAGGTTCATGGGGCCATGTAGGCATGACACAGGAGGGAAGGAAGCCCACACAGGGTGCATTTACGCATTTATCAAGCTCCACACAGAATGAGCTGCCTGCTTGGGAAAATGCTTGGACTTAGAGTTGGGAAGAGGAGGGGTACCTAGGTATTTATTCCTTTAAGTCTTAAAATGCTCAGGGGGCATCTGGGTGGCTCAGTTGGTTAATCATCCAACTCTTGGTTTCAGCTCAGGTCATGATCTCACAGTTCGAGAGTTCGAGCCTCGCATTGGGCTCTGTACTGACAGCATAGAGCCTGCTCCGGATTGTCTCCCTCTTTCTCTGCCCCTCCCCCACTCGCACCGGCGCACCAGCGTGCTCTCTCTCTCTCAAAAATAAATAAACAAACATTTAAAAAACTACTTTAAACGGGGCACCTGGGTGGCTCCATCGGTTAAGCATCCAACTTCGTCTCAGGTCATGATTTCAGTTTGTGAGTTCGAGCCCCACGTGGGGCTCTACAGTGACAGCTCAGAGTCTGGACCCTGCTTCAGATTCTGTGCCTCCCTCGTCTCTCTGCCCATCCCCTGCTTGTGCCTTGTCTCTCTAAACTAAATAAACATTTTTTAAAAATACTTTGAAATGCTCAGGACTCTCTGCCTCCACAATTCATTTACGTGAGCGGAAAATAAAGCTTTTTCTGACTTAAGCCACTTATTTTGCTTTCCTGTTACACGCAGCTGGGTTTAATCCTCACCTAAATGCTGGAGGCCAGTGGCTGTCCCATCAGGAAGTTGTCCAACTGACCCATGAAGACCCAATGGCACAGGCAGGTGCCAGGGAAATCACACCACACCAGGGAAATGATCTCACCAAGGGACCCTACTGGCCCTACCCCACCCTCCTGAAGCCTAATGATGCAGTGAAAAAAGTCCTCCAAGGTCAGGGTTCTCCCGTTTTGCCCAAATCCTGGGCTATCCGGCACCTCCTTGCTGCTCAAAGGTGCCGTGGCATCTCCCCAAGCTTGTGCCCCGCGCCCCCACCCTCCCCCACTCTCCTTCACAGCTTATGCGTTCTGCGGCCCCTCTCCTCGGCCTCTCCTCTGTTAGGCAGCAGCTAGCACATCCGACAAGTGGATTGGTGTTACTGGGTTAATGTGTCACCGTCCCAATGAGCAGATGTGCATTTTTGATAGGGCCAGAGGAAGACAAGGCCTCGCGTGCCCAGAGCCGAATGACGAATGACGAGAAAATCACCAGAACAAGAGGCCGCCCTGGGGCTGGTCTCACTTCCCTGTTCCCCTCCGGTGCCCTCCTTCATCCCCTCCCTTGGCACAGCTGGTCGTGGCCACAGCTCCGCCTCACCAAGTGCCGGGGGCCCCCACCCTCCACCGCCATTTGGCCTCACTGCCGTACTGAAAGCGAAAGGAGGAGGTGGAACAGAAAGAAAAATAATAAAACCACTGAAAGAGCAGACACAGCTGGCAGAATGTTGGAAAAATTCCCAGGCGGGAATTCCCAGCCCTCCAGGGCGCTGCCAGGCTGAGGACATTCTTAAAGGGCAATCCTAAAGTTCGCTCTCGACACCTGAGCCCCGGTCCCTCCTCCTCCCCCACCAGAGGGGGTATATGTGTGAGTCGGTGGGCGGCGCTGTTTTGCGGTGGGAGCGGAGCTAGGGTGGGAGGGAGAGGGTAGGGCTCAGGGGGACACCGAGAGGCGGGGACCCTGGTCGCTAGGCTAGGCAGCGCCTGAGGGTCAAGCCCTTCTGGGGTTTCCGGGGGCCGGGGCCTTTCCCTGGGGCAGAAGGCAGCGAGCAGAAGGCTTGGCAAAGCCCCGTGGCGCAGAGGGGCGCCTGCAGGTGTGGGGAGGGGCGCTGGAAAGAGGCGGCCCTGGCAGCAGCTGGGCGGGGGCAGCCAGAAAATTAAACTGGCTGCTCTTACTGAAGCCGCAGGGAGATCGTGCATCCGCTCAGGAAACGTGGATGAGAACTGGACGAGATTGAAACGGGGAGCTGGCTTGGGCTTCTGGGAGCCTGGAGTGGGCACGGCGGTGGTGGGCAGGCCGCCCAAGACAAGGGCAGGGGTACCGCCGCCCCCGGCAGTGCGGCCCCGGCCCACACAGGGGCCGGAGCTGGGACTTCCAGAAGGGAATGCAGGGGGCCCTGCAGCCGGGAGCGGGCCGCGGGAGCGGGGGCGGCGGCGCACCTGAACACCGGGCTTGCGGATTGGCTGATGGAATTCGCAGAGGAGGCGGAGTCTGGCCACTGTGCAAATCATCACGTCTTCTGGCCTCGCCTGGAGGCCTTCGGAGCTCCTGGTTGCACGCTCAGGGCTCGACCCACCGGGAAGACGCTCTCACCGCTCATGAATTGCAATGAATACTAATACAAATAATCCACACTGAACTGTCAGTCAGTTCTATGATCTGCCAAGTTCATTAATTCCAGGCAAGGTAAGCCCAATCTACGGATACCTCTCCCCCTCTTCAGTGAGGCCAGGGGACTGCACTGCCCCCCCCCCCCGCACCCCCACCCCCGCCCCGAACCTCCAAGTCCGCCTGGCCAGCTGCCCCCCAGTTGATTCCACACACACTCGCAGATCCATCTTCTGAAAGCGCTGGATCCCCACTCCCCTCCCTGGTCTTTGCCACCCTCCAGACCGGTCCACATTACCTGCCAAGCTGACCTCACCCCTTCTTACTGCGGGTACTGGAGTAGTGAGGAAACACGGTCAGAGCACAGGCTCTGGGTTTGAATCCTGCCTCCACCACTCCATGCCTAAGCTTTCTCGTCCGTGAACCAGAGACAAGACCCATGCTTCCTTTAGGTGGGCATTTTGAGGGTGAAATGAGTAAATATATATAAAGTACTTGAAACAGGGCAGGGCATGTAGTAAGCTCTCAATAAATGGGAGCTATCATTATTTGTAGTGTTCTGATTTCTATTTATTATTTACATGGCTTATTAGGATAAATGACATTTGTTATTTATATCTGTTATTATGCTAGAATGTCTACAGAGGAGGCAGTCTGGTTTACCAACTTCATCCTGGTAATTTGAGCAGTGTTTAGCACCCAGAAGACACTCAGTGGGGTGTGTTGGATTTATTTATTGTTGTAAACTCTGTTCCAACCAAACTCTTCCTCACGTATACGTTCCTACCTCCATGCCTTTGCTCATGCTGTTCCCACCTCTTGAAGGGCCTTACCCCATCCAGCATAATAATTCCTCCTGCTTCGAATTTCCAGCTCCCTGCCTCCTCTCCCCTCAGAGGACCTCCCTGGGCTCAGAACCTGCACGGAACAAGCATTCACTCAAGGCTCAGTGGTTTGTGGCTGGGGGTTTTTTATGCTTTGGCCCCAAAACAGAGTTTCCTCACTGACCTGGCACTTAGTGCTCACCGCCTCCTGCGGTGGCCCCTAAGAAGAAGGAGCACCCCAGCTCCCATTTGTGTCCTTTATCTTGTAGCTTTGACATTCAGAGAGGGCTCCCCAGGTGAAGCCCCCCTGAATAACTAGACATAACTAGACGTGTGGTCTCCAAACCACAGTTTCTGGGCTTCCTGTTTGGTGAGTTGAGAGACATGGCATCTGTTTGCCTAAGAAATATGAGCCAGGCAGCTCCACATCAACAGGCGGCTTTCCACCCCGGACGGGGCAACAGCTGCCTGTAACTTGGCTGTTTATGCACTAAAAAAAGAAATTCCATGGTGACCAGTTGACTCAAGCCAGCTCCCAATGTGAGGCGGTAGTTTCAAAGTGATCCCAATGACACCAGATGCTCTCCACCCAGTCCTTAATAAAGAGAAAAAAGAAAACAAGGGCAAAACTTCAACAGGAGTATGCCTGAGTCAGTACTCGAAGCCGCCTGGAGGGGGCAGCGTCTGAGCTGAAGTTGGATCTGGAAGGTGTTGGCCTAACAGCCCCTCCAGGCAGGCTGGTCCCCTGAAAACTCCCCTTCCCCAGAGACGGGGCACTTACCACTTTCCAGCAAGGCCCCTTCCACCATTAGAAAGGTCCTGTCTGGAAAAAAGAAAAAGAAAGAAAGTGAGACAAAGAAAGAAAGAAACAAAGAAAGAGAGAGGGAAAGAAAGAAAGAAAGAAAGAAAGAAAGAAAAGAAAAAGAAAGAAAAGCGAGAAAAAGAAAGAAAGAAAGAAAGAGAAAAAAAGAAAAAAAAAAAAAAAAAAGAAAAAAAAAAAGAAAGGTCCTGTCTGGAAGGCTGGAGAAGGGCAGAGGACAGGAGACTGACCTTACAAGGTATGGTCCAGGCTACACAAGGGCCTTCTTGGGGCGCCTGGGTGGCTCAGTCAGTTGAGCGTCCCACTTCAGCTCAGGTCATGATCTCACGGTCCCTGAGTTCGAGCCCTGCATCGGGCTCTGTGCTGGAGCCTGAATCCGATGCTGTGTCTCCCTCTCTCTCTGCCCCTCCCCTGCTCACACTCTCTCTCTCTAAAAAAGTAAACATTAAAAAAAAAGGGGGGGGGCCTTCTTGAATAGTGTGATTTCATGTTTTCTCCACAAGCAACGGACACACACTCACCACACACTAGGCCTCCTAAGTGCATGGCATATCTCTGAACCCTCACACACGGCCAGGAAGGCAGGCCCGATTATTTCTGCCATTTTACAGGTGGAGAAAAGGAAGTCCAGGAAGCACCTGCACCACTTGAAAATAGCTGAGCTGGTTCGAACCTGGCTCTGCTGGGCCCAGAGTCCATTCATTTTTTTTTTTTAAGTTATTTGTTTATGAGAGAGAGCATGTGCATGGGAGGGGCAGAGGGAGAGAGAGAGAGAGAGGGAGACTGAGCGAGTGAGAGAGAGAGGATCCCAAGCAGGCTCCATGCTGTCAGCACAGAGCCCGACATGGGGGCTTGAACCCACGAACCATGAGATCATGACTGAGCTGAAATCAAGACGCTTAACCGACCGAGCCACCCAGGTGCCCCCAGAATCCATTCTTAACTCTGGGGCTAAGTGGAACTTAGTGTCCTCGGCCCTGCCTGTCCCACTGGAGAGCCACCCCCGCCTCTCCAGCACCAGCGTCATGCTTCGCTCCTCCCAGTGGCTACTATCTATGTGAACTTTGCACTCTGCCCTTCTTAACCCAGGTGAAGGGCTTGCTGATAAAGGTTTATGGTTTCCTCCCAGCCTTGCTGGCGACAGACACCTGAGCCTGCTGCTTCCCCCTTCCCCCATCCCCACACTCACGTATACAAAGTCACCAACCACCCTCACACACACAACACACATACATACCCACACGTTCACATATAGACACATAGACACTCGTACATTCACACACACACACACACACGCGTGCGCGCACGCACCCCTCTGTGGTGGTTGATGGCTGAAGACTGACAGGCTTAGAGATTTACTTTCTAGAAAGTCATACCTGCCTCTCCTTGCTGCCCTTCCCCAGCTATCGGGCTTACAAGCTTCTGCCTCATTTCATGTTTAATAATGAGCCACTCTGGAAGGACCACGGTGGACACTTCTCTTGCCCACAGGCCAGCCTGGGCGTCCTCAGCAGGGAGTTGGGAACCAGCTTTCTTCCCCCATGCTGCCACCTTGTGGCCGGAGCTCGGAACTGCAGGTTCCCTGCTGGGGGTATAACCACTTCCCAGAAAGGTTCCAGTAGCCAAGTGGGCTGTTAAGGGAGGTCTACATCCAACCATCCCCAGTCCACAGATGCACAAGCTAAGTAATGAAGATGCCCTCTTCCTTCACCCGATCCTTACAGGCACGCTCCGTTGGCGGGAGTGACGGGAGACGGATGTATGAACCACTTGGACCAGGACCCTCATGGCAACCAAGCCCACAATCATCATACAATCACGGGACTCTTGGCTTATATCCGTGTCTTCTTGACATCCTTAAAACCAACCCAATAGTGGATTTGGCTAAACCACCTGTGACAGCAGGTGACTGTGTGACCTCTGACACTAACCCAGGAGCTACTCTTCCCTCCTTCCCTAGGGTTCTGGAGGGTTTGCCTTTGGCTTCTCACCTGGAGCTTGAGCTCAGAGGTAGGTGTGACAGACTGACCCCCTGACCTCACTTGTTGCGTCCAAGGACAGTCTTCCAGGCCTCTGTCTTTGTGAGGCAATCCAGGATATGTCCCCACCTTTCCTCCTTGAGCCCAGAGCCAATGTGTTTCAGGCAAAGTGATTTCATCCAGTCTCTTAGTTTTACTCAGTTTTATTTTTGGCCCTTTGCTGCCGTGGGATGAGTTAATTCTATTCCCTAGGTGATGGCTCACGGTCATCATTAGTCCTGGCTAGTCCCCTCTCGTTTTATGTATTCCCCTTTACTCTATGAGTCCCTCCCATTTCCCTGCCCCAGAGGCAGCCATCCTAGGATATCTTTTTATTTGTATGCATTCTGCAGTGCAGGGTTTTGTAGGCGCGTATTGCCACCAAGCATGGAGCATCGCGTAGTGCCTTGTTCTTTTATTACCCTCTTTAGGTGCACGTTATTTAACGTGTCTGGGGACAGGATCAATGGATACAACATGTGAGAGAGTGGTAGTGCCTTAAGAGTTCACTGAGACTCTCTGCGCTGATGATAATAGAAGTGACTGCACCGAGTTATGTTTCCTAGAACAGACCCTCAGGATTGTGAGCCATGGCACCCTGATGAGGCACGGCTGCCCGCAGGCCTGGGTCCTCACCTCAGCTCTGCGGGACTTACCAAGAGCTCTGGCAGGTCTTTCGCCCTCTGACCGTGTCCTCATCCAGTAAATAACAGGTTAACCCAGGGCCCTTCGAAGGTTTCTTCTACCTTAAACAGTCTTTGAAAGCTGTTGTCTAGGATTCACCAGCCCTAGAATGTATTTAGTCTCTGAGATTCCTACTGAACACCCACTGCGAAGCCAGGCTGTCTAGGTTCCAATTCCAGCTTCCCCGCTTGCTACGGGACATTGGACAAATTACTTTTCATTCTTAAAATGGAGATGGTGGGGTGCCTGGCTGGCCCAGTCAGCAGAGCGTGTGACTCTTGATCTCGGGGTTGTGAGTTCGAGCCCCACATTCTGTTCGAGCCCCGTGTTGGGCCCTGCACTGACAGTGTGGAGCCTGCTTGAGATTCTCTCTCTCCTCTCTCTCCCTGCGCCCCCCGCCATGCTTTCTCTTTCAAAATAAATAAATAAACTAAAAAAAATTTTTTTTAATAAAAATGGAGATAGCCATAGCACCTACTGTCTGAGGGGGAGATTAAATGAGTTAATACAGGTGAACAGTGCCTGGCACCTACTAAGCGTTCAGTAAGGTTATTGCTGTTTTTATTTAAACCCTATAATAACCCTATGAAGTAGTGTAATTAGTTCCATTTTACAGACGACAAGACCAAGGTCCAAGGAGCAAAGCAATTTGCCCAGGCTTGCTTAGTAGTATTGCCGGGAGCCAATTCCAGGTCTCCAGACTCTGAATGCTGTGCCCTTCCCCCCGCAGACAGACACAGGACCTCAATCCCCAGTGTGCAACCTGAAGTTGTTGCGCAAAACCTTCTCGCTGCTGATCTGATGCGAGGTGACCCAGGGGCCATTGTGGAGACAGCCGCTGGCCCTGGTGGTCTTTTCGGTCTTCATCGGCATCCTTCTCCCATACCGTGACCCCTTCTAAGGAAGAACCTGCTTCCTCCGGGGGGTTCGTGGGTGTTCATGTTCGCCAGGCAGCCTCTGAGCCGCCCCGAATCCCAAGGTCAGGCCTGTTAGTAGCATATACATTCAGCAGGGATGTGCCAGAAGAGAGCGGGCCTGACGAGTCAGACCTTGGGTTCTAGTCCCGGCTGTGCCATTTCCCCTGGGCTAAGTTTGCTTCAGTTTCCACATCTGTACAATGGGCAGTAACGCTGAACAAAGTTTCAGGAGCACTAAGTTTTAAGAGACTCTTCCAATCTTGACCGAATGCTAGCAGTTGCCCGATCCCTGTAGAACAAAATGCCTGTTATATAGCCTGATGTGGCCTGAAATGACTTGTCCCCCACTGTGTGCATTTAACATTTTTCCTTTCCCCTCCAGGAAGAGGACTGTCTGGACCTCTGCCATCGTTCCAAAGAAACCACCTCATTCTTTTGGGGGAGTTGCCAAATCCTGGAATGTCAATGCTGGAAAGGACCTTGTGGGCCTTCTGGTCCTAGCGTGGCACACTTGTCTCTCAAGGGCCACCCGCGCCTGAAGCAGTAAGGGAGGCCGGGTCGGAGCTCCAGCGGAAGGAAGAGCACCGTGGTCCTTCTGCTCCAGGTACAGCCCGGAGGGGATGCAGGCCGCCACGTGAGCTCCGTGCCACCTCCAGCTCTGCTGCTTCCTACAGAGGTGCAAGCCGAGTACATGAAGGTCTCTTGTCATCTTTCACCTGACCCTCAGGGCTACCAGATCTGCCAGCCACGTTTGACACAGGAGGTAGGTTTGTGCACCACTCGGACCAGCATAGGGCGGGGCCTACATCACACACGACTACTTACGATCATCACACAACTAGGGTTCCCGGGCTGATGGCTCTATCTTTTCGGCGTTCTTTAGAATTATCATAGTAGATTTCAGGAAACAACTTGACCCCCACCTCCATGCACAATTTTAACCATGGAAACAATGCACCTTTGTTACTATAGCCATTAAAACAGCGCAGGCTTCTTTCTTTTAGAAAACAATGGAAATATTTGCTGGGAACCCCCCGACAGCCAGCTAGAAGAAAAGGCCAGAAAAGAGCAAACACAGGGTATAGAGCACCCTTTAAAGTGAGGGAAAAGCTCAGAAGGACAGCACTTATGTGCTGGCAGGCCTAAGGACAGCACAAAACGTGGGAAAGAAAAAGGAGGTGCCTAAAAACCCCACCTAACTGCGGTGTTTTTCCACGACCTGCCCACTCCCGGGACTCTAGGATTGGGCAGGCCACGAACAGGAGCTCGTCTTCAGTGGGGAGTGTGAAATCTTGGGCACAGGCTCCCTGCGAGGGATGGGTGGCTGAGACCCACCTCTGAGGCCCCTCCTGGTCCTGACACAAGTGCTGGGCTTGGGCTCAGAAGCTGGGGAGTTTTAAAAAACCGACTTAACCTTCCTACTATCTTTGTGACCTTGGGGAAGGCACTTCCTCTTTCTAGAATTCAGTTTCCTCATTTGTAAAGTGGGGCCATGATATCACCTCTCTCACACCCTGTAAAAACTAATGAAGAAACTTCCTACTCCAAACACACAAAACAGGATTTTTTTTTATGTTTTTATTTATTTTTGAGAGAGCCGGGGGGGGGGGGGAGGGGCAGAGAGAAGGGGAGACAGAGGATCCAAGGCAGGCTCTGCGCTGACAGCAAAGAGTCAGATGCAGGGCTTGAACTCACAAACTGAACCCTGAGATCATGACCTGAGCTGGACACTTCAAACCCGACAGCCACCCCGGTCCGGTGCCCCAAGAAAACAGGATTCAAAACAAAACAAAACAAAACCTACTTATAAAAAGCAGAAGCTATTGGATCACTTTATTCTTTTTGTTAGGTGTTCTATAATTTTTCTACCATGATCATGGATTACCTTTGAATTAAATGTGCGTAATTAAAAGGGATGGAATAGAGCTGATGTGAGGGGAAAATGCTGAGCTCGGCAACTTTCGGGGACTCCTCTGCACCTCTTGTGGATGCTTCACACGCTGTTACCTCAGGTTTCTGTCTCAACAAGCCTGGAATGGAAGCAGTGGGACTCCCCCTACTCGACTGCAAAGACTGAGTTCCCAGAGCCGCCAAAGGCCTTGCCATCACGAGGCCAAGGCCCCGGTGATGCGCCAGGAGCGGGCATTCAAATGCACAGCACTTTTATCAAGGTCAGACTTCCAACTCTGGGAAAAGCAGAACCTTCTTCCTTTCCTGCAACCTGACCACAGAGCCTCTGAGAAAAGCCTTCCCCATCCGAGCAACACTCTGGGAACCTGCTTCCTCCACCTCAGGTCAGGTTCATTTATTATTAAAGAACAGTCTTGTGTCCGGCCAAAGGTTTCTGTGTGTGAACTTAATTTTTTTTTAAGTTCATTCATTTATTTTTGAGAGAGAGAGAGCAGAGGAGGAGGAGGACAGAGAGAGGAGAGAGAGAGGTGCTCCAGAAACAAATATTTTAAAAGTAAGTTCAAGGGCGCCTGGGTGGCTCAATTGGTTAAGTGTCCCATTCTTGGTTTTGGCTCAGGTCATGATCTCGTGGTTGTGCGTTCAAGTCCTGTGTTGGGCTCCACGCTGGCAGTGCAGAGCCTGCTTGGGATTCTCTCTGCCTCTCTCCTGCTCATGCTCTCTCTCTCTGTCTCTCAAATAAACTTAAAAAGAAAACTTAAAAAAAGTATTTCTGTGTAAAAGCATTGTTTGCATGTGGTATTCTCCTTCTCTTCAGTAGCAACACAGTGCATTCTCTAAACCAAATCTCTAATTATACTGTGATAAGAAACATCTAGTAACGATTTAATATAAATGCTTTTCTGAAAAAAGGAGGAAAAAAAAAGCAAGTTAAATCTCGAAATGTCCTGCCATGTGTATGCAGACTGCTTCTTTCAAAGGGCAACTACTGATCAATGGGGCTTTTGAAATCCCGTGGAGGGGTGGGGGTAAGCAGCCCACCTGTTCTCCCAAGCTCCAGAGTCACCACCTGCCGCCGACACACACACACACACACACACACACACACACACACACACACGTCTGCACCCTGGCAACACAGTGCCCCACCCAAGACGCTGCCCCACCCTGATACTGAAACCGAGGCTGATGGGGCAATGTCTGAGCCGCCCAGGGGAATGGGGCAGATGAGGCCTTCTGCGGCCCAGAAAACCCTCCTTAAAAGAGCCGGTACCATTCTTCCACCCACAGGTGTCCGCCTGTTTGTTGCTCAAGAGTTCCAACCTGGCCACAGTAAGGAAGTGATACAGTGGAGCAGAGGATCGGGGGACCGCCTCAAAGCTGGCAGGGACACAAACCACCGCCTGAATCTGACCTGCACTGACTCCTGGAGCCGTGGACTGTTTGCTCTCTGTCTGAGGCTTTATCTGCCAGGGAGATGGGCAAGCGGCCAGGGCCCTCTCGGGTGAGGGGTTGAACAGCCAGGCGGTGGCACGCTGCCATACCAGATGTCATGGCTGGTCACTCAGAGGAGCTCTGGGCCAGGAGTCAGGAGGCCGAGGGCCGGGAGATGGCTCCAGCTGGGCTCCATGCATCTGAGCGACTCTCTCCCCCACAACCCTTCACTTCAGGCCCTCCAAGTGTGGAGTAAAGGGCTGGGCAGCAGAAGGATTTCTCATCCGTGCTGCACGAGTCTCGCAGACATTTGTGTTTAAAGTATATACACATAGGTCGAACGATTTTCTTAAAGTATTTTGTTAAAGATAAAACCTATTCAACCATGTGCATATTAACATGCTGAAGTTAATCTGTGCTTTTAGGTTGTTTTGGGGTAGACTTCCCTGTCACTTCTGGAATTGCAACATGTTAAAAAATGTAATCATTTGCATTTACTTCTCTCTATGACCAAAATACGGGAAAAAATGGGTTCTAAGGTCAATCTAAGACTGCATTCATCAAAACATTACTTTTCTTGTCTTTATAAGCCAGTATTATCCAGCAGAATTTACACTTTTTATAGCAATATCATCTAAACTGTTTTATGCAATTTATATTTCTTATAGATTTCTTTCCAAAAATACACTGGGCTAGTTTTCACCTTTGAAAATCACCATCCCCAATAACCTCTAATTCCTCCTCTGGCTCGGACTTTCCACTCATCTCCAATTCTAATCCCTGGACAAATTCATAGGGTCTTAAACTTAGTCCGCAGAGAACCTTGAAACCTCTTGCCTTTGACACGAGGCTTTTTTCTTTATATAACTAGCTTTGTACCCAAATCCCATTCTTCAGCACTCAGCTCAAGTACAACCTCTTCTATACAAAACACTTAACATGGTCTTGGACCTAAGCCTCTGTTTCTTCATCTGCAAAACGTTGATAGCAGAACCTCCCTCAAGTGGTGAGGTTTAAGTGAACTGGTGGAAGGTGTATCTAAAATACCAAAACATCGACACATGAGTGCAAGGAGCGCTCACTATTCTATTGTCTTTATTACTGTCTCTCGTGTTATCGTCACAGTGGAAAAGACTTTGGAGTCAATGAAGTCTCAGTTCTACCATGCAATAAATGTGTGACCTCAGGCAAAGAATTTGGCCCAGTATTCTCAATGGGGTAGTAATGCCTCCTAGTGGGTGGTTGGGGAATTGATGTGGTGTTTTTAGGACTGTCCCACTGGTCACGGAGCATAACCGGCTTTAGGGGAAGGGGACAGAGATACTAGATGTCTGGCACACAAAGGATTGCCCATGTCGTGGGACTGGGCCAATATGGGTCAGGTACATAGTATGAAAGGTGCCTGGATAAGGCCATTATTAAAGAGAATGAGTAAATGGAATAAAGACATTGTCTAGAAATAATTGAATTGCCCTGTGCATTCAGACTACTCAATTTTTCCTAATTCCTAATTCCAGTTATTCCTCTTCTTCTATCAAGGGATATGTGCTATTTAATACACAATATTTTGGTGCCAGGAACTGTTTTGAGCATGTATCATTTCACTTAAAAACCTCCTAAACCCAGGGGACAGGTACTCATCATTTACTCCCCTCCCCCTACTCCATGTGATAAGGAAGTTATTTTTGACATTACAGTGTTAAGGCCCAGCACATCCGTGAGAACACTGTGTGTACTTCATTTCTCCAATTCATCAGTGTGTTGTCTTGGCATGTTATCCTTACCCCCACCTCTTATCATATTCAAGTAAGTCTGAACGAATCTCTCATGACTTCCTGGCTCCAGTTTTTATTCTGGTGTCTACATGTGCCTTCACTTTCATTTTCCTGTAAGGCAAGTATGGAATGGTTTCAAGCAGGTTCAAGCATCTGACTTATGTCTTCTGGCAGTTACACCTGACTTTCGTAAAGAAATACATAGCTTTAATAAAATGCTTTCCTTTTTTAATCTTAGTTAAGGCTTCATCTTGATTTTTTTTTATAATGAACATAGAAAATGGACTTCACTTTCAAATAGTCAAGGATCTTTTACAATTTTTTTTTATTTTTTACTGTACCTATCTAAGCTTCTTGAGTAATGGGAAATAATAACCCCAATATCATAGTTGGTAATGAGAAAAAGCACCACACGTGTGCTCAGCATACAATAATTTGAGTTCCCTTTCCGTCTGATTGTCTACCTTTTCTCTCCACACCTTGCTCAAGGGGGATATCCCCAACACCAACACTGTGAATGTGCTGAAAGAAGGCTCAAGCAAAGTGCCATTTTCTGGTGACAACAATCTCATCCAGCTGATAGGTGACACCAGAGCAGGTGCCTAAGGGACGCTGGATTTTCAGTCCAGCCCCACAGCCTCTCTACAGAAGCTGCTTCTCCCTGCAAGATTAAGAGGCAAGAACAGGGATGGGCACAGGGTATGGCCAGTGGGAAGGATCCCAGGCCAAGGGCATGGATAGGCTTTGTTCCATATACAAGGGAGGCCTGGGGTAAGGAAAAGACAAATAGACCAATAGGACGACTGTGGGATCAGTAGATCTTAATCCTTACTGCTCTTTAGAATCACCTGAGGAACTTTTAAAGTGTACAGACATCAAGTTCCCACCTCAGATAAAATGTATCAGGACTTCTGGGGACCAGGGTCCAGGTGTTAGTGATTTTTCAGAAGTTTTCCAGGTGATTCCAATATGTAGGCAAAGAGTGGAAAGTCACTGACCTACAGACTCATCAATGATACCATGTTAGGTCTGTTTTGTTATCCCCAACTTTACAAGAAAGAAATTAAGGAAAATAAGTGACTTGCCCCAGGCACACAGCCAAAAGATGGAAATCTGAATCCAGACTGGACTAATTTGAAAACCCATTTTTATTTATTTTTTCCAAGTCTATTTATTTTGAGAAAGAGAGAGAACATGCATGTGTTTGCAAGTGGGGGAACGGCAGAGAGAAAATCCCAAGCAGGGATCCATCCCGATGTATGAGGTATGGCTTGATCTCACAAACCCATGAGATCGTGACCTGAGCGGAAATCAAAAGACACTCACCTGACTGAGCCACCCAGGCGTCCCTGAAAACCCGTATTTTTTTCTTAGCTGATGCCAGAGATGAACCTTTTTTTTAAGGTTTATGTATTTTGAGAGGAATAGTGAATGGGGACGGGGCAGAGAGAGGGAGAGAGAATCTCAAGCAGGCTCTGCACTGCCAGTGCAGTTCAAACCCATGAAACTTGTGAGATCGTGACCTGAGCCAAAGCCAAGAGCCGGATGCTTAACCGAGCCACCCAGGTGCCCTGAAAATCCATTTTTTAAAGAGCCATCTAACACTCCTCTAACCCTTCATCCTATCTTTCCCACCCACCTCCCTGTATCCCTAGGACTTCAGAAGCTCCTTTCTTGAAATCTGCCCAGATCCTTTTAACCACAGAGGTCTCTCTTAACCTTGGACCCCTGAAGTCCATCCCTTCAAACTGTACAGACTCAAAACTTGGTAAAGGACCAGGGTCAGTAGAAACACATTGTCAGTATGTACTGGGGAATGTGAAGAATGAACTGGGGGCACTCTTGCCTACCCAGCACCATAAAGGAGTCAGTTTCACTAAAAAGCCATTCCTTGGGTACTTACTGCATACAAGTGTGAGGCTATTACTAAGCAGTATATCATCACATGGTGAGTGACACATATATGTCACATTACTACATTCTCAAGATAGTAACAGGAAGCAGTTGTTTTCTATTTCTGTTCTTCGGATGAGAAAATGAAACCCTAGAGATTATGCAGCTGGTCCAAAGTCATGAGCTAGAAGCAAGGAAGCCAGAATTCCAGTCCTGACTACTGGCTTCAAAGCCTGAAGGCCTTAACATTATGATGCTCCCTGAAACTAGCACTGGATTAGCTGTTGAGGCAGTCCTTGTCCCAGCTCTGCCAACGTATCCTTGTTGTCACCTTGGGCAAATTCAGCTTCTCACCTCTAGCCGTAACACTGGAACTATGGATTCTAAGACCCCTTCCAGTTAACCCACGCCTGGTCCTGCAACCTGGGCTACACCCTTCCAGCTCAATCACTACTGGACTGCAACCTTGGACAACTTGCCCAGCCGTCTCTGTACTTCAATCTCAATAAAGTGGGATGATCACATCTGCCTTATAACTAATCATCTCTCTTAATCATTTTCTTCCTGTCAACTGCCATCAAACCCAAAAAGTTGGCCCTGGTTTAGGAACCAGTCTTGGATGAGGCACATGGTAAGAACTTAACCTTTCCTTTCATCCATCTGTTGAGAATTAATCATAATCATCTGAAGAATGGAGCATTCTTCCAGGTCAGTAGACTGCAGCTGCTAGTGGACAATGAAGTAGCTTTAATCAGGGTTCCTGGGTGGCTCAGTTAAGCATCCGACTCTTGATTTTGGCTCAGGTCATGATCTCAGGGTGATGAGATAGAACCCCATGGCAGGCTCCATGCTGGGTTAAGTCTCTCCCTCTCCCTGCTAAAATTTAAAAAAAATTTTAAATAGCTTTAATTAACAAGTCCACTGTCAAAATGTAAGCAATCATTGAGATGTGCCTGCTTTTTCCCCCAAGCAAATAAGAAATGTTGCACAATAGACTCCTAACTTGAACCACCTGGTTTTGAAGCCAGAGAAGGTGCTTTCTTGAATCTGCAATAGCTTTGTCCAGCCAAGGAATTCGCCTGCATTGTTTTCCCGAAGAGTCCACTTGAAGAGAAGAGAAGAGAAGAGAAGAAAGAGGGAGGGAGGGAGGGAGGGAAAGAAAGAAAGGAAAGAAAGA
>NW_026057580.1:5994186-5995220 GCF_023721935.1 Panthera uncia
AGAAAGAAAGAGAAAGAAAGAAAGAAAAGAGAGAGAGAGAAAGAAAGGGGAGCACCTGGGTGGTTCAGTCAGTTAAGCAACCGACTTCGGCTCAGGTCATGATCTCACAGCTCATGTGTTCAAGCCCTGTGTTGGGCTCTGTGCTGACAGCTCAGAGCCTGGAGCCTGCTTCAGATTCTGCATCTCCCTCTGCCCCTCCCCCACTTGCAGTCTCAAAAATAAACATTAAAAATAAATTGTGCATTTTTCTCTATTAGGTTGATGGTTAACGGGGCACCTGGGTGGCTCAGTTAAGCGTGCAACTTCAGCTCAGATCATGATTTCATGGTTCATACGTTGCAGTCCTGCATCAGGCTCTGCACTGACAAGTGTGGAGCTGGCCTGGGATTCTTTTCCTCTTTGCCACTACTTGCACTTTCTCAAAAATAAGCTTTTAAAGTTAAAAGGCCCCAAAATTTACCGCTCCTTGCCTATAAGATGCCACATGCACCAGTGTTGCTCACATTCCGGAGTTAAAACTAGGGTGATGTCAAGACTAGACCAGAGTAGCCACAGCAACTACCCGTAGCTTCAAACCACTCACAAGGTGAATAACGAACTCAGACACATCAGTGTCAACCTATTCACGATGTACAGCTTTGTCTTCCACAGACAAGGACAACATGGACATTCAGTGGTCCTTTGCAAGAAATCTTAGCTGACTGCTTTTGGTACCTGCTCAGATGGCAGCATGTACTGCATTTAGTATATACACCTCAAATATGCAGGCTTCAGGTGTGTAAAAAAGACAACCTGGACACATGGTTAGCATTTCTTGCTGTATTAATACTTGCTCATCATGGGGCACCTGTGTGACTCGGTTGAGTATCTGACTTTAGATTTTGGCTCGGGTCATTATCTCCTGGCTCATGAGGTCAAGCCCCACATCCAGCTCTGCGCTGATGCGAGATACGCTGTCCCTCTCAAAATAAGTACTTGGTTCATCCCATGTATCTAAATTTCTAGGGGGGGGGGGGGGGGGGAAACACACCCCT
>NW_026057580.1:5995320-6016154 GCF_023721935.1 Panthera uncia
ACTTTGGCTCAGGTCATGAGCCCAAAGTTCTTCGTGAGTTCAAGCCCCGCGTCTGGCTCTGTGCTGACAGCTCGGAGCCTGGAGCCTGCTTCCGATTCTGTGTCTCCCTCTCTCTCTGCCCTTCCTACTCCCGACTCACGACGCTCTTCCGATCTTCATGAGTCGGGAGTAGGGGGGGGGGAGGGGAAACACACACCTTTTACCAAGTTACCTCTAAAAAAAAACCAGAGGTCACATACAATTTACACGTTTTGCCATGAATATGTTTGCAATTAAAAAGAGAGCCCCCAGAGGCACCTGGGTGGCTCAGTTAAGCATCCAACTCTTGAGGCTCGGGCCACGATCTCAGTTCGGGAGTTTGAGCCCCACTTCGGGCTCCATGCTAACAGTGCAGAGCCTGCTTGGGATTCTCTGCCCCTCCCCTGCGCTCTCAAGATTAAAGAGCGAGAAGCCCCAAATCCTGACAATCAACTGAATGACAAATTGCAGCTTATGAACGGGTTGAGAAAGCTAAGGTGTAGAACGGAATACAAGGGCTTTCGAGTCAAGGCTGGCCTGGGTTATAAATACACTACTTGTTTATAGTAGGATGAGGAATGTGTGAGAACTTTCTTCCCTGTTATTCACCTCTCAAGTGGTTCAACATCACCTAAGAAAAAGGCCCCGCACGATGTTCAGCAGAGTGGTACTCAAAAAACTTTCTTTCCTGACCACTGCAAGAGTCCTTACCAAAGCATCCAGCACTCTAAAGCATGGGTTCCTAGCCCCTCCAAATGATAGGTGTGTTCATCCACTCCTTACTATCCACAAAGAACGCAACTTCTGCTCCCAACCTCACTCCTGGGGAGTCAATTTCATGTCGGGTGGACAGTTATATACATTGCCAACTGAAGTCCGACCAGGACTGCCAATTCAATTTCTTGTCCCCGTTGAATCGGACAGCTGGAATGTAAGAGCCAGCCATTAATGCAATCTGATACATCAATCAACTTCTCAGCGTCCAGCCAGGACAATGAACAAGTTATCCCACACCCGTTTATTTGGTAGTACAACCAAAAGAAGTCAAAAATCCTGACTTGGAACTACTTCCAATTCATGGTTATAGAATCCTTTACCTCCAAACCCTAATGCAGTTTGCACACTCAATTGCTTACACCCTCAACTCCTACTTTATGATTAAGGTACTCATTTCTTCACCTGATTCCTTATGGCCTTTGCTTATCTATGAGCTCCACTTTTAGTCCCAACACCTTGCCATCTGATCCAATTCACTTGTTTTCCCCTGTTGCTAAGGGACTTTTCAAAGATCCCTCAACTAAAGATTTGCACCTCATGCCATGTCCAAAAACCTTTCTTGTAGGCCACATGAAGCCCTACAACCAATAGCTCTCAAGTCATCCTAAAATGGATGAAACACTAAGAAATTAGTGAAGCTTAGGTCTCACTCTTGAACTCAGGTCAAACAACTACTTGCTAGATACTGAGCTACTATGTGTATCCTTGAATCCCACTCCACAAAGTCCCTGGGTCTTGGACCACCATAGAAGAAAAGTAGGACACAAAAACAATTGAACGACAAATTTACATTCCAATTTATAACTGTTTGTAAAGCACTCTTGTTGAATCTTTTTGTTGCTGTTTAAAGTTTTTATCTATAAAGAAATTCTGGAGGCAGAGAGCCAGCTGGAATGGGCTATTAGCATTAAGCAACCTTCCCCCTTGGCTTTAATTTGCAGTTCGGATGGTTAAAAAAAAAAAAAAAAAAAAACCCACCCCTGGAAGGATAGTAACTTGCCCCATATGAAATCTCAGTGAGATACATACTGAAACAAAGGTGCCATTTACAGGTGAAGCAGAGTTAAGGGTACTTGGCTGGCTCAGTGGGTAGAGGGCAGGACTTGACTTTGAGCCCCTTATCAGTAATAGAGATTAAAGAATAAAAATAAAAGCAGTAAAAATCGCCTATGTACTATTTTTCTGAAGAGCTCAACTGTGCTCTGCAAAGAATATTCTCCATAGAAGAACCTCTCCAAATTACTAGGAAGCAAGTAACGTTTCCAGAAAGTTTCACTTTCTCAAAACCAAGTATATACCTGCACCAAAAGTTGTAGTAAAGGCACTAAATGACCCCATTTCTAAGACTTTAGTAGAACAATCCTTAATATACAATGTTATGTATGTCACATAGAATGGAAGAAAAAGTAAAGTAGTATTATACACATGTATTTCAGGTTGTTAGTTTGGGAAACTTTTTGGCTGTTACATGTTCTGAAGGATTAACAAGAACTGAGATACTGAAGGAGTCTAAAAACTGTATCATGAATTTCTGCAATCCCAATTTAAAAAAAAAAAATCAAGCAGGTGATGTTAGGTTTATCAAAAGACAAATTTTCAATGATGTCTTCTCAGAACCTCCCAAGTGTGCTGTACAACTGAATTCTTTTGAGGTATCCAAGGAATATTTAATAGGATGAAGAAAATTTGTGAGGACACAGAAAACTGAATTCAACACTATCAGTTGTTTTGATAAAAATATACTCCAACCCAGTTTTTCTTCAGCTACTTTAATCAGAAGTCTTTTGTTCTCAAAAAAAAAAAAAGAAAGAAAAAGAAAAACCAGAAGTCTAGTACAAAAATATACAACTGAAAGACATTACCACAAACTAGATCTGTCAACTAAATTGTGTTGAGGATTCTGAAAATAAAAAGTACTACACCAGTGGTCTTAATCAGGGACATTTATCACCTAACTCTTCCAAGTAACACAGTGCTTACTCTTAAAAAAGCAAATGAGCCTGGCAACAGGCTGTGTATATTTTAAAAAACTTCTATGATCAACACCATTCCTGATAAAGAATTATAATAATATGAACCATATTAACTAATAAAAAAGGACTTCTCATCCAGATATAGGTGAGTCCAACTAAAAGAGATGCCATCTAATGACCACACCTTTGTAAGGAAATATTAAAAGTATATAAACAGTAGATAAGAGGTATCTACAATCTGATAAAATTCAAATTTCTCTGGCTAATTTATCTTCACCTTTCTGCTTAAGACATGAAGGTCAGAAGTAGCCCACAATTAAGTGAGAACTACAGATAATCATTTTGAAAAAGCATAAAACTAACAATCCTTCTGTTTCCTTCAATTACCACCCAGGATTAACAGTGACCTCTAGGGAACACCTGCAGTCACTACACTAAGAGGTCAGTTTTTGTGACTGACCTCTTGCAGTATTCTACTCCTCCATTCAGGACACAGTACGCAGTTGGCTAATGAAACTTAATTTTTGAAATTAGAGTAGCCAGAACTTTTAATGGCCACAGCTAAGTGTGCAATAAGGTTTTTAACAGTTTCTATCATCCATTATTTTTTGTCACAAGCCATAAAATTGCTGGGGCTTCTGGTTAAAGTGACTGCAAATTTGGCCTAGAAGTCAGGATAACTCCCTGAGATCAACTTTACCTTAAGTTCTGTATAAGCCACATTAGAACCATGACCTATCTCCTTTTTACAGAAATCCAATTTAGGACTTTGCAAGTTGTATATTGCCAAAAACATCCCTATCAATGTCCGAAGTAATTAGTGATGTACCATATTACTTCCATGACCTTTAGGATCTTGCCTTGTTCTGAACAAGTTTTAAAACGCTATGAGGAAATGCCAAAAGACAAAAGGCCCAAAGCCAGAGCTCCCAGTACATCAAGAGTCGTAAGTATCTTCTATAAGAAGGCTCATCCCAAATCTGAATTCTACCTTGTGACACCAATCTTCCTTTGTTGGTATCTGCATGAAAGGTTAGTAAGGACCACTGGAAATTTATTTAGGCCCTCCCTACACCTTATAAAGTATCTTTACAGACTGAACTCAATGCAGTGACTTCTTTCAAATTAAAGAAAGTCAGTATAGCATATTCCAAAACTATCTTTAAGTAGCACATTTAAGGAAACTAAGCCACAAGGTAGTTGCATTATGATTTAATCTAATCGCACAAAAATTTGAAATTACAACTCCTCTGGGTTTCTAAGAGGAAGGTTATGCATGCCTCCATATTCAATTCTGCACCGTTACATTTGAACCATATAGTGAAATTTACATCATAATGGATCAATTTAGAATTTCCATGCAACACCTCTAATTATATAAAATGGAAGCAATTTTTAAAGCTTTGTGGAAGGTCTCATGCTAATGATAAAGCCTTTTCTATGGGCCACTTTGGGTTATAATGTACCAGGTTGCTATACTTTAAGATGTTGGTCACAGAGTATCACGCTCTTTGAACTGGCTCCTACTCCTAAAAAATGGTTAAGTACGATCACTTAGGTGACACCAAGAATTCCCTTCAGCCTCAATTGTGTTTAAGATTTGTGTAACCAACAGATTTCCATGGGACAAGAAGAACTATGGTAATAGTGGGTTTGACTATTACACAATTATGCTAATATTTTATTAATTCAAAAGCACTTTACAAGAAAATATAAGTATGGCTTCCAATAGGAATGTTATACCTGGACTTGATACCAAGCTCACAGATTTTAGTTTTGCAAGGAAAAACAGGCTTTCAGGTTAAACAACAATTTGTAACCAAAACTTTAATCCCAAGGATTCTCACAAACATATTACAAATGACAGCATGAAAAAAAATCTTGCACAGTAACTCAAAGTTCAGCTCTACAATGTACCCTTAAACTGGCAGGACACTGGTATTTTGAATAGTTTCAAATTTCCAAAGAGAGAATGTTACATAGAGCTGTGTGTTCATACACAGCAATCCTGTTAAAATGAACTTATGACCTAAAGCAAAAGTAAACTTTCTTGAAACTTCCAATTCTACACCAACTGGACCACCTCTGCCCAGTACGAAGACAACTAGGATTCATTTTATTTTAAACCTCTAACCTAGTTTAATAGTGCAGCTTAATTTTTAGCTGCTGACTTGGGTTCACAGCAGCTTTTAAAGACTGTTCAATTACAGCTGCATGCACACTATCTCAGCTATGGAAAAACTGTTCAATTTTTGCCAGTTTTGTCTTCATAATATGAAATGTCAAGCTTTAACTGGGCAGGAGCTAATAAGTTTATTATCAGTCTATGTAAGACTAAACTTCAAAGCAAATTCAATTTTGCTTAAGGGAACATTGTAAAGTAACAACTCTTAATATTACATGCCTCATATGATCCATTCAAATCATAGAGAATTACATCTTTATGTGTCACTGTTCCAAGAGACAAACAAATGTGAACAGCTAAAACATCTTAAAAATGCACCAAGCTTATGAAGTCTCAAACAAAACTTGAATTTTCTGTACATACTCCTGTCAAATGAAGTTATTTCCTGTACACCACTCCTCTTGCAAACTGGTCTTCTATTTCCTTTCATTTGACCTAGATCGGCTAAAAGACAGAAAACCAGAAGTTACATACATAACTCAGTGACATAACCAGGGAATAAAGTTTTTATGGGAAAAATAAAAATCAAAACAGCCTAAGAAGATCACCTTCTCTTTTTAACAAGTTATTTATAAATGATCAAGTCATCAAAAATCTTACCTACGAGACCTAGAAAAGGATCGGGACGGCTTGTGATTTCTCTCCCGAGACAGTGATCTCTCTCTCCTCCTATCTCTAGAAAGGGACCTAAAACCAGAGGAAAAAGAAAAATAGGGCCATTCAAAATTATGCACAACAAATATCCTAAGTCGTCTTCAAAAACTAAAAGCTGGTTCACTCGTGCAACTTATTAACACTGGCTCTATATGCTACTTTTTCATTACTAAAGCCAGTCTTTTACCATTAACCACATCATTTGGAACATAGCTCAGGAACAGCAGAAACATGACTTTCTGAAAGTGGCCAAAAAAGGTAGTTATTTACCTGCTCCGGCTGCGGGAGAAGCTTCTCCGTCTTGGAGATCTAAAAGCAGAAACAGGAAAATTAGGCTAATTGTCAATTAGTATTTATGGCGTGAGGCATTTCCCAACTTTTCAATTTCACTGTTGGGCCCAGTGAATGTGCCGAAGAACTGGCACCCATCGTCCAAAAACAAAACAAAACCGAAAAAACAAAACCAGAAACAAAACCAAAAACAAAACAAAAAAAAACCAAAACAGAAAAAAAAAACAGAAAAGAAAAAAAGGCACAGAAGGATTAAGGAACCAAAAGCTCAAGTGAAAAGCAGGTATTCCAACCATGGATTCACTTTAACAAAGAATGCTTCACAGCAGATCTGTCCAATGCAAAACTTCATGTCAAACTAACTTCACTACCCAAACACCACACCAAAATATAGTCCCACAAGTAGTTCCAAAAACAGTACCATAAACCAGTATTTGGAACCCATGCAAACCTGTAAGTCCATGACAAGACTTAGGTACCAGGTGGATAGTGTAATTTTGTGAAAACGCGCTAGGTGTAAATACTGATGCCATTAAGTGCTACATTAGAACTGCATTTGTGATCGTCACATTAAAGAGTGTGTTTAGGCTTATAAAAATTACCTTAGCTTGGCCCACTTTACCCCCAAAATTTAAAATTTGAAAACTGTTAGTAAAACCATTTAAAGGTGATAGGATTCAACAAATTTTTGCTAGAAAAGAAAGCTAAATCTGTTAGGAGTTATTAAAATTTTTAGTTTGGCATCTCACACATGCAAATAAGTTTCACCTGAAGGTCTAGTTACATTATGAGTTCCCTATCACCCTTAAAAGTTTTATTCAAGCAATATATATGTACGTTACCATTCAATTATGCACAGCCAGCCTTTGATCCAGAAAAAAGAATTACTTTAAGCCGCTTACTCCTTATTTTAACCAGCAGTAAACTGTATAAGCAGGAAAAACTTACTAGTTTTGGGTTTCAACAAGCTAGAAATGGTGAGGTGAGGCTGCCGGACTGACGGCCAGGAAGAATTTGCTGAAAAGGTTTTGCCAGATGTTGCGTTGGATTTAGTTGGTTGGCGAAGGGGGTGTTGTGGATTTTTCCTGCTTTTTTGTTAGCCGAAGGCTGCTGCTGTAGTTGTTGTGAAGACATTTGGTAAATAAACAGCTGAGCTGATTGGCCAGGAATGTGTGGGCGGTCGAGGTGGCTGCTGCCGATTTGGTTAAGGTTGGAGAGAAGGCTGAGAGAAAACAGCATGCTCGGGAACCAAAGGGCGGTGCAACCTGACGACTGGCCATGCCTGGGTCATGTGAAACGACACCAGCCAAGCTGAATGGGGCGCGCTGGTCACATGACGCTGAAAGGGCTAGTTGACTGGCTAATGCAGACTCAGAGGGTGGTGAGAAGAGACATGATGGTGACTCTGTAACGGGGTTCATTTTTATTAATAGATGGACCAAAAAGCACAAAAAAAAAATGAAAAACAAGCCATCAGTACAACCATCTATTTAGCTAACAAATACTCTTTATTATGATGGGCAACAGTGTGTTGTTTTGTTTTTCAAAATAGCAAAAGGGGCAAGATTTTGAACTCCTATCTCCTAGAAGGACTTCACTCACCTGTAAGAGGTAAATTAAGTCCTATAGAAACTATTTTGGAGGAGATGTGGAGTTAGCATCCAGACAATACTGCCTGGTCCAAGAATGATGCCATTTTCAATTATAAAAAAACTGAAATCTCTCCTATTTGGTTTTGAAGAACAGATGACTGGGATTACTTTTTTAGCCCCCTTTATCGGTCAGTGACTTAAGTTAGTTTCAGAATGATTTCTACTTTACCAGTTTTAACATTACAACAGCTGCCTGTTTGATAAATACTACAATCGTGCTAATAGAAAACACATTTTTGTGAAGAGCTAGAGTTGAATGTAATGTTTGTCATTATGGAGTCAAGAAATGGAAAAAGGCCTAAACTGAAGTATAAGGGAAGACTTGGAAAGATGCAACTAGAAGATGAACTAGAAGATAGATCCAAGATAGAAGTTACTGACTACCAACATGAACAGTGACCTAGAGACAAAAGCCAACACTCAGCACAACTCACATACCCCAAACTACACCCAGCAAATGTTTCATAAAAACCTCCGATTCTTCAAAGTTTAAAACCCACCAACAAACTTTGAGAGAAATACCTGCTCCTATTAGCTACTCCGTTACACCAATACCTCTAAACACGCTCTCAAGTACCTGCGACGAGGTGGAGGACTCCTTCTCCGATAATCATCTCGAGGGCGACGACCCCAAGAAGGAGGTGGGCCACGATTTCTACTTCTCTTTTCACCATTCGAGAGTTCCACTCTTACTCGGCAGCCACATAGTGTTCTAAGGAAAGAAACATTACTAAATTTAAAAGAGCAAAGCCGTGTATACTAAAGCAAAAAGAAAGCACTCCTACTTAGCCTTTTCTGTAAACTACACACCTGAAACATCTGTAGAATCCTTAATAGCAAAACAAGTTTTTCTAATAAAGAAAACCAACTTCCTTATGCTTTAATGCCTTGTTAGAGCCAGTCTAAATCATTGGGCCCAATGTTAATTTGTTAAGTTACAAGTGTGAAAACCTTGGATTCTTCCTCAAAGAACCAGTTCATCTGTACATCCTGCTGGGACTTCAAGCTCCCAGAACTTGTTTACTGATCTTGATGTTACTAGATTGTTGGTCTTTCTCTTCCCCAGATAACCCCAATTCTCCATGCCAACAGCAGTGAACAAAAGCATTTTGGCCATTTTACATCACCAACTCCCCTCAATCATCACACAATAGCTGACCCGTTAGGAAACTGAAGCTGAGGAAAGTCGGAAAAAAGTTATCCTACACCTCTTGTTTCACATCTGTTCAGAGAAACCACCTTTATTGGGCCAGCGATTAAGAGGTGGGAACCTGGAAAAATGTGTTTCTACCATCTGCTTGGATAAATGACCTTCTCTACAGCTTTACAGCCAACCCTCAGATCCCCTAACTTTTGGATCTTAAAGATTAACCATTTCCCCTGGTTTCCCGAAATCCAATGGTTTTCCAACAAGCAGGAAGGAGAGAAGGGCAGCACCTGGTCATTCTTAAAACTCAGGTGTTACTTACCAGCCATTAATGGGACACTAAACACACAAAACACAGCTACATATTCCACACTTCGTAAGTATTTCAAACACATAAAAGATAATGGTACAATAAAGCCCATGCAACCATTATCCAACTATGAGAATTATCAGATTGTGGCCATTCTTACTTGAAAAGATCTGATTTCACAATTGTTTCAGAAACAATTCAAAGGTGACACCACAAGTGACAACTTTGTGGAAGGTTTAGATTAAAATGCTTCAACCACATTTTGGATGCAAACATCCACCCACCAAGAATCGACCATTAAACATTTTCTTCAATGGCCACTTGAGTAAAAAGTTACTTCCTATTGATCTTCAGTAAAACTTTTTCTTTGCAGAAGAGGCGTATGTTAAGTCTCCAGTAACATTAACTTCAGACAGCCAAGAAGCTATCTAAAAGTCACATAACCTAGGAATTTTAAACATTAAAAAACACAAGCAACATATTTGTCATCAGCATTAGTCATTAAATTACCTCCCATCTAGCTCTCGAACAGCATCAGCTGCATCTCGGGGATCTTCAAATTCAACAAAAGCAAAGCCGGGAGGGTTTCTAGCAACCCACACACTTCGGAGTGGTCCATAATAGCCAAAAGCTCGTTCCAATTCAGTCTTGTTACCATTGTTTCCAAGATTACCTACATAAACTTTACAGTCCAGTGGACAGGAATCACGATGCATTTCTGTAATTAAAAAAAAATTACCCGAAATGTTAATCATTTACCCAATAAACCTACACAGTGAAAAAAGATCCTTAGAAAAGAATGCTGAAACACTAAAAACCAAACAATTACTACCCTTGAAGCACCCGTTTCTCTCTAATCTGTACCTCTAACTACCAGGAAGCCAGCACAAAATGCATTAAGAAGAAAAATGCCTCCTGGAAAAATTGGTGGGGGAGTGGAAAGCACTGAAGAAGCATTTACAATCTGGGCAGTTAGTAACTTTACCAATTATTATAACTAATATCAAAGATAAAGCACTTAAGGTAGAGTAACTTGTGCAGAACCGAATCCTAGAGACGTAATAACCAAAACCTAATAACCGAAGGGATACTACTGTGTCTTCGTGTAATTAAAACCTTAACCAGTTTCATTCCTAAAGTGTTAGGAATCCAGACACAAGCGCACATATTCCAATTCTATGTATATAAAATATCCAACAGGTAAACGCAGAGACAGATTCATGGTTAACAGAGGCTGGGTGAGAGGGCAGAGGGAATGAGACCAGCTGCTTAATGGGAATAGGTCTCCTTAGGAGGTAACAAAAATGTTTTGGAACTAGACAAATATGACAGTTGCACAGCACTGAGAATGTACTAAATACTACTTAACCGCACACTTTAAAACGAAGCTTATGTTAATTTCAGGGGGAATTTGTTAGTGCAAAAATTTACTGCACTTTGGGGGCTTATATTTGCTAGAACTTCAGTACAAGTCACTTCCAAAACGAATCTAACCAACTTGTAGGACAGATTCAATTGCAAAGAGTAATGAACCCAATAACTCAGCTTAAGGGCTTCTCATAAACACCACGTTCTGCTCACTCTGGGCTTATCCAACTAAAAAAACTAGTCCAGACACATCCTATTTGCATGACCCCACCCACCCTGTACCCAGGAGTCTTGAGACCAAACCATTGCTGGAGATTTTTTTTTAACTTCGCTGTGAGCAGTTTCAGGAGTTAAGTATCAAAGGTAAGCTGCTGCAAGTACAGTGTGGCTCAAGGAAGACCGATCAGTTTAAAAAAAAAAAAGTGGTAAGACTGTAAAAAGTCAAATTAAGATGAAAATACAGGTGACTACACAAATCACGTAACATGGATTGAAAGGTCCAGCCTTGATTAGTGACTGTGGAAAAAAATCCTGAGCTTCCGAAGAAAACGTGGGGGTGGGGAAAAAAGGCGCCATAAATTGAAAGGCCGCGGCCCGGAGTACAATTCGGTTAGCGGCCCCCTATCCCGCCTCAACTTTCGGGTTATCCCACTTCTCAGTTCACCACCACCACCTCTCCCCCACTCCCCCGGATAGGGGAAGATTCTAAACACCACCACTTCGAGACCGAGGTACATTCTCTGATGGGCCGGGAGCCCCCGCCACCGCCCCATGCTGAACGTCACAAAATGGCGGCGGCGTCTCTTTGTCTCAACCTGGCGCCATTGGGCCTGGCCCCACCGCGGTCCTGTTAAGTGCCATTTCCCACTGCACTCCTTTAATCGCTGGTCTCTTACCGAAATCTTGGGTTACAAAGCAGACGCTCAAAACCACACACCCTCGGATGGGTCTTCCCGCTTCCCGCTCCCCTCCGGCCCAGCTCCCGCAGATGCTCTCGCTGACCTGGCGTCCACGAAATGGCGGACCACCGCCTTCTCCTCGCCCTTATTTATACGCCATGCTGAAGTCACATGATTGGACGGGCTCGCCCAATGAGAGGCGGAGGAGGCTGTGACGTAGCGGCCATCAACTCAACGAGAATCGCGGTTGCTGGGAGCGCGCTCTGGCGGTGCCGCTTGGCCCGTGGAGACGTAAGCTGCCGCGCTCCAGTCGCCTTAGGCCTGGGGCTTCCTCGGGTGTTTCCGGGTGGCCGACCTCCAAGTTACCCTCGATCCCCTCTCCCTCATCTCCAGATACACTAGGGTTTCATAACACCACTGCTGTTACTCCCAAACGCTGATAGAGCCGTTTGCCCCAAATAAGATTTAGATCGTAAACTTATTACTTAATCCACGAGAACGGTTAGACTGGAACTAAAGCATCGTGTTTACAGACGAGCTTCAGAGTTGCTCCCAAGGTCACTGAGCTGTGGGTGACAAAACTGCCACCAGATCGTGCCCGCCCGCGTCTCACACTACGGAAAAGCCCGATCCTGGAAAGTCGGCCCAACTCTGGCTGGTTTCCCGCCTCTCACCCAAACTGCAGGATTTGGCAGAGAAGGGTGGCGTCATCATCCCGGACTCTTGAAAGGTTTAATAGAAACTCAAACGCAAATGAGACCGGCCAGGCCATCTGGACGCTCACCTTTACCAAATAACAGTAAAAAGAAATTTCTGAAAAGAATTAGTTTAAATTCCGGGCCCCCAAACAAATGCCAGAAAGGGTATGTCTGGCCTCTCTACGGGAAAAGCCTGCCTGCGTATTGACGACTTGGGGGTGGGGCTGGGGTTCTTGGACCACTCACACCTTCCTCTGTTTTCCACTTCCTCTTAGGAAAACAGAGCCTCAAGAATAATTCACTACTGGGAGAGAAATACCGCAATCGTGCTCGAAAAATCGCTAACCCCTCCCTCTCCGGAACAGTGAGTCAAGCTACGAAGTTTGTCTGGTGTGAAACCTACGCCCCTACTCCCCCCCCCCCCGCCCCCTTCAGTGCTGTCTGACTTTTTGTTAAAATTTAAATTTGCTTTCAAGAAAAAGAAAACTAATACCTTGTATTTTCAGTCACAAAAATGAAAAAGATATGCCAGTATTTACTTATCACTCCCGGATATTTTCTTTTGAATCCTTATCTCGTGGCTCTAAAAGGTTGGGGGTGGGGGGTGGAATGCAAAGATTTAATCGCTCTGAGCCTTAGTTTTCTCGTTGTAGAATAGGAATTTCATACTGCAGGGAAAGAGGAGGGACAGGAACTACAGTCGAAGAGCCAGGACCTGTGCTGGCCTTACCTGGGGTGTTTCCCAGGTGAAGGGGGATTCTAGCATACCCTTTCTCTTTCTCTTCTTGCTTTTCTTCCCTTCTCTAAATATTTCTCTCTTCTGGCTCACTTCTGTTGTCTCGATTTGATCCCCTCCTCTGGGTAAGCTTTTCTCCTGGTTTGAATTTTATTTTCTTCTGCCAAAGCAAAGGCTTTGAAGTGAGACAGTCCTGGATCTGGACTATCAAAGTCCCACTACTACATACTGCTAAAGTGTCTTGAAAAGAATCCCCAGGGTGCCTGGGTGGCTCAGTTGATTGAGCGTCTGACTTGCACTCGGGTCATGATCTCCTAATTCCGTGGGTTTGAGCCCTATGTCTGGCTCTGTGCTGACAGCTCAGAGCCTGGAGCCTGTTTCAGATTCTGTGTCTCCTCTCTCTGCCCCTCTCCTCGTGCTCTGTCTCTGTCTCTCAAAAATAAATAAATGTAAAAAAAACAAAAAGAAAACCACAAAAAACCAACAAAGAATCTCTTACCCTGTCTCAGGATTATTTCCTTCTGTAAAATGGGATAATAATACCAGCCTTTCAGGGTTGTTATGTGCTGTCTCCTCTCACAGGAACTTCAGCTTTTGTCTGTGGTGGTCACTCCTGCATTCCTAGGGCCTAGGAACAAATCTGGCACACAGCACATAAACATATTTAATTATTTAATTACTTAGAAGAAAGTACGAAAATCACCTGACAATCTCTATTCAAAAAAATGCTGACTCTTCAAAGAATATCCTATCCATTCCCACCATTTTTCCTGTCTTTGGGTTTGTGAGTGTAATGCTAGTCTAGCATGCATCTTTCAATGGAGCACTCTTAATCCCTCCAGCTGTATTCCAGAATACATTTTGAACCTCCTTTGGCCATCCATACACACTTTCCACCTTCTGGTAACTGCAGCCAAGTGAATGATCCATTTAAATTATGGATTATTTTTAATGTTGCTTTAAATATATTCAATCATCAACCACTCTTGTCCAGATTCTAGAACCACATGAAGCTGTCAGAGGGACATGTCAATATTTGTTGGTAGGGACAAGGAATGGAGATCATACGTTGTAGTAAACATCCCTTGATTTCATTTGGGGAACTACCTTCCTCGTGGTAGACCATGGCATTGATTCAGGTGTGGTTGGGTTCATGAAAGCATTCTAGTTCTTAGCACCCCCTCGCTACACCAATTAGTTCAGGAATGGATGAGTAATACAATCAGACCAGTCAACTGCTAATTCTAGTCCTGCTGTTAGGCCAACCAGAGATGTGCTCATTTCCTCTGACTAGTGGCTTACCTGAGCCAGGGAAGCCATCCTCTTTCTAGAGGGAAGAGGCAGCCCTTAGAGGATCCAACCTACAGGGAGGGAGAGAGCTGAGAGATGGGAAATAAAGAGCCCTGGAACTCTAGTTAAAGAAGCCCTGAACCCAGTTCTATTTTTGGAATTCCCTAGTAGCATACATTCCTAACACTTCACCAAATTTGCCTAAGCCACTTGAGTTAGGTTTTTTGTTTTTTGTTTTTTGTTTTTTTTCCTGACATTTGCAAACAGAAATACCCCAGGGGGACTGGGTGGCTCAGTTGGTTAAGCATCCGACTTCAGCTCAGGTCATGATCTCACAGTTTGAGTTCCAGCCCATCATCTGGCTCTGTGCTGACGGCTCAGGCCCTGGAGCCTGCTTCAGATTCTGTCCTCTCTCTCTGCCCCTCCCCAGCTTGTGCTCTGTGGGGCTCAAACTCACAAGCCACGAGATCATGACCTGAGCTGAAGCTGGTCACTTAACCGACTGAGGCACCCAGGCACCCCTAAAGTATTAATTCTTATACATATATATTCGTGCCTGGCCATAAGTAATATTTTTTCCTTAAAAAAAAGTACTTAGTGAATAGTTAATGGGTGCATTTGAGAATCAGAAGAAAACTCAGGGCCATGGTTCTCAATTTGAGGTACTGAGAAAGTTGGTGTTAGAGTAATTTTTGTGTTTGGAGTTTTTCTTTTTTAAAAAAAATTTTTTTACCATTTATTTTTGAGAGACAGAGCAAGTATCTGTCTGTCTCTCTCTAAAAAAAAAAAACGAAAAAAAGAAAAATTCCCAGCCGACTTCAGCTCAGGTCATGATCTCGCAGTCCATGAGTTTGAGCCCCACATCAGGCTCTGTGCTGACAGTTCAGAGCCTGGAGCCTGCTTCAGATTCTATGTCCCCCCTCTCCCCCACTCATGCTCTGTCTTGCTCTGTCTCTCAAAAATAAATGTTAAAAAATTTAAAAAAAAAAAGAAAAACTCCAAACACAAAAATTACTCTAACATCGACTTTCTCAGTACCTCAAATTGAGAACCATGGCCCTGAGTTTTCTTCTGATTCTCAAATGCACCCATTAACTATTCACTAAGTACTTTTTTTTTAAGGAAAAAATATTACTTATGGGCAGGCACGAATATATATGTATAAGAATTAATACTTTAGGGGCACCTGGGTGCCTCAGTCGGTTAAGTGACCAGCTTCAGCTCAGGTCATGATCTCGTGGCTTGTGAGTTTGAGCCCCACATTGGGTTCTGCACCGGTGGTGCACAGCCTGCTTGGGATTCCCCCCCACCCCCCCCTCTCTTTCCCTCTCTCTCTCTCTGTCCCTTCCCCACTTGTGCTTCCCCACTTGAGTCTACCAACATAAATAAACTTTAAAAAAAAAAAAGAATTGACACTTAAAATATTGTGATTGACTTCAAGTATCCAAAGGAAAATCTAATAAGAGCCTGGGCTATAGCAATAGTCCATTAACTACTTGGCTCAGTGACTGTGTTGGCAGCAAGCAGATGGCACATTCATCAAAGAGTTAACTGAAGACGTAATTATTTACAGAGGCTTGGGCAGGGCTAAGGAGGGGGGAGGGGATGGTTAGAGGTGGAATAACTAACTGGACTAATCTCTCTTCCCACAGTCCCATCTTACAGTGGTGCCTTCCGTTGCCCAAAGCCTCTGGGAAACCTGAGGACAAGAGAGCTGAGTGATGCAAGCTTAGAATCAGCCTCACAGCAACAGAATAGGGCAGAGAAGACCAGAAAACTGATTCAGGGCTGTGTTATCCAATAAAGCAGCCACTGGACAAACACAACTATTTGAGTCCAAAAAAAAATTTTTTTAAGCAGGAAGTCTATGTTGTTGTTGTCTTTTTAATGTTTATTTATTTTTGAGAGAGAGAGAGAGAGAGAGAGAGGGAGAGAGACACAGAATCCAAAACAGGCTCCAGGCTCTGAACTGTCAGCACAGAGCCCCACGTAGGGCTCCAACTCATGAGCCGTGAGCTCATGACCTGAGGTGAAGCCGGATGCTTAACTGACTGAGCTACCCAGGTGCCCCTATTTGAGTCCAAATTAACATGTGTTGTAAATGTAAAATACATGTTGGATTCCCAACACTTAGTATATATTTTTTTGTATATATTTTTATATTTATTTTAAATTAAATTTAAATTTATTTTACTATATGTTAATTTACATCTAAATTAACATATGGTGCAACAATGATTTCAGGAGTATATTCCTTGATGCCCCTTACCCATTTAGCCCATCCCCCCTCCCACAACCCCTCCAGTAACTCTGTTCTCCGTGTATAAGAGTTTCTTATGTTTTGTCCCCCTCCCTGTTTTTATATTATTTTTGCTTCCCTTCCCCTATGTTCATCTGTTCTGTGTCTTAAAGTCCTCATATGAGTGAAGTCATATGATATTTGTCTTTCTCTGACTAATTTCGCGTAACATAATACCCTCTAGTTCCATTCGTGTAGTTGCAAATGGCAAGATTTCATTCTTTTTCTTTCTTTTTTTAAATCTTTATTTATTTTTGAGAAAGAGAGAGTGCAAGCTGGAGAGGAACACAGAGAGAGAGACACAGAATTTGAAGTAGGCTCCAGGCTCTGAGCTGTCAGCACAGAGCCTGACACAGGGCTCGAACTCATGAACCGTGAGATCATGACCCAAGCTGAAGTCGGACACCCAACTGACTGAGCCACCCAGGCACCCCAAGATTTCATTCTTTTTGATTGCCGAGTAATACTCCATTGTATGTATATACCACATCTTCTTTATCCATTCATCCATTGATGGACATTTGGGGTCTTTCCATACTTTGGCTATTGTTGATAAGTGCTGATGTAAACATTGGGGTGCGTGCCAACACTTAGTATATTAGAAAATGTAAAAATCTCGTTTTTATATTGATTATATGTTGAAATGATACTTTTGTGGTGTATTGAGTTAAATATATTATTAAAATTAACTTAGGGGTGCCTGGCTGGCTCAGTCCACAGAGCATCTAACTCTTGATCTCTGATCATGAGTTCAAACCCCACATTGGGTGCAGAGATTACTTAAAAAAAAAAAAAAAGGAAATAATTATAAAAGGCCTTCCATTTTGGATGCCTGACTGGCTCAGTTGATAGAGTATGTGACTCTTGACCTTGAGATTGTGAGTTCAAGCTCATGCTGAGTGTACAGATTACTTAACAAATAATAATAAATAAATAAATAAATAAATAAATAAATAAATAAAAATAAACAAATGGGGGTGCCTGGGTGGCTCAGTCAGTTAAGCATCTGACTCTGGATTTCAGCTCTTCCAGGTCATGATCTCGTGGTTTGTGAGTTCAAGCCCTGTGTCTGGCTTTGCACTGACAGTGTAGAGTCTGCTTGGGATTCTCTCTCTCTCCTTCTCTCTCTGCCCCTCTCCTGCTTATTCTCTCTCTCTCTCAAAATAAATAAATAAACTTTGAAATAAATACAAATAAATAAGTAAAATTAACTTCATCTCTTTCTTTATACTTTTTAACTGTGCCTACCAGTACTTTTAAAATAACATGGTTCACATTATATTTCTATTAGGCAGTGTTGATTTACAGGGACAAATGAAAAATAACCACACATGATTATGATAAACATTTAAGAACTCATTTTAGTGGGGCATCTGGGTGGCTCAGTCAGTTAAGCATCCAACTCTTGATTTCCACTCAGGTCATGATCTCACGGTTGGAGGGTTTAAGCCCCACGTCAGGCTCTGCACTGACAGCTGGAGCCTGCTTGGAATTCTCTGTATCCTTCTCTTTCTGCCTGTCCCCTATTCACATTCACACTTACTCTCTTTCTCCCAAAAATAAATAGACATTTTTTTAAATAAAAAAATAAAAACTCATTTTATTTCCATATCCTTGACAAGTATTTGAAAATAGTGTTTCTGGTACTTATATTATTTAAGCTTCTTTTTTTTTTTTTTTAATTTTTTTTTCAACGTTTTTTATTTATTTTTGGGACAGAGAGAGACAGAGCATGAACGGGGGAGGGGCAGAGAGAGAGGGAGACACAGAATCGGAAACAGGCTCCAGGCTCCGAGCCATCAGCCCAGAGCCTGACGCGGGGCTCGAACTCACGGACCGCGAGAACGTGACCTGGCTGAAGTCGGACGCTTAACCGACTGCGCCACCCAGGCGCCCTAAGCTTCTTTTTTTAAACCTAATTGCTTTGATAGCTCAATAGCTTTTCTATGCTTTTTTAAATATAATCCCCTGAAACAGTTTTTTGGATCGTATTATGTACTTAACAGTCATTTATTCATTCAAAAAGCATTTATTAGGTACCTTCTATTTTCCAAACACTAAGATGGATTTAGAGGACAAAATAGCCCAAACAGAGCCTTAGGCTGCTGCCACCATGGAGCTAAGTTCTAATATAGGGGGGAGTTAGAGAAAGAATAACACAAGCAGTTATTTATGTGGAAAATTATCTGGAGAAGAAAATGTTGCCCTAAGAATATATTATAGGAGGAGAGCCTGGGTGGCTCAGTCGGTGAAGAGTCCGACTTCGGCTCAGGTCACAATCTCGCAGTTGGTGAGCTCGAGCCCCGCGTCCGGTTCTGTGCTGACAGCTCGGAGCCTGGAGCCTGCTTCGGACTCTGTCTCCTTCTTTCTCTGCCCCTCCCCCACTTGTGCTCTTTCTATCAAAAATAAATAAATGTAAAAAAAAACTTTAAAAAAAGAATATATTATAGGAGAGAGTGGCCTGATTAAGTAAACCAAAGAAGGCTTCCCAAAGAAGACACAATTGAGCAAAAGCAGCAGGGCAAAATTTGCGAGAGGCATGAGAGAATGTTCCTGGAAGAGGGTACAGAATGTGTAAAGTTCCTGCAGTAATTTAGAGGAACTAAAAAAAAAAGTGAGGAATAGATTGGAAATTTTATTAATGTGTAGAATGTTCATTTTATATATGTATTTATTCATATATCAACAAGTACTTACCGAGTGCCTACTAAGTGCTTTCCAAGAAGCAAGGTGAATCAGTCACAAATATTACACAGCCATCAAAAAGGATGAGTTTGCACCGTTTGTGACAACATGGATGGACCTCCAGGGTATTATGCTAAGTGAAATAAGTCAAACTAAGAGAGACAAATAGCATATGATTTCACTCGGGTGGATCTTAAAAAAAAAAAAGTGAATAAAAAGCAAAATCAAACCTATAAATACAGAGAATGAACCAGTGGTTGCCGGAAGAGAAGGGGTGAGGGAAGTGCAAACTGGGTGAGGGGAGTGGGAGATACAGACTTCCAGTTATGGAATGAATAAGTCCCGGGAATAAAAGGTACGGTATAAGGAATATAGTCAAAGATACTGTGATTGTGTATGGTGACAGAAGGTAGCTACACTTAGGGTGAACATAGCTTACTGGATTAGCTTTTGGAATCACTATGCTGTATTCCTGAAACTAATGTAACATCGTGGGTCAACTATACTCAAAGATTTTTTTTGGCTTTGGATTCTCTCTCTCCCTCCCTCTCTCTGCCCCTCCCTTGCTTGCTCTTTCTCTCTCTCTCCCTTTCTCTCTCCCTCTCTCTCTCTCTCTCTCTCTCAAAAAAATAAACTTAAAAAAAATGAGTGCTGGGGTGCCTGGGTGGCTCAGTCAGTTAAGCATCCGACTTCGGCTCGGGTCATGATCTCACAGTTTGTGAGTTCGAGCCCCACATCCGGCTTTGTGCTGATAGCTTAGAGCCCGGAGCCTGCTTCAAATTCTAGGTCTCCCTCTCTCTCTGCTCCTCCCCCACTCATGCTCTCTCTCTCTCCTTCAAAAATAAATAAAAAACATTAAAAAAAAAAAATGAGTGCTTACTATGTTTCTCTGTGGCAGGCTCAGATAGCTGCTACAATGCTATGTTAGAAGTATGAATACCGTGGAGACTTTCCCCTCCTCCACATAGAAGATTATATGTGGCAACCGGACTTTTTATTTTCAAGGGGGAAGGGGCTCTTGTGCCTGAAAAGGAATAATTGATTAACTCTGGTGTTTTGATTTATGTTAAATTAATCAGTTTCAAATTCTTGAATCCAGTTTTTTTTGGTATGTTTAAGCTAAACTTCTAATCATTGTTATTTTATTTTCTAAGAATCTACTGTTTCTTAGTAAGATCAATAATTCTCACTGTCCTTAGATAAGTCTTAACTAGAATCAGAAATCTGGGGTGCCTGGCTGGCTCAGACAGTAGAGCAACTTTTGAGCTTGGGGTTGTGAGTTCGAGCCCCACGTTCTGAGCTGACAGCAGAGAGCCAGATGTGGGGCTTGAACCCATGAACCATGAGATCACGACCCAAGCTGAAGTTGGACGCTCAACCAACTGAGCCACCGAGGAGCCCCAATACATTTAATTTTCTGAAACATTGCAAAAGTCTATTACAGCAGACTGAAAATTCTAACACACAAGATCTCCAGTGTTCATGGATTGAAAGGCTTTACTATTGTTAAGATGGCAATACTACCTAAAGCAATCTATGGATTCAATGTAATCCCTATCAAAATTCCAAAGGCCTTTTTTGCAGAAATGGAAAAGCCAATCCTCAAATTCGTATGAATTTGCAAGAGGCCCCAAGTAAACAAAAATAGTATTAAAAAATAAGAACAAAGTTGGAGGAGTCACACTAATTCCAAAGCTTACTACAAAGCTTTGGTACTCAACTGATTGTAGTATTCGCACAAGAATAGACATATAGACCAATGGATAGCATTAAAAGTCTGGAAATAAAGCCATGCATTTATAGGCAAGGGCCAAGACTATTCAGTGAGGAAAGAATAGTCTTTTCTACAAAT
>NW_026057580.1:6016164-6071824 GCF_023721935.1 Panthera uncia
TCATGATCTTGGATTTGGCAACGGATTCCTATATATGACACCAAAAGTACTAGCAAAAGAAAAAATAGTTGAATTGAACTTCATCAAAATTAACAATACTTGTGCACTAAAGGGCATTATTTAAAAAGTGAAAAGGCAGCTGCTGTGTAATAAAGAATTTGTCTGGTCAGTGTTCCAGGTTCCTGACACTGAGCTTCTAAAACCCTTGGAATTTCCTGAGCAACCACATGATTGGAAGGTTGGGACATTGAGCCAGGCCCCACCCACTGCTGGGAAGAGAAGGATGGGGGTGGGAGCTGGTGATTGAGTCCTGTAGCCAGTGGTTTAATCAATTAAACCTATGTAAACAAATTCTCATTAAAAACTTTACACAAGCTCAGTGGAGCTTCCTAATTGGTAAATACATTGATGTGCTTGAAGAGTGATGCACTCTGATTCTATGAGAAGAGAATACAGAAGCTCTGTGTTGGGGACCCTCCCAGACCTTCCCTTATGCATCTCCCTAGTTTGTTCCTCCTGACATACATATATATATATCCTTTGTTTTATTTGTTTATTTATTTTAAATAATCTCTACACCCAACATGGGGCTCAAACTCAGGGCCCCAAGATCAAGAGTCACGTGGCCTATATTCTTTATAATAAAAACGGAACAGCAAATATAGCGGTTTCTTGAGTTCTGTGGATCAGTCTTGTGAATTACCAAACCCAGGGTGTCGTGGAAACACCTACATTTGTAGCCACATGTTCAAGGGTGCAGGTAGCCTGGAGACATCCAGATACTGAGGCTGGTGTCTGAAGTGGAGTCAGTCTTGTTGACTGAGTGCCAGTCTATGCTAACTTTGAGTGTCTAATATCAGACTGAATTGTAGTACCCCAGTTGGTGGTGCAACAGGTTGGGGTTGAAATGGAATAACAACCTACAGAGTGGGAGAAACTATTTGCAAATCATGTACCTGATTAAAAAAAAAATCATATATCTGTTAAGTGTCTAATATCCAGAACTAGTATAGGGCACTCTTACAACTCAACAACAACAAAAGAAGCAACTCGATTTAAAATGGCCCCTCCCCTGCTCATGCTCTGTTTTCTCTCTCTCAGAAATAAACATTGAAAAAACAAAAATAAAAAATGGCACAAGAAGAGATGCTCAATATCATTAGTCCTTAGGAAAATGCAAAATAAAACCACAATGAGTTACAACTTCACACCCATTCGGAGGGCCATGATAATAATTTTTTTTTAACAAATTTCTTCTTTTTTAAGTTTATTTATTTATTGTTGAGAGAGACAGAGATAGCACGAGCGAGGGAGGGGCAGAGAGAGAGGGAGAGAGAGAATCCCAAGCAGGCTCTGCGCTATCAGCACAGAGCCAGAGGCCAGGATGGAACTCACAAAACTGAGATCATGACCCAAGCCAACACCAAGAGTCAGATGCTTAACTGACTGATCCACCCGGGCACCCTATAATAATAATTTTTTTAAAGGAAAATAACAAATATTGGTGAGGATGTGGGGAAATTAGAACCCTCATGTAGAGCCAGTGGGAATGGAAAATAGTACAGCTACTACGGAAAGGTTTTGCCATTCCTCACAAAAGTGAACATAGAATTACCTTACGACCTAGTAATTCCACTTTCAGGTATATACCCCAAAGAATTGAAAATTGGTACTCAAACAAGAACATGCACATGCATATTAGCACCAATATTCGCAATTGCCAAGAGGTAGGAATGTTCCAAGTGTCCATCAATGGATAAACAAATTGTAGCGTACGTAAATGTAGGGATAAAAGTGAAATATGATTCAGCTACAAAAAAAAAAGTACTGATATATGCTACAAAATGATAAACTTTCAAGACGTGCCGCTGAGTGAAGGAAGCCGTCACAAAAGGTCACGTACTGTATGATCCCATTGATAGGAAATATTCAGAAGGAGTAAATTCACAGAGATAGAATGCAGGTTGGCGTTGTCAGGGATGAGTGGTGAGCAGATTCATAGTGGATGCCGAGGTTTCTTTTGGGATGACAAAGATATTTTGGATCTAGGTAGAGATGGTGGTGGTACTATATTGTGCAACTGAATTGTTTATGTTAACATGGTTAATTTTGCATTATGTGAGTTTCACCTCATGATTTTGCGGTTCATGAGTTCGGAGCCTGCATCGGGCTCTCTACTGTCAGCACGGAGCCTGCTTCAGATCCTCTGTCTCCCTCTCTCTCTCCCCCCTCCCCTACTCGCTCTCTCTCTCTCAAATAAATAAATCTTTAAAAAAATTTTTTTAAGGGAAAAGAAGAAAGAAAATTGTAACAAGCAAAAGTATCCTAAGCCTTTAAGCAAATCTTATAAATCCAATATAACAGACTAAATATTTGTGTCCCCCCACAATTCACATATTAAAATTCTAATCCCAACATGATTGCATTTAGAGGTGGTCCCAGTGTGGTTACATGTAGAGGTGGGCCTCCAAGAAGTAATTAGCTCATGAGGGTGGAGTCCTCATGAATAGGATCCGTGATCTCGTAAGAGGCCAGAGGACTATCTAGCCCTCTTTTAACCACGTGAAGACACTTGGAGAAGCAGGCCGGTTGCAACCCAATAGAGGGCTCTCACCAGAACCTGACCGTGCTGGCACCCTGATCTTAGACTTCCAGCTTCCAGAAATAAGTTTATGTTGTTTGTTTTTCCTTTTAAATTTTTTTTAATGTTTATTCATTTTTGAGAGACAGAGTGAGCTGGGGAGGGGCAGAGAGAGAGGGAGACAGAATCCAAAGCAAGCTCCAAGCTCTGAGCTGTCAGCACAGAGCCCGATGTGGGGCTCGAACTCACTGACCACGAGACCATGAACTGAGCCAAAGTCAGATGCTTAACCGACTGAGCCACCCAGGCACACCAATTTTGTGTTGCTTATAAGCCACGCAGTCTACTGTACTTTGTTAGAGCAACCCAAGCTAAGACATTTATCAAATCTATAGATATGATACATCAGAGTTTTGACCCTCGACGAAAATGTGGGATCTGAACACTGACTAAATATTTGATGACATTAAGGAATTATGATTAATCTTTAAAGAACTATGCTAATGATTTTTAAAGTCCCTATCTTTTGTTTTAATTCCTTTTAAAAAATGTTTGTTTTGAGAGAAAGAAAGCACCAGCGGGGGAGGGGCAGAGAGCAAGAGAGAGAGAGAGCATCCAAAGTATGCTCTGTGCTGTCAGAATTTGAGCCGAAATCAAGAGTCTGAGCCACAACTGACTGAGACACCCAGTCGCCCCACTCCCGTCCACTTTTCGTTATATGTTTGAAATTTTCCACAATAAAGTAAAAGGAAAGGGAGAGAATCCATAAGAGGAGAGCAGGAAGAAAAGGAGAAAGGGAAGAGTTATCCTGTAGCTAATGTCATAAAAATGTAGCATTTTATAGATTACGGCACATTTTCAGGCAGTTACTTAGAAGGGACAGTGAGCTCCCAGCTTCTTCGTTTAAAGGCCAGCCTGGGGGAGCCTGGGTGGCGCAGTCGGTTAAGCGTCCGACTTCAGCCAGGTCACGATCTCGCGGTCCATGAGTTCGAGCCCCGCGTCAGGCTCTGGGCTGATGGCTCGGAGCCTGGAGCCTGTTTCCGATTCTGTGTCTCCCTCTCTCTCTGCCCCTCCCCCGTTCATGCTCTGTCTCTCTCTGTCCCAAAAATAAATAAAAAACGTTGAAAAAAAAAAATTTAAAGGCCAGCCTGACACAAAGACAACACTAAATGTTCATCAGAAATGACTATGAAAGATCTCATTCCCAGCCCTGTCCACACTTGCCTACAGGCTCTGCAGCAGTCAGTTCTCTCAGGCTTGGCCTTAGAGCAAAAACAAACTGTGAGGTAGGGACCCCTAGCAATAGTACCCCTTGCTTCTGGCGTCTTCCAGCCTACCCGAGCAGACCTGGATTGCTTCCAACTGCTTGCCACATTATTTTAGAATTTAAATTACAAGTATACCTAAATAAAGCTTTATTCTCCAGATAAAAACCTGTAGCTTGTTTCATGAGTTTTTGTTTGTATTTTTTTTCCTTATTTTTGAGAGAGAGAGAGAGAGAGTGAGCATGGAAGGGGCAGAGAGAGGGGGAGAGAAAAAAATCCCAGGCAGGTTCCACACTGTCAGCACAGAGCCCAATGCGGGGCTTGAACCCACGAACTGTGAGATTACGACCTGAAACCAAGAGTAGGAGGCTTAATCGACTGAGCTACCCAAGCGCGCCCCTATATTTGTTTTAAAGTTTAAGGGGCAGGGCCAGCAAACGAGGGCTTGTCATCCCAGGTTAGAGTCGATAGTTTTGTTCAAGTTACACTTCCTCCCTCTCAATCACCATGTTGCATCTAGGGAAAGTTAAGTCCTCTCAAAGTGTGGCACAGAATCAAAAAGTTTGGGAAACGCGGAGTTTCAGGTTTTCAAACTTTTTTTTTCTTTTCTTTTTTTTTTTTAATGGTGGGGAGAGGGGCAGAGGGAGAGAGAATCTTAAGCAGGCTCCATACCCAGCATGGAGTCTGTCTGAGGTCTCCATCCCGCGACCCTGGGATCACGACCTGAGCCGAAATCAGGAGTCAGAGATCTTCAACCCCCTGAGCCACCCAGGCGCCCCTCAAACTTTCATTTTCAGTTGGTGATCCAATTTCCCCTAGACTGGAATGTCACATGACCACTGAAGTTTGGGAGTGAGCTGAGGGTTAATTTGAGTAGTTGCCTGTTCCTGACACTGCCTACCCCCCCAAATACCTTTCTCCACATGTAGCCCCTCCTCCCCCCAACCCAGCACACCCACTAATCTTTCACCCTGGGGTTTTCTCTAGAATTTATCCGACTTATAAAATGTAACTTTACGCTTGAAACAAGTGGAAACTGGGATACGGAAAGGTTAAGTAACTTGCCCAAGGTCACACAACTTGTAAGGAACGGAGGTGGGGATTCGATGGAGGTGACTCTGGAGCCTGATGATTATTTGAAGAGTGCAGTGTAGCCATGCTCAGAAATTGTGGCCGTTTGGAAAGGCTGCCTTTGACATCTCTGGGTGTGTGTGTGTTTGTTTTTTCAGCACCAAGGAACAACATGTTACAAGAACACATGTCCTTCCTTGCTGGGCCAGCCCCCTCTGGCAGCTCTGTTCCTGAGCCTTTTTCTGATTTCAGCACCACCCTCTTCCCCCCAGGGTGGGGCCTGAACGGCAACGCCTGGCTCAGTGTATTACCTTATTTGGTTCTCAGACCCACAAAGAGGTCTGGAAAAGGATCCAGGCCTGAATAAAAGGATTGCTTGTGCAACTAGGGGATGAGAAATCTCTATTTCACTGACCGTGGTTGGTGCTCTGGAAATCACACATACAGGGAAATGAGTTTGCTGAGAAGAAAATACAAGAAGCAGCTGAAGAGGGGCTGGTAGAGGCGTCAAGATGTCACAATTTCTAGTGTGAGCTTAATCCTGTGTTTGGAAAGAGATTTGTCTTTCCATGGCTATCTTTCTTTTTTCCCCTTCTTTTCTGAATTTCTAGGGTCTACACATCAATCTGTAATTTATAGCCAGGGAAACTCAGTCCTAGAAAGTGTAAAAAAATTAGGTAGCGCGTCCCATAGCTGTCATAAGTTGGCATATGGCTTACAGGTAGCACTTAACAGCCTTTTTTAAAATTTATTTTGGGGCGCCTGGGTGGCTCAGTCGGTTGGGCGTCCGACTTCGGCTCAGGTCACGATCTCGCGGTCCGTGAGTTTGAGCCCCGCGTTGGGCTCTGGGCTGATAGATCAGAGCCTGGAGCCTGTTTCAGATTCTGTATCTCCCTCTCTCTCTGCCCCTCCCCCATGCATGCTCTGTCTCTCTCTGTCTCAAAAACGAATAAACATTAAAAAAAAAAAATTTTTTTTAATAAAATTTATTTTTATTAATATGGCTTTTTGTTTTAAGTTTATTTATTTATTTTGAGAGCGAGAGAGAGAAAGCATGAGTGGGGGAAGGGCAGAGAGAGAGGAGAGAGTGAGAATCCCAAGCAGGTTCCACACTGTCAGTGTAGAGCCCCATGGGGGGGCCAGGTGCCCCTCTCCCTCCCAATGCTCTTATTTATTCCATGAAATTCTCTGAGGTAGATGTTCTCATTATCTCTCTTCTTTGGATGAAAAAACTGAGGCACAAAAAGTTAAGTCACTTACCCAGCGTCCCAGAGCTCAGAATTACCAGAGCCAGGTTTGATCCCTGTAGTCAGGATACTAACCACAGGCCCACACTCTTCTGAGGGCTGCCCCCCACACCACAAGTATCTGGAATCCTAGTCTACTTAACCCTTCACATATTGGTTCCTTTTCTCTTGCATCTCTGTCCTCTCCCTCCCAGTTTTTCATTTCATTTCATTTCACTTCATATCATTTTATTTTATTTCATTTCATTTATTTATTTTTAATTTTTTTTAATGTTTTATTTATTTTTGAGACAGAGACAGACAGAGCGTGAGCAGGGGAGGGGCAGAGAGAGAGCGAGACACAGAATCCGAAGCAGACTCCAGGCTCTGAGCTGTCAGCACAGGGCCTGACGCGGGGCTCGAACTCACAAACCGCGAGATCATGACCTGAGCCAAAGTGGGACGCTAAACTGACTGAGCCACTCAGGCGCCCCTATTTATTTATTTTTTTACTTATGTAAGTAATCTCTTCACCCAGCTTGGGGCTTGAAGTCACAACCCCAAGATCAAGAGCCGCATGCTCTACCAACTGAGCCAGCCAGGTGTCCCTCTCCCTCCCCATTTTGGAAGTTCCCAACTCTGTGGCTCTTCATTCTCAGTGCCCTTCAGGGTGCTTCTTCCTCTACTGCCTGCTAATGCAGGGAGGCTTCATGGTTTCCTCTTGGTCTCCGTGGGGCATTCTGATTGAATGGGGGGCCACCAAACATGGAGTGTCCCAGTTGGGTATGGGCTGGCGGCATATGCAGTGAAGGAATTCACCCAAGGCAGAACGAGAGAGATAGAAGTTTATTGACTGCACTGCAAGGGAGCCATGGGCAGGACAGAAACTCTGATGAGGTGGTGGTGAGGGGCTACACTTTTAGGGCAGAGTGAGGGAGTGTGGGGATATATGGAATTTTCCCTTTTTTGGTAATCTAAGGGACTGCGCCTGGTTGTAATTGGTCAGTTAGGGCCTATGGCTGTTTCAAGGTGGGTCACCTAAAGAGCCTGTGTGCATTCAGCCCACTGGTCACTGTGGGTCTTTTGACTTTACTCAGGTTTCCATTGAGCAAATTTGTTGACTAAAAGTGGCCTCTACAGTCTCCTCCTGGCTCCCTGTATGTCTCTCTCCATAAGGAGCTTGGCTACTTTCAGGACCTAAGTTCTTTGCTTTCTCTTTGGTGGGGTGCTTAGTCCTTCATGCTTAAAACATATATCCAGGAGCACCTGGCTAGCTTAGTTGGTGGAGCACGTGACTCTTGATCTCGGGGTCTTGGGTTGGAGCCCCACGTTGGGTGTAGAGTTTATTTAAAAATAAAATAAAATTTAGGGGCTCCTGGGTGGCTTGGTCGGTTAAGCGTCCGACTTCGGCTCAGGTCATGATCTCACGGTCTGTGAGTTTGAGCCCCGAGTCGGGCTCTGTGCTGACAGCTCAGAGCCTGGAGCCTGTTTCGGATTCTGTGTCTCCCTCTGTCTCTGCCCCTCCCCTGTTCATGCTCTGTCTCTCTCTGTCTCAAAAATAAATAAACGTTTAAAAAAAAAATTTTTAATAAAAATAAGATAAAATAAAATAAAATTTAAAGAACGCAAACATCCAAATATGACACATGCCCTTCTGTTCCCAACGTTCTTCAGACCCCCAATTCACTCTATCCTATGCCCCACATTTGGGTCTCACTGCTTTCAGGCTACTCTTGACTGACCATGAGCCTCATGGCCTTCATACCTGGCCCTGCCTACTTCCTAGTCATGTTATCTTTCCTTTCCAGAAACAAGCTGCATACCTCTGTATTTGGTCCCCTTTGCCAAGAATCCCTGGGTTTTTCAAACTTTTGATCCCAACAGTAACAAGTACATGTGACCACACAAGCCACCTACTACCCACAAGTACATGACCCAAGGGTGGGCAGTGTCTCGACAGTGTTTGACAGCACTGTGTTCATGTTCAACTTAGAATATAGGTGCCAGGTCATACCAGTTAGAATTCCAGTCCAGTCTGTGTCCACACCCAGGGGAGTTATTCAAAATATTTAACCCTGGTTCAGCCTGGACCCTAGCTAATGAAAACAGTCATGAGAGGGTGGTGAGAGAAGAGATTGGGGTTCAAGCTGGGCAGGAGACAGGCACTGGGGTACGGATGGGCGTTCTCAGAGTAGCAGCTATTTAGCAACAAACACAGAAGTCTTTGAATATTTTAACAGCTGTTACCTCTGTTCCAGAGCCTTCCAGCTGAAAAAACAGCCCTGTGTACCTACTCCTTAGCTTCCGTGTCCCTTACTGACTCTGCCATCTAAACCTGCTTTCAGATTCCTGGCTTTTCTGCTTCTTGGTACTTTCTGCCCCATCCTGACTTGGAAATTAGTCCAGTAGGTCACCCCTAATTAATTCTAATTTCTGAAAGAAAACAGCTCAGAGAGAAGTCAATGAAGGGGGCTTTAATGGCAAAAGAATGCATTCCAGGCCTGTCGGGCCACAGAGTTTGGCTTCTGTGCCACACCGCAGGTGCTGGAAGGGGCAGCACAACAGACTGTGAGACACTTGGTAATGGTCCTGCTGCAAATGAGGGAGTTAACAGCTGGGAGGTGAAACGGTTCTCCATAGAGTATGACCACGTTGCTAGGAAGCAGGCGCCCAGCCCGGGCATACCGTGACAAGTCTTCAGAGTTCCTTGGCAACCGAGACGTTTAATTAAATCTAGAAGCAAACTCCTATCAGGATTCTTGGCTGTTGGCTGAGACTGGGACCTTGAGCAACTTTTCAGTATCAAGCTCTTTTGAGTCTCACTATCATGTTTCATATTGCAAAATGGGAAAGGGAGAATGGCCTGCCTGAATCAAAATGGGGTGTAAGGATTAAAACAACTCTTTGTTTTGAAAATGGGCAACTGAAGGGAGAGACTCAAACATTTAAGTTCTGTTCTAGTGGGAACTATATTTAGGGTAACTATGTAACCTCAGTTGATGAGCAAAAGCTCTATTTTACTAAGAACGCCAGCTAATCAATGTAGAGGTGATGTTAGAAGTATAAAATCAGGGGCGCCTGGGGGACTCGGTTGGTTGAATGTCTGACTCTTGATTTTGGCTCAGGTCATGATCTAACGGTTCGTGGGGTCAAGCCCCGCATCAGGCTTTGTGCTGGCAGCGAGGAGCCTGCTTGGGATTCTCTCTCTCTCTGCCCCTCCCCCACTCAAGATATCCCTCCCTCTCTCGCTGTCTCTCAAAATAAATAAACAAGCATTAACAAATTATTTAAAATAAAAGAAATATAAGGGGCGTCTGGGTGGCTCAGTCAGTTGAGTGTCTGACTTCGGCTCAGGTCATGATCTCATGGTTTGTGGGTTCGAACCCCACATCGGGCTCTGTGTTGACATCTCTGAGCCTGTAGCTCGCTTTAGATTCTGTCACCCTCTCTCTGCCCCTCTCCCGCTCACACTCCATCTCTCTCTTTCTCTCTTTCTCTCAAAAATAAATAAACATTAAAAAATGTAAAAATAAATAAATGTAAAATCAGCCTGTTTAAAAACATATTTTTAATGTTTACTTATTTTTGAGAGAGTGAGAGACAGAGCATGGGCAGGGGAGAGGCAGAGAGAGAGACGCAGAATCCGAAGCAGGCTTTAGGCTCTGAGCCATCAGCACAGAGCCCGGCACCAGGCTCAAACTCATGAATTGTGAGACCGTGACCAGAGCCGAAATCTGACACTTAACCGACTGAGCCACCCAGGCGCCCCATAAAAATCAGCATCTTGCAAGCTCTAATAAAATTGATTCAAGCAAGGATTGTCAACTGGTGTTAAAAGCATTAGGTACTCTACCCATTACAGTGGCTAAAATCAAGAACCCTGACCATACTAAATGTTGGTGAGGATATGGCGGAATTGGAGCTCTCATGCAGTGCTGGTGGGAATGTAAAATGTACAACCACTTTGGAAAACAGTTTGGCAGTTTTTTCAAAAGTTAAATATGCATCATACAACTCAGCCATTCCACTTCTAGGTATTTACCCAAGAGAAATGGAAGCATATGTCCACACAAAGACTTATACATGGATGTTTGCATCAGATTTCTTTGGAACCACCAAAAAAACTCTTGGAAGAGACTAAGGGTATGACTCATAGATCCCCTCAGCCATCTCAATAAAAGAAAAAGCTAGAGATGGGATTATCTAGGAAAGATAAGTGGAAGAATCTCTTATCTACCGCAGTGAATCCCCATGACAGGCACAGGAGACCCACAAGGCTATTGAGAAGGTTATACTCAGTAGAACTGCTTGGACTGAAGGGCGCCAAGTAGATAAAATGAAAAAAGGCTGTCAGACCCCACAAAGTCTACGGACAGGAAGCAGGCTGATAAAACTCCTCAGCTGTGAACACATATACCTTTCCTGAAAAAGGAAGGATGACAGGATGAAGCCTCAAACCCAGAGAACAGAGCTGAGAGCCAAAGGATTATTCCCAAGCCTTGAAACCTGATGGAGTTTACCTGACTGAATTTTGGAATACTTGGGACCAGAGATTTCCTTTTTTCATTCTAGAATAGGAATGTCTATAACTGTTATTCTATGCCAGTCCCACCATTGTCTTTTGGGAGCAGAAAACTTTCTAGTTTCACAGGTCCACAGATGGAGAGGAACTTTGCCCCAGGATGGTCTATATCCAGAATCTCACTCATATCTAATTTAGGTGATTTCAATGATGAGATTTTAGGCTTTGAGTTCATGCTCTATTGTGTTCAGATTTGGGGCATCTTGGAATGGGTGAATATATTTAGCATAAGAGATGGACTTAAATCTTTGGGGATCACAGAGCAGATTGTGGTAGGCAGAATAATCGTTCCCCAAACATGTCTGCATCCTAATCCCTAAAACCTATGAATGTGTATGTTATATGGCAAAATGGAGTTCAGGTAGGATATGGAATTAAATTTAATCAGATGACCTTAAAATATATTATCCTGGATTATCTGGGTAGGCCCTATGTAATCAAGAAGGTTCTTAAAAGTAGAAGGGGGGACACGTGAGTGGCTCAGTTGGTTAAGCATCCGACTCTTGGTTTTGGCTCAGGTTGTGATCTCGTGGGTTTGAGCCTGCATCAGGCTCCGCGATGACAGCATGGAGCCTGCTTGGGATTCTCTCTCTTTCTCTCTCTCTCTGACCCTCCCTCGCTCGTTCTCTCTGTCTCTCTCTATCAAAATAAAATAAATAAAAACTTTAAAAAAAAAATGGAAGAGAGGGTGCCTGGCTGGCTCATTTGGTGGGGTGTACAACTCTTGATCTCAGGGTTGTGAGTTTGAGCCCTGCGTTGGGTGTAGAGATTACTTAAAAATAAAATCTTTACAAAAAAATAGAAGTGGAGAGAAAGAGAGGAGTATGAACAATGGTCAAAGAGATGAAATGTTGCTGGCTTTTCAGGTGGACCAAGGGGACCACCTGCCAAAGCAGTGGGCAACTTTTAGGAGCTGGAAAAGGCAGGGAAATGGATTCTCCTCTCAAGCGTGTACAAAGGAATGAAGTCCTGCTGAGATCTTGACTTAAACCCAGTGAGACCCATGTTGAACTTCTAACCTACAGAACTGTAAGATAATAAATTTTGTGTTGTTTTAACCTACTTCGTGCTAATTTGTCACAGCAGCAATAGAAAATCAACACAGGGGGCACCTGGGTGACTCAGTCGGTTGAGCGTCCGACTTTGGCTCGGGTCATGATCTCATGGTCTGTGAGTTTGAGCCCCGCGTCGGGCTCTGTGGTGACAGCTCGGAGCCTGGAGCCCTGCTTCGGATTCTGTGTCTCCCTCTCTCTCTGCCCCTCCCCCACTCATGCTCTGTGTCTCTCTCTCTCTGTCAAAAATAAATAAACATTTAAAAAAATAACACAGTACTCTTTAAAAATGTGCCATTTATTGTTTGCTATACCTAAATAATTCAATGAATGGTTGACAGAGAACTGGATGCACAAATAGTCTCAGTTAATAACCATATTGGTTCATTTTTAGTGTCAAATTGGAGGAGTAGATGTAATTATATTGTGGGAGAATCAGGCTATCATTCCCCTTAAGACTGGTGAATTTCAGCATCAGTAATGGGTCTAGACATTAGGTGTCTTCTGATGATGTAATATGAATACATAACACTACTAAAACTATAGTCTAGCCAAAATGTCTAAATTAAGTCTGTCACACATTTATTTATTTATTTATTTATTTATGTCACACCTTTAGATACAACTTTTATTATTTATTTATTTATTTATTTATTTTAATGTTTATTTATTTTTGAGACAGAGAGAGACAGAGCATGAACGGGGGAGGGGCAGAGAGAGGGAGACACAGAATCCGAAACAGGCTCCAGGCTCTGAGCTGTCAGCACAGAGCCCGACACGGGGCTCGAACTCACAGCCTGCGAGATCATGACCTGAGCCGAAGTCGGCCGCTTAACCGACTGAGCCACCCAGGCGCCCCTAGATACAACTTTTAATTTACAGTAAATGCAAAGTGCAAGGTAAACACTGGTGCAAAGAAGTAAACAGAGAAATCAAAAACTGAAACATTCTGCAGGACACTTGGCCTGGGCTCTCTGAAAGTCAATGTCATGACAAAAGGATCAGAAGACACTAAGGGTCATAACCAGATCAAGGAATATACCAATACTGCTTTCAGCAAACTTACTAAGAAGGATATTTGGGGGGAAATTTGAATATAGTTTGGATATCAAATAAAACGAAAGTCTACAGGAGTGAAGAGAAAGAGATTGTTGACTGAAAAAAAGGTTCACAAAATAATATGTAGGATATAATTTTATTGAATTAAAAACTAGGTATATAAAAAAAAGATACAAATTGATGTTAACTAAGATCTTAACAGCGGTAATCTCTGGTAATGGGATGATGCTATTATGTTTTTGCTTAGTTGGATTTTCTAGCTTTCTACCCTTACCCTGGACATGCATGATTTTATAATAATAAAACATTATTTTTAAAGGAACATTAGGATTACATGAGACATATAATTTTTTTCTTAGATTTTTATTTAAATTTAAAAAAATCTTTATTTATTTGTTTTTGAGAGAGAAAGACAGAGTGGGAGTAAGAGAGGAATAGAGAGAGAAGGAGGCACAGGATCTGAAGCAGGCTTCAGGCTCTGAGCTGTCAGCACAGAACCAAACGTGGGGCTCGAACTCATGAACTGTGAGATCATGGCCTGAGCCGAAGTCAGACCCTTAACCGACTGAGCCACCCAGGGGCCCCACAGATTTTTATTTTTTATACATTCTTGTGCCATTTCCCTTTGTAGGGAGCAGGAGCTTAGAAAGATGAGCTTTTTAAATGATTCCATCCGAAATATACATTGGAAGCAAACAATAGCGAAACAACCAGTGGGCAGGTGTAAAACATTCCATTAATACTGTTTTGTCTACCTAACAGTAAACATTGGTTCTGTCCCAACCCACAAAATTGATTTTGTGGTCTCCAGAGCAACTTGTTTTAAAGGACACAAATAATACAAACAAAACATCTGGACTACATTAAGCACACCTATGATTACTTTCGTAGGTCTACCACCATGGTAATAACTAACATTTACCGTGTGCTCACAAGGTGCCCAGTATGCTTCTAATGGTTTTGGTTATATTCATTCACAGGTTTTCAAAACTTTTGGATGGTGACTCACAGCAACATTTTACAGAGTAATACAGCACAGTCATACATATATACATACTTTCATACTATATACAACAGAAACGAAACTTTCAGAAAACAATTATGGGGGTGGTGCTGGGTGGCTCAGTCAATTGAGCATACGACTTTGGCTCAGGTCATGATCTCCCGATTCATGGGTTCAAACCCCACGTTGGGCTTTGCACTGATAGCCTGCAGCCCGCTTCAGAGCCTCCGCCTCCCTTTCTCTCTCTGCCCCTCCCCTGCTCGTGCTTGCGCTCTCTTTCAAAAATAAATAAACATGAAAAAAAAAAGACCAATTACTTACCTTATGTGCAATGCAATCTGATATCTTCTATTTAAAAAAACAAAAATGCTGGGGGCTACTGGGTGACTCAGTCGGTTGAGCGTCCGACTTCAGCTCAGGTCATGATCTCACTGTCCGTGAGTTCAAGACCCTCATCGGGCTCTGTGCTGACAGTTCGGAGCCTGGAGGCTACTTCGATTCTATGTCTCCCTCTCTCTGCCCCTCCCCTGCTCAAGCTTTGCCTCTCTCTCTCAAAAATAAACAAACAAAAAATTTTTTTTTAAATGCTGGTTAACTCATTAAATTGATTTCATGATTCACTAATGGTTCTTGACCTACAGTTTGAAAAAACGTTTTAACTCGTTTAATACACACAGACATGCATAAATTCCTATGCAGTAGAAACCATTATTGTACCTATTTTTCAGAAGAGGAAACTCTGGCACAGAGAGGTTAAGTAACTTCCCTAAACACACACAGCTAAAGATGAAGTGGGAGAACGAGAATTCTAACTCAGGGAGTCAGCACCAAAGCCTGTCCTTTGAACCACTCTCTCATATGACTCTCATCCCACCAGCCACATGGTGACAGATGAGTCTCGGCTGATATGTGTTTCTGATTCCACAAACAAGTGACTCACATAGTATTTGAACAGGGTATTGGCATATTTGACATTATGCAGATTTAGGGAGCATAATTTCTGACTTTTGCATTTCATGATGAACAATAGTTCTGTGTGAAGAGCATAGGCTTCAAAGTCAGATAATTCTGGGCTCCACATCAGGAACAGATCCAGATTTGGTGAGGACTGAATTCTATACAATATTGAAAGCTCCTCTTAAGGAGAAGACTAAAGCTTATGCATGCAATATTAGGTGCAGGCCCTTGAAAGAGTTCCATGTAAGACAGGGTACCTTGAATTTCCTTAGTTTCATTAGCTTCCCATTTAATTTGCCTCTGTCTGCCCTTTATTAGCCTTTTATTTCTGACACTCAGTTTTCAAATCTCTGAGATAGGATTAACAATACTTGTTTCTGGGGCACCTGGGTGGCTCAGTTGGTTGGGCGTCTGACTCTTGATTTTGGCTCAGGTCATGATCTCAAAGTTTGTGGGATCGAGCCTCAAGTCAGGCTCCATACTGAGCCTGCTTAGGATTCTCTCTCCCTCTCTCTCTGCCCCTGCCCCACTCATGCTCGCTCTCTCTCACTCTCTCTCTCTCTCTCAAAATAAATAAATAAACGGTAAACAAAAAACAAAAAAACCCCACAATTCTTGTTTCTTACGGATGCCAGAAAATGAGCTCGAGGGCCCAGCACGATGTTTATTGAGTAGGTATGCAATAACTGATTGCTAATAGTAATATACAATAATAATGATGATGATGAAAAAAATAGAATTCTTCAATTAGGAGCCAGTTTTTGAGCAGGCTTTTGAAATTAAAAACATGATATGGAGAAAATTATGTTGTCAGTTCATTTAAGCCTCAGCTCTGCAACTCAGCTCTCCCCAGAGTCCAATTATTTCAGTTTTCTCCAATGCTGTCTCTCCAAAGAGAAGTCTAAGTGAGCATAAAAACAGCTTCCAAAAACAAAGGCAGATAGAGAGAGTATCATGGGAGAAAGTCATCTGCAGGGGCCCCCAAAGGCCAGATTTCCATTGCACGGATGTCAACAAGAAGAAAAGATATTAATCAGCCGAAGAGAGCCAGATCTCAAGGTGCATTTTGGTGTTGAGAGAGAGGCAGCTGGACAGACCTCATCCTGGTCTGTGTCAAGTATAGCCACCTACAGGCAAACATTTGGTGCTTTGTTGTTCTGTTGTGTCCTGAAGGATTATCACAAAGCAAGAGGCCTCTGGAGTTGGCTTCCTGCCTCTTGAGAACCAGCAGTATTTGAAGAAAAAGCATGAGGTCACTTTGCCTTTGACTTGCATCTTAAATCCTCCTCCCAGGGTTTGAGATTCTAAAAAAAAAAAAAAAAAAAAAAAAAAAGTGTGTGTTAATACAGAGTTACTTGAAAATATAATGGGAGTCTTTCTCAAACATGTGGCTTCTCCTGGTTATCTGTGGGTTTTTTTGTTTGGGGTGATCATGCTGTTTCATTTAGGTCATACACAATAAATGGGGACATGTGGGAAGACCAAGGTCAGAAGATGGTAGGAGGTATTTAGATTAATTAGGTAATTAAGGGGAGATATGTGGGTGATCATTAACTTTCTTGCTAGCTACATTTGGGCACAAGCACATGTTTCATTTTCCCTAATATTTATAAATGACTCATACCCTCTGCAATTCAACAACCACAAAATCTTCACATTTTGCTCCAGAAATTTCTCTGTGTAAAGCTGAAGATCAAACAACCCTTCTTTGGGGCGCCTGGGTGGCTCGGTCGGTTAAGCGTCCGACTTCGGCTCAGGTCATGATCTCACGGTCCGTGGGTTAGAGCCCCGCGTCAGGCTCTGTGCTGACAGCTCAGAGCCTGGAGCCTGTTTCAGATTCTGTGTCTCCCTCTCTCTCTGCCCCTCCCCTGTTCATGCTTTGTCTCTCTCTGTCTCAAAAATAAATAAACGTTAAAAAAGTAAAAAAAAAAAAACAAAAAAACAAAAAAAAAACCCTTCTTTTTCTAACTCTCTGGAAAAATGATTTTTTTTTCCCCTTCTGCCATATCTGTTTATCTACTAAAGACATCAGGAAGTTCTGGATTCATCTATTATCTCCAAATCCATATTTCCCCAGATTCTCAATATCCCTACTATTGTGTCAGGAGGCTACTTTGGAATATCAACTGATGGCTTTTGTCCCCAGGATTTTGTCCCGTGCATGACCTTTTCCCCCATTGGGTGAACTAAATCTTTGTGGTCTCAATTCAGGCAAGGGTGGGCCCAGCTAAAAGAGGAGTCTTTTCGTGACTTTGCAGCCAGGACCCTGCGGGAAACAGAAAAGACTCAGGTGAAAAGACAACACCCAAGGTTTGGAAGAATCTACTTGACCTCTACATGAGATCAGGATCCCCTGACTGAGGAGATGGTGAGTGGAGAATTCAGAAGCTTGTGTACTCCAGGCCCTGTTTTGTGTTCCTACAACTGGGCCAGGCCTTCTGGGGTAGGGGTTAGGAACAAGGATGAGGGGAGGGAGCTTCTATAATTGTTTTGGTGGCTTCAGTGGTTGTCGTTAGGCGAAATTTCATACAAGGAGGTCGTGTGGCCACCATCAGGCCACTTGGGGACTGATGCTTCAATCATTTCCAATGGTTGCTTTGGACAAGGTCTGGAAAAACATAGGGAAAAAATTAAATGTGTGAGGACAATGAAGGAAAGTATTCAGATCCTTTCAAACTAACATTCATGAGGACTGTGAGCTGTTGGTACTTTTCACCCGGGCAGCACATTAGGTGATATACAAGAGCAAAGAGCCACCCTCCCCTGTGCCTTGCCACCACCGCAGTCCCTGGAAATTAGATACAACTCAGAGGGAACATCTGGGGGGTGCAGAATGAGCCTAAGACATCTAATTGCAATCTGTGATAATTGCTACTCAGGCAAAACAGGGAACTGTACAGACAGGTCTGGGGGAACGGGGAAGGTTGCCTTGTGCGGAGACCTGAAGGGTGAGTTAGAGAAAACTAGGTGTTCGTGAAGGTAGAAAGCAAACATGGTCCCTGGGCTGGCATTTACCAGGTGAGCCACCCCAAACCATTTATGAAATGTTGTCATAAGGAAAAGAACAATGGAACAAGGAGAAGGGACAGGCCAATACTGGTGAATGCTGCAGAGAGGTCAAGCAACGTGAAGACCATTGGATTTAAAGAATACAGAAGACACTGGTGTTGCCTTTGTCAAGGCTGGTCTCAGCAGACTGTGGGATGGAAGCAAAATTGCAGGAGCCTGAGATATGTGGGAGGTATAGAAATGAAGATGGTAAACAGAGACACCTCATGAAACGTGGCTGGGAAGGGAATGGTAAAGCGTAGTAGGTAGGAGTCCGATATGCGGTCAAAGGAAGAGGCTTTTAAAGCTTTTTTTTTTTTTTTTAATTTTTAAATTTTTTTTTAGTTTTTTTTGAGAGAGAACACGAGAGGGGGAGGGGCAGAAAGAGAAGGAGAGAGAATACCAGCGCAGAGCCTGACGTGCGGCTCGGACTCAGGAACCACGACCCTATGACTTGAGCCTAAACCAAGTCAGCGGCTTAACTGAGCCGACTGAGTCACCCAGGCGCCCCAAAGAGGCTTTTAAGTCGGAGGTTCTTTGAACATGCATCAACATTTCTAGGAAGCAGCAAGAGTGGGTAAAGGAGAGCGGAGAGGGAGGGTGGACACCCAGTTGCAAAGGACCCCTGAGGGACTAGAAGTGACACAAACCGAAGCCCATGTAGGAACTCGGCCTAACCAGGAGGAGAAAAGCCTGAGAGTGCAGATGTCTGTAGATTTGGTGGCAGAAGGCGAGGGAACTGTCTGATGGTCTCTGGGAAGCGGGAAGTGATAGAATCTGCTAATTGGGGTGTGTTGGTGGGTGGGGAGGTTGGTAAAATCAAAGAATTGAAGAAGGTGAAAAAGATTTGAAATAGCTAGTAGCGCGGGTCCAAATTCCAGACGCACACAAAACCCCCTTCTATTTCAGTGCTTTTATTCCGATTTCGAGTCCTCACTCCTCTAGGTGGCAGACGCTTCATCTGGGTCGGTTCCAGAAGAGCCGATGGAGAGGCAGTCTGATTCATGGGTGTGGGGCTCAGAGGAGGGCTGTGGGCTGAAAACACCAATCTGGGGGGCATCAGAACACAGTTTGCCCAGGAGTCACCGATGTGGCTCAGGGGGAGAGAGGAGGACACAGAGCTAAGCTTGGAAAAGCTCCAACATCTAAAGGTCCAGAAGAGGAAGAAGCATCCGAGGAGATGCAGAGACAGGAAGAAAAGCCCGAGAATGTCATATCACAGAACTAAGGCAAGTGAATATTTTAAGCAAGTGAAATAAGAGGTCGACTAAGATTAGGATTATAAAATATCTGTGGGAGTCAGATCTTCTTTCTTTGGGTTGGGGGAACAATGACAACAAAACAGTGAGAAGACATAATAGTAATCATAATGACTACTTTTTATCAAGTTCCCAGTGCCTGATTATATTATTCAACCAGCTAATCGATCAGTCACGTTCACGAGAACGCACCGTGTGCCAAACTCTGCTATGGACAGTGTTTCCTCCCAAGGGGCTCATCAGGGCCCCTCAATCATTCCAATGATCACACAATAAAACACGACAATATTTCTACATCTCCTGTGGTGAATGGTGGATGAGGCTCCCGAGGCTGCCTGGGCCCCTTTGGCTACACTGAGGGCTGGGAGATGAGGTATCCCCTGCCTCTGGTCAAGGTTTTTCCTATTCTTTTAATAAGTATGATGGTAGAGGAGCTTTATTGTCGTGAGGGCAGAGCTGGGAACCACCCAGAGGAAGAGCTGCCCGTGGTCATTAGGGGGGTAGTCAGAGCTTCGGAGAATGAGGGAGGTTTCAAAAGTTAGGTGCTTAAAAAAAAAAAAAAAAGCTACATTAGATTGTTTAGCTTTCGGTAATGAGAAAGGAGTAGGGAGAGAGAAATAGTGGGAGAGACAGGGAGAAAAACTTATTCTAAAAATTAGACAGAGGCAAAAACTTACTCTAAAAATTTGGAAGAGGGCACCTGGGTGGCTCAGTAGGTTGAGTGTCTGACTCTTGAATTCGGTTCAGGTGATGATCTCGGGGTTGCTCCTGCTTAAGATCTCTCTCTCTCTTCCTCTGTCCCTCCCTCCTCCCCCTTCTAAAAAAAATAAAAATAAAAATTAGGAAGACTAAGCTTTGAGGGTCTTGAAGCAATCTGAGGTTCAACCTTAAGAGTTAGGAGGTGAAAATACTTGTGAGTTTCTGTCTGGCACAAGTTGGCCTGTAGGTGCTGATACCTTCTCTGATTGTGCGTTGTGCACAATGGGAAGCACCTTGAGAGAGAATCTTGCTCCTACAATAGAGTGCAGCTGAAAATAGGACTTCAGGGATGAAATGAGACTGTCAGTTGAATAATAGAGTTCACTATTGAAAAGAACCCCTTTTAGATGAATTCGTTTTGGTATATCTGTCACTGAACCATTATATAACCCTAAACAAATGAGGCAGTTTTATTTGCCTTGACATGAAAGGATTTCTGGGGCACCTGGGTGCCCAGTAGGTTAAGCATCCGACTGTTGATTTCAGCTCAGCTCTTGATCCCAGGGTCATGGGTTTGAGCCCTGTGTCAGGCTCTGCACTGTCAGTGCAGAACTTGCTTGGGATTCTCTCTCTCCCTCTCCCTCTGCCCTCCCCCCGCTAATGTGCACATGTGCGTGCTCTATCTCTTAAAGAACATTTTAGGGGCGCCTGGGTGGCTTAGTCGGTTAAGTGTCCGACTTCAGCTCAGGTCACGATCTTGCGCTCCGTGAGTTCGAGCCCCGCGTCGGGCTCTGTGCTGATGACTCGGAGCCTGGAGCCTGCTTCGGATTCTGTGTCTCCCTCTCTCTCTGCCCCTCCCCCGTTCATGCTCTGTCTCTCTCTGTCTCAAAAATAAATAAACGTTAAAAAAAAATTAAAAATAAACTCCTTAGCACAGCTGGTCTAGGCCTTTAGAAAAAAAAAAGAAAGAAAAACATTTTAAAAAAGGAAAAAAAAGGATTCTCGAGATGATTTTCTTTTATTTAATTTTTAACGTTTATTTATTTTTTTAGAATTTTTTATGTTTATTTTTGAGAGAGAGACAGAGTGTGAGCAGGGGAGGGGCTGAGAGAGAAGGAGACACAGAATCTAAAGCGGTCTCCAGGCTCTGAGCTGTCGGCACAGAGCCTGATGCAGGGCTCAAACCCATGAACTGTGAGATTATGACCTGAGCCGAAGTCAGATGCTTAACCGACTGAGCCACCCAGGTGCCCTGTTTATTTATTTTTGAGAGAGAGACAGAGCGTGTGGGGGGCGGGGGTGGGGGCAGGGGCAGAAGGAGCGAAACACAATCTGGAGGAAACTCCAGACTCTGAGCTGTCAGCACAGAGCTGGACATGGGGCTCAAACCCACCCACAAACTGTGAGATCATGACCTGAGCTGAAGCCGGACACTTAACTGACTGAGCCACCCAGATGCCGCACCAAGATGGTTTTCTTTAGTGAGAAGTACAAGGTGCCAAACTGTCTTTAGAATGCTATTTTTAGGGCACCTGGCTGCCTCAGTCGGTAGAGCATGTGACTCTTGATCTTAGGGTCGTGAGTTCAAACCCCACTTTGAATGTAGAGCTCACACACACACACACACACAAAATAGAATGCTGTTTTCAAAAAAGGATATATATGGATATGTTTGCGTATGCAAAAACTATGGAAACAAGAAACTAAGGAGAAAACCGGCCCACAGGGAGGAGAGCTTGGTCACCAGGGATGAAAGTGGGACATTTGCATTGTATACTCTTTTGCATTTTGTACCAAGTATAAGTATTATTTATTTAATAAACAAAATATACGTAAATACATGAAAGTTGCCTTTGGTGAATCATTTTGCAAGGTTCGTTTGCAGTGCAAACAACCACTCCCTCATTTGCTTTGGAAATGTTGACATTTCTGTCCTGGATTTTCTTAAAGCATGAAATACCAGAGTCTACAGACCACACCCTGAGCGTTCTAAATTTGAGGTCACTGACAAAACCAGCCATGCAAGTGTGACTTTCCAAAAGGCCAAACATCGTCAAGAGAAGCAGAGTGAGTAGCAGGGGGCTTAATGCATGCCCAGCATCTGACAAGTTCAGAGGAGTGGGTGGAAGTAGGACAATATCCTTTCTTTATAAATGGGGGAACCTAGAGGCACCTGGGTGGCTCAGTCGGTTAAACGTCCGACTTCGGCTCAGGTCGTGATCTTGCAGTTTGAAAGTTCAAGCCCCACATCAGGCTCTGTGAAGACAGCTCAGAGCCTGGAGCCTGCTTCTTATTTTGTGCCCCCCCCCCCCCCCCCCCCCACCCCCATCTCTGCCCTTCCTCTGCCTGTGCACTCTCTCTCTCTCTTAAAAATAACTAAATAAACATTTAAATGGGGGACACTAAAGCCTGAAGGGGAAGAGACGTGCCTAATAAAGATATCATGCCATTTGTGTCAATAAGGGAGAAAAATGACTCTATATGCATATGTGTGTAAAGAACTCTGGAAGGAGGGGCACCTGGCTGGCTCAGCTGGAGGGGCATCTGCTCTTAATCTCAGGGTGGTGAGCTTGAGCCTCATGTTGGGTATAGAGATTACCAAAAATAAATAAATAAATAAATAAATAAATAAATAAAATTTTTAAAAAGAACTCTGGAAGGAAACACAAAACACTAATACCAATGGCTAATTATGTGGAAATGGAAGGTGAGAAGTGGGAGGGAGGGAGACAGAGGTAGGAATGAGATTTTCATTTTGAACTTGAAAGAATCCTTGATCTATTTTTTGAATAGAACCCTGTTTTAAAACTTTATAAGGAGAGAGGCACCTGGGTGGCTTAGTCAGTTAAGCGGCCGACTCTTGATTTCGGCTCAGGTCATGATCAGGTTCATCAGTTTGATGAACTGTGTAAGGCCCTTTGCTGACAGCATGATCTGTTTGGGATTCTCTCCCTCTCTTTCTGCCTCTCTGCCCCTCTCTCTCTCTCAAATAAATAAATGTTAAAAAAAAAAACCACTTTATAAGGAGAGATGGGCCATGACATCTACATGACTTAAAAATTCAGTTTTCAGGGGCACCATCAATTAAGCGCCTGTTGATTTCGGCTTGGGTCGTGATCTCACTGTTGGTGGGTTTGAGCCCCGTGTTGGGCTCTGTGCTGGCAATGCAGAGCTTGCTTGGGATTCTCTCTCTCCCCCTCTCTCTGCTCTTCCTCCACTCATGCATGCTTTCTCTATTTCTCTTTCTCAAAAGAATAAATAAATGAATAAAAATTAAAAATAAATAAGTTAAAATGTTTTCAGTTTTCAAGGAAGATATCATGAAGCTATGGCCTCAGAGATAAAGAATGTGATGTTGAAACCACAGGTCAAATCCTGCCGCTTCAAATGCCAATGACTGTGACTGTCTGAATTATTTTATCACATTGAGATTTGTTTGAGATAGTATGGGCCATCAGCTGGCTTAGATCTCATTTTTGATATTAGGCAGATTTGTCAAAATCATGTAATAATAGCCCATTGCTAGTTTGTGGATGCAGTCGTATGGAAAGGCACCAGAGGGGAGGAGAAAGATCAGTGGACAGCAAGTCAAGAAACCTGCTTCTAATGGAACTTTGCAATTTAATGTACCTGTGACTATGGGCAACTTAATTCCAATCCAGAGGCCTATATCACATTTGTAAAATGGAAGGATTAGTTGAAGTGACCTCTAGGTTTCTTTTTAGCTTGGATATTGGGTTTTGAAAGCTTTATTCACAATTTAGAACTAAAGGGGAATCTATGAGATCATATTTCAAAGCCAGGAAGTAGTAACAGTCTGTTGGCTCTTTTGCTCCTTTGATCAGAAGCTACAGAAGAACTAGTGAGTGATCTTGGCCTCTCTCTCCTATAACCACACACCCACACCCTGATGGCAAGTATCTAGATATGTGTTCCTCAGAGCGTCTGTTTAGGGAAATGCCAACTAATGTTCTATGAGACATCAAATACATTTATGGCATCTTGTATAATAAACGTTCCTGATGGAGTCACAATGCTATTAAACGTCCCGAGAAGGCCTGCCATAAGGAAATTCACATAATTTTACTTAACCCAGCATGTTTCAAACATACGGAAATAGAACACTTTGGCATATCCTATCCTCTGTTTGGAACAAATGGGATTCACACGCCTACATTTTTAGGGAATTTATGAGATCAGCTATCAGTTGGCAGTTAGGACAGTTCTGGGACCTCTGCAAATATGGGAAGATTTAGTACATTCCTCAGGGAGCTTGGGAGTCTTGTGATTCTCATAGCTCTCCACCCCACCAGTTAAAAGAAAATCTTCCAACAGTGGGAGCCTCAGGACCTCCTTTTTTTTGCAGGAAAGTTCCCATCTAAGCAAGGAGGTCGGTGACATCCCTTTCACTGCTGGTTTTGATTTATTTTTGCTTTGGGGAACTTGTTTTCATCACTCTTTTTGTTCAACAATTACTGTTCTCTTTCTTTCCTAGCTCCATAAGGTTTGTATAATTTCCTCCCTCCTAATATTTTCACTACCAAACGGGTAGGTGGGAAAGGTTCATGCATCATTTGGGTACTGAACCTGCCAGTGCTTCACATCCTTCATTTGTTTTTGAGAGTTTTCAGCCTCAATTCCCAAAGAAACACTGACTCATCAGGACACACACACACACACACACACATGCATGTGCATAGTCATTTGGAAAAAATTAATTTAATCTGTATTTCTTTTTTTAAAATAGTTTATTTATTTTTTAATTTATATCCAAGTTAGTTAGCATATAGTACAACAATGATTTCAGGAGTAGATTCCTTAGTGCCCCTTACCCATTTAGCCCATCCCCCCTCCCACAACCCCTCCAGTAACCCTCTGTTTGTTCTCCATATTTAAGAGTCTCTTATGTTTTTGTCCCCCTTCCTGTTTTTATATTATTTTTGCTTCCCTTCCCTTATGTTCATCTGTTTTGTGTCTTTTTTTTAAATGTTTTTATTATTTATTTTTGAGAGAGAGAGACAGAGCGTGAGCAGGGGAGGAGCAGAGGGAAAGGGAGACACAGAATCTGAAGCAGGCTCCAGGCTCCAAGCTGTCAGCACAGAGCCTGATGTGGGCCTTGAACTCACGAACCGCAAGATCATGACCTGAGCCGAAGTCGGACACTTAACCGACTGAGCCACCCAGGCGCCCCCTGTTTTGTATCTTAAAGTCCTCATATGAGTGAAGTCATATGACATTTGTCTTTCTCTAATTTCACTTAGCATAATACCTTCTAGTTCCATCCACGTAGTTGCAAACGGTAAGATTTCATTCTTTTTGATGGCTGAGTAATACTCCATTGTGTGTGTGTGTGTGTGTGTGTGTGTGTATGTATACATACATATACATACCATACATATAATATATATTATATATATATACACACACACATACACACACACATGCATACATATATATACTACATCTTCTTTATCCATTCATCTATCGATGGACATTTGGGCTCTCTCCATACTTTGTCTATTGTTGATAGTGCTGCTACAAACATGGGGGTACATGTGTCCCTTTGAAACAGCACACCTATATCCCTTGGATAAATACCTAGTAGTGCAATTGCTGGGTCGTAGGATAGTTCTATTTCTAATTTTTTGAGGAACATCCATACTGTTTTCCAGAGTGACTGCACGAATTTGCATTCCCACCAACAATGCAAAAGGGATCCTCTTTCTCCGCATCCTCACCAACATCTGTTGTTGCCTGAGTTGTTAATGTTAGCTACTCTGACAGGTGTGAGGTGGTACCTTATTGTGGTTTTGATTTGTATTTCCCTGATGGTGAGTGATGTTGAGCATAAAATCTGTATTTCTGAAGACTTCTCAATTATTTTGGCCCCATCATTAAGCAGTTTAAAGAAAATACAAATCTCGAAGCAGGCAAAAACGTACTATGCATTGGCGTACCTGTAAGTCTGAAAAACCAAGAAACAATACGAAAAGCTACTTTTGCACTTAGTTCCTTTTTTACTTTGAGGTTTTCAGGATTTCTGCCTAAGCAAACCAGCTTAGTTTTCTTTTTAAGATTTTATTTTTAAGAAATCCCTACACCCAAAGGGGAGGTTTGAACTTATAACCCCAAGGTCAAGAGTTGCATGCTCCATGAACTGAGCCAGCCGAGAGGCCCCAAGATTCCCAGTTTTATAACAGGTTTATTTAAAAACTCTTGGAAAGCCAATAACCTGTTAGTATACTAAATTATTCTTCAACCCCATGGGACTTGAGTTACATGGTATGATTAGCACTTTTTTTTGTAAGTAAGCTCTACGCCCAAAGCCCAAAACCCAAAGTGGGGGCTGGAGATTACAACCCTGAGATCAAGAGTTGCACACTCTGCCAACTGAGGAAGCCAGATGCTTCAAATATTAACACTTTGTGTCTTACTCTTTTCCCCAGTTCCAGACCCACTAGCCTTTTCCTTCTCTAAACACTGCCCCAAATTGTTCTTTGTCCCAGGGAAATCACCTGTTTCTAATCCATCAGGCTGACCTGCCATAGCTTCACTGGCTGAAGCTAATCCTTTTGTCAAAGACCACATGGGGCACCTGGGTGGCTCAGCTGGTTAAGCGTCTGACTTCGGCTCAGGTCATGACCTCACTGTTTGTGGGTTCGAGCCCACCATCAGGCTCTGAGCTAATAGCTCAGAGCCTGGAACCTGTTTCGAGTTCTGTGTCTCCCTCTCTCTACCCCTCTCCTGCTCACACTATGTCTCTCTCTACCTCTCAACAGGCATCTTACCCCTGGCAGTGTGTGTCTCACCCACTGGAAGCAATGACATCAGTTGCCTCTGAATATTCCTTCCATGAGAAGATAGGAACCGTCCTCAGCTCCTGCTAGCCCAGAGCTGCTCCAACTTTAACATGTATACAAATCCTGTAGGATTCAATTAAAATACATATTCTGATTTAGAAAGTCTGGGCAAAACTGAGATTTTGCATTTCTTTTTTTTTTAAGGTTTATTATTTTTGGGACAGGCAGGGAAAGAGAGAGTACACAAGCTGGGGAGGGCAGAGAGAGAGACACACAAACACAGACTCTAAAGCAGGCTCCAGGCTCTGAGCTGCAAGCGTGAAGCCCAACGTGGGGCTCGAACCCACAAACCGTGAGATCATGACCTGAGCTGAAGTCAGACGTTTAATTGACTAAGCCACCCAAGTGCCCCAAGATAATACTTTAATGCAATATTTAAAAAATAACAATTAATGTAACAAATGCATGATGAATAAAATATCAGCATTTAAAATAAAGACAGGATCCAACAACACCAGTATTAGAGCGAGGCAAGTAAGGCCAAATTCTATGGGTTGTAGGGTCAGACCACACTCAGTCTAGGGTGGGTATTAAGCGACTGGTGGCACTTAGGTTTTGTGCCTGCTTCCTGGCCACAAGTGAGTCTAGAAGAGCAGCATATTCTGGCTAAGCTATTCTGAGGAAAACCTTAGTATTTATTAGAGTTAGGGTAGAGATAAATCACTATAGAACTATAGAGAATAGAGGACAAAATACCTCTTGTGAAACTGGGGAGGCTCCAAGGAAAAGATAAGGTTTGAGCTGGGGAAAAGGGAAAGCAGAAAGAATATTGGATTTGCAATCAGAAAATGGGGTTCCTTTCTTTGCTGCTTGCTTTACTAGCTGTGACAATTCAGGCAAGTCACTTTGCTTCTCTTGAGTGTAACTCTTTATGTGTTTACACTTTATGTGTAAAAACTCATCCTATGTGACGTGCCAAAGATTTGTGAGGATGAACTGAGATTAAATGAGTGAATGGGGTTTCTAAACTGAAAAGCACTATGCAAACATCTTGGACTGTTATTAAGTCCATAAGGAGGGACAGGATTTTGACAAAAGGCATTGAGGGAGAAGGGCCTTTGGGCAGAGAGAATGAAAGGTGAAGTGGTTTTTGTACGAGGCTAGACAAAAGGAAACTGGGCTTTGAAGTCTAGGAAGATGAAAGCAGTCAAGGAATGCCTGTGTTTAAAGACCATTAAGGAAACAAAGCCCAGGACCCCAGGCTTGAAGGGTAAAACCAAGCTCTGTGGTCTCACAAGTACTCAAGAGTGAGACACCTTACTCTCACATTTTGCTTCCTAGATGGTCTTTTTGAAGGCAGGCAGGCACTATGTCTTACTTATCTTTGTTTCCAGCAGCCTGACAATTTCTGGCCAAGTGCACTGTGCTCCGTTCTCAGGGAATGAATGAGTGTCCGTCCAAAGGCTTGGGACCTCTACCCCAAGGGGTGGTACAGATTAAGTGGTTGGGTAGCTTTGAAAAGCAGGTTCTTCTGTGCACACTGGGATGCTCTCCTGATAGCCTGGTGTTAAGAGAGCTCACCAGATCCTAGGTAAGGACGGCACTCTTAAGGAAGAGTAAGATGGGGCCAAGGGCTCTAGCTGTCTTATTGCTACGATGACTGAAAATCAAGGGAAGGTGGGGGGATGACGACTACACGTGTTAACATTTAATAGAACTACAGATGAGTGTGAACACGCAAGCACACACAGACGCACAAATGAGTGCACGGGAAACTGGTTAAATCTGAGTAAGGTCTGCAATCTAGTCAATTGTATTGGCGTGGCCAGTTGTATTGTGCCAATGTCAATTTCCTGGTTTTGACAATGTAGCATAGTTACGTAAGCTGGTGAGGGAAGCTGGGTGGGTGATGGGTATATCGAGACTTCCTTGTATTAATTTTACAGCTTTTTGTAAGTCTAAAATTATTTCAAAATAAAGCAAAGAAACCAGAAACAAATAGAGCCTCCCTCTCGAGCCCAGCCTCGCCCACCCCGACAGCGCCCCACACCTCACATTTCGCCCTCCGTACCCCCTCTCCTGCTCAGGTAAGGCGGGGAGAGCGGGAGCTGCAGGGCCGCGCACGCGCAGTCCTGAAATCCCCCGCCGCGTCTCTAGGAAGTCACGCTTGCGCAGTCTTGGCCCTTGCCCGCCGCGCCTGCCCCACTACGCGGCGGGGTACTCGGCCGCCTTGGCCCCTTCGCGCTGCCGTCTTTTCCGGCAGTTGGAGCGCTTCCTGTTGTCCTCACCCGCAACCACCCCTCGGCCCGGACTCCAGAGTCCCTCAGGCGTCCCCTCGTCTCTTCTGGTCGGCCGGGTGCTGCCGCTGGGGCTTCGCCTGTCCGCCCGTCGAGAGACATCGCTGGCCGCGCCGGCGTCCGCGGCTGGTCGCCGCCCCCAGCCCTTCTTCCCCCGGGGCTCTGGTGAGTGTCTCGGTGCCACTGTCTTCAGGCCATCCCAGGTTTTTCCCCTCGTCTCCTCCCGACTCTTTTTGGGCTTCTTCCTTCCCGCCGACGCCCTCTTTCCAGCCCTGTCCTGTCGGCCCCTCCGCCGCCCTCCTCAGCCTCCTGACAGTCCCCCTCCTCTGGGTTTCCCGAGGGTCCCCTGTCACTCCTCTCCACGTTTTCCCAGTCCCAGGCTCCCCACCCCATTCTTTCTTTCTTTTTGTGCAGCTGGGTCGGGGAGCCAGGCTGTCTCTCTTTTCCATGTTGCCAGCTTTGTCTACTCGTTGCAACAGCTCAGTCTCCTCTGGGACCTCAGTCATTGCCAGTTTTTCCCTTCTTTTGCTTTTTCTCTGGGGTCTGAGAACCTAAGAGCTGTTGTGTGAGGCAGGGGTGTGGAAAGCCCACCTTGGGGTGTGGTTCCTTTGAGTCTGCTCCCTTCCCGGTGGCTAGTGTTAGGGTACTGGGCTTCAGATCATCTTAAAATCACAGGAAAATTGAGCGGAGATTTTTTTTTTTTTTTTTTTTTTTTTTTTTTTTTTTTTTTTTTTAAGAGGAGAAAGGAAAAGTCGATAAGGACTGGGAGGAAAGTCTGTGTCGGAAAGTGTATGGAACAGCTCGTAGAGAGACCAGATCTCCCAGCTGCACTTTGAATTGACCGAAAGACACAAAGAGACACTTGTTTTTGAAATGTACAGAGGAAGGTTGGCGCGAGGTAGACCTTGTGCTTCCTCCCCCTTTCAGCTCACCTTGGCTCTGAATTAGGATTAGCCAGGCAGTAGATGTGGTTTCCCTAAACGTAAAACATGACCACGATAATGGGCTCCACTGTCTACCCCAGACATTCGAGAGCGGCTTGCTCACAAGGGGACCAGAGCACTATCCTCCACCTTTGTAGAGAAAACCACTTCACATGCCAACTCCATCCCTACCAAACATACGTAGCCCCAGCTCCTAGTAATGGTCATAAAAGATGAGTGTCTTCTTCGTAAATCTTTATAAGGTGCTTACTAAGTGCGTAGCATTGTGCATGAGACTGGAGAAGGGTATTAAAAGTACTTCCCATTGGCTTACAGTTCAGGAGGAGAAATTAGGATGTGTGATGATTCTTCTTCTTCTTCTTCTTCTTCTTCTTCAAGTTATTTTTTGTTTACTTTTGAGAGGGAGAGAGGGAGAGAGAGAATCCCAAGCAGGCTTGTCAGCACAGAGCCCGACGCGGGGCTCGATCCCCTGCAAACTGTGAGATCAAGACTGGAGCTGAGATGGAGAGTCGGAGGCTTGACTGACTGAGCCACCCAGATGCCCCAGAGATGGGTGACTGTTAAGGAGTAGTCTTAGCCTCCGTGTTCATTTGCCCAGATGGAAGGTTCTGGATTGTCAGTCACAAAGAAAGAATTAGTGAGAGAAGGGGTGTTCGTAGAGGTAACAGTACCATTGTAAAGTCAGTCAGCCAGGCATAGCCATCTAGGTTGAATAAAACAGTGGTTTTCATGTGATCTGCTTTTATGTTTGCAGTACCTACCCCTGCCTTACAAAGATCCAGTTCTCTTATTAAATTTTTAAAACTTTTAAGGGGCTCCTGGGTGGCTCAGTTTGTTAAGCGTCAGACTTCGGCTCAGGTCCTGATCTCAAGGTTTGTGGGTTCAAGCCCTGCATCAGGCTCTGTGCTGACAGCTCAGAGCCTGGAGCCTGCTTTGGATTCTGTGTCTCCTTCTCTCTCTGCCCCTTCCCAAGCACGTTTTGTTTCTCTCTGTCTCTCAAAAAAAAAAAAAAATTAAAATAAAAAATAAATAAATAAAATAAATAAATACATAAATAAATAAATAAAACTTTTAAGAATTTCTCACCTACCTATTCCCTAATTCTGCAGAGTTGAAGAATGAAACAAACAGGGAAGGGACCTCCAGTAGTCTGTAGGTCAGGGCATGAAGGCTTGAATTGTCAAAAGCATAAGGGAAAGCTCTGTCTTATAAAAGGTACTTGGTCGACCCAGTAAGCGTATAAATTGCTATAGGGCAATAGTAATTGTATCTTTTGATGAAAGGTTATTAGAATAGGCTCATCCTTTTATGAGTGAAGGAAGGGGAGGAGGAGGTTTTGAAGAAAGGCCAAAGGGAAGGATAGTGCAATCTTTGCTATTACATTAGAGACTGTATGTGAAGGTTGAAAATCATTCTGCTAGAAAATTTGTTAGCCTATTATATGATCATCTTTGAGTACGCTTAATATCCTGTTGATCTTTTTAAAAGCTTAGGAAGCCATGCCAGTGACTTAAATGAGTCAAAACTTTCTCCACCCCAGTATTTATATACCTATCAATGTAAATGTAATTTTGTTCTTTAATTTTGTTGACAACTGAAAAATCATTAAGTTGCTCAACTTATGTTTATTAACCACTTATTACATGGAAGGTGCTGTTTGTCTTAGGTTTAAACACTCTTCTAGTTGCATTTCTATGTTAAACTAATTTCAGTTGTTAAAATGTAACCACATCTGTGTATTTATAAAAATGTCTCCAGAAATGTTCAGACCAGGGAGGAGTACAAAGCACTCCCTTACTTCAGACTTGTTTTTAAATCTGGTTTCAAAATTTCTTCACCAGACTTAGAGTGCATGTGGTTTTCATTGTGGGTGGAGGGGGTATAGGCTGACAAATAAGGAACCACACCCAAGCTTCATAAACCAGAGGTTTTTGAAAAATCTACTGATATCCTAAAAACATTTGCGTTTTCTTTGTTTGGTGTTAGCAGAAACTTCCCCATAAAAAATATAACATAATAACAAATAACATAAGGTAGAGCTGAGTTCACTTGAATTTGTGATCACTGATCATTTTGGCACATCATCAATAAAAACATTTGAAGTAGAGCCTTGATTTTGAATTTCTTTGCTCTGAAAGAATTATTCTTTTATATGATTTTCCCTGAATATTTTTTTAATAAAGTTGCTTAATGTTAAGCCTTTTGTCTTAGTAATAATAAGTATTTGCACATTCCTTAATAGCTTTAATCTACGAGACAGTTTAAAAAGCTGCTAAGTATGGGGCGTCTGGGTGGCTCAGTCCATTGAGTGTCCGACTTAGCTCAGGTCATGATCTTGCGGTTTGTGAGTTCCAGCCCCGCGTCGGGCTCTGTGCTGACAGCTCAGAGCCTGGAGCCTGCTTCAGATTCTCTCTCTCTCTCTCTCTCTCTCTCTCTCTCTGCCCCTCCCCCAGTCACACTCTGTCTCTCCTTCAAAAATAAAATAAACATTAAAAAAAGAATAAAATAAAAAATAAAAAGCTGCTAAGTATTAAAGGGAACCTGAAGGAAACTTTTCATAGAATGTACTATCTTTGAAAATGGCCCTTGGCCCCTCCTCCTTTTACTCCGCTTTATATTGGGATGAAAGGACAGACTTAAAGGCAGGCAGTCATGTTGGAGGAAGGCATGATAAGGATAAAATACTGAACATTATTGCCAATGCTGGAGCAGGTCCAGATTGGTGAATGGTGTGGCCAAGTGTGACAATATGGGCTGGCAAAAATATCTGGGGTGGGGGTGGAGGATGAAATTTAAATTTAGGAAAAAATGTTCTATAAACTATTTAAACCTTGTTGGTATCAGTTTTCTCATATGTAAAACTAGGAGGTTAGGGTCCCTTGTTTTTCAGATCTCTTCCATCACTAAAATTATGATTCAGGTTATTTCTTTGTAACGATGTTTTTTATCACAGTTATTTGTTTTAATTTGTAAATCCAAATAGACAGCAAGCATTTATCGAATATCATAAGATATGTCAGTACATGAATACCTATAAATGGACATTTTAGTCATAGGTTTTTTTTAACTATAGGAATGGCAGATTTAAAAGTTATTTGTAGTTAGGGGCGCCTGGGTGGCTCAGTTGGCTGAGCGTCCGACTTTGGCTCAGGTCATGATCTCGCAGTTTGTGAATTCCAGCCCCGTGTCGGGCTCTGTGCTGACGGCTTGGAGCCTGGAGCCTGCTTCGGATTCTGTGTCTCCTTCTCTCTCTGCCCCTCCTCCACTTGTGCTCTGTCTCTCTCTGTCAAAAATAAATAAATGTAAATTAAAAAAAAGTTATTTGTAGTTTAATAGTAATAGTACATATTCATTGAAGAAAATATGGAAATTATGGAAAAGCACAAACGAATAAAATGATGTATTGCGTTCTTACTGCCTAGAGTTAAGCCGGTGGTAACATTTTGATATTTATTTCAAATAATTCTGTGCACATCTGGTAAACACATAAATCGATAATTTAATCAGTTCTGTTGTTGGATATTCAAGTTATTTCAAGTTTTCCTTTGCCATTACACTGCTACATTGAGTCTCCTTGTGTATGAATCCCTATGGGTCTTTGATTTCTTTTGGGTAGATTCTTGGATGGCAAAGAATTATACTGTGTCTATATTATATCTTCTTAATTTACGCTTATGGTCTTACGATCTTGTTCTCTTCCTTTTTTTAAAATTAACAAGATGTTTTAAAGATATTCATGTCACTTTTAGGTACAGATAGATTTGCTTCTGACTACTGCATGTTATTTCTTTATGTGCACCCACAGCATTTTATTTATTTCCTTACTGAATTGGCTTCGACTTCCTATGTCACAAATGATGGCGTAATAAACATCCCCTCTAATGCACATCATTGTGCATATCTCCTTAAGAGCATGTGTGACAATTTCTTTAGGCCTTATACCTAGAGATGGTATTTCTGGGTCATAGGACATTAATATATACTTATTTTCACCAAGTATTCTGTTTATGTGGCTTTTGTTACATATTTACATGTTTGTCTTCCAGAAAACTTGTGCCAGTTTACTTTCCTACCAGGGAGGTAGGAGAGTGATAGTTGATGGATTCTAACTCCAAAACTAATACCTCTTCTTTTTTTGTTTCTAGCAGCCATGGCAATGACAGGCTCAACACCTTGCTCATCCATGAGTAATCACACAAAGGAAAGGGTGACAATGACCAAAGTGACACTGGAGAATTTTTATAGCAACCTTATCGCTCAGCATGAAGAACGAGAAATGAGGTAAAGAATTTTGTTTGAGAAAATTGTGTCATGGTTTTGGCATTCCTGTCTAGTGTCACAAAACACATTCATAATACTGTTGAAAGGAGATAAGAATAGCAGCATCCATATTATATCCTATCCCATTAGAATGGAAGGACAGTGCCATTGATTTCCAAAGTCCTTGCTATTAACCCACTTATTTCTACTACTAGCCAATAACACAGGGGTGCCTGCCTGGCTCAATCAGTGGAACATGCCACTCTTGACCTTAGGGTTGTGAGTTTGGGCCCCATGTTGGGTATAGCGATTACTTAAAAATAAATTCTTAGAAAAAAAATAACACAGAATTCCATAGTAGTATGAAAACATTGGCCAAATTCTTAGATTTATTGTTAAAGTAGTGCAATGTAGTAGAAAGAGCAGCCCTTATGGAATCAGACCTGGGTTTAGAATCCTGCCTTTACCATTTAGTAGCTGTCTGAGGCCAGGACCAGTTTCTTAGACTTTTTGTGTATCAGTTCCCAATCTGGAAAATGGGGATAATACTTGCCTCGCAGGATTGTTGTGGGGATTAGATATAACATATGTGAGTATCCACCATAGTACTTCTCACATAGCAATCACTCAGTCACTTAGCACCTGGTATATATTATTTATATAGTAACTCGTAATTAAAATTTTGTTCCCAACATTTTATTATGAAAATATTCAGAAGTACAGAAAAGTTGAAGGAATTATACAGTGAATACCCGTATATACATCTAGATTCTTCAATTACCATTCATTGTTTTATCACATATCCATCTATCCATCTCTGTCCATTCATTAAACCATCTTAATTTTTTGCTGTACTTCAAAGTATGTTGCAGATGTCAGTATATTTTACTTCTTGTATAGCAAATGAGTTCAATGTGTGTATATATATACATATATATATTTTTAAATATTTTAGTTTAAACAGTTTAAATATTCATTTTGAGAGCGAGAGAGCACGTGTGAACAGGGGAGGGGCAGAGAGAGAGAGGGAGAGAATCCCAAGCAGGCTCCTTACTGTCAGAGCAGAACCTGATGTGGGGCTTGATCCCACGAACTGTGAGATTATGACCTGAGCTGAAATCAAGAGTCAGACGCCTAACTGACTGAGCTACCCAGGCGCCCCACAAGTGTATGTACCTGTAGAATTGAAACTCCTACCAAGACATAGAACATTATCATCATCCTAGAAACTTCTTTGATTCTTGGAGATGTTCCTTCAACCCCAGGCAACCACTATTGTAATTTTAGATTACTCTTGCTTATTCTGTACAAATGGAGGTTGTAAATGGATTTATATATAGTAAGCACTCATTTCAGTAAGGCTTTTTTCACTTAGCCTAATGTTTCAAGGTTCATCCATGTTGCTGTTGTGTCAATAGTTTGTTCCTTTATATTGCTGAGTACCATTCTGTTTTCTGACTATACCTATACCTCTGTTTTTACATTCTTCTGTTGATAAACATCTGGGCTTTTTTCCACTTTTTGACTGTTTTGGATATGTTTCTATGAACATTTGTGTACAGATCTTTTTGTGAACATTTGCTTTCAATTCTTGGGTAAATATTTAGGAGTGGGATTGCTGGTTCATAAATATACATAAGTATGTTTCATTTTATAAGAAACTGCTAGACCTTTTTCTAAAATATTATCAATAATGTATGAGAGTTCGAGTTGCTTTACATTTTTGTGAACAAAACGTCTGTTAGTCTTTTAACTTCAGTTATTCTTATAGATGGTTAGTGGTATCTTACTGTTTAATTTGCATTGCCATGATGATTAATGATGGTGAACATTTTTTTATGTGCCTTTTGGTCATTTATATTTTGTGTGTGTGTGTGTGTGAAGTGTTTCTTCAAATTTTTTGACCATTGAGTTGTAGGAGTTCTTTATAAGTCCTAGTTACCAGTCTTTTGTCACATAAATGTTCTGCAAATAGTTTCTTTCAGTCTCTGGCTTTCCTGTTCATTTTCTTAACAGTGTCTTTAGATAAGCAAAAGTTAAAAAAATTTTTAACCTTTTTTTTTTTTTTTTTTTTGAGCAAGACAGAGTCAGCACCAGTGGCAGAGGGGCAGAAAAAGAGAGTGAGAATCCCAAGCAGGCTCCACACTGTCAACGCAGAGCCTGGTGCAGGGCTTGAACTCATGAACCATGAGATCATGACCTGAGTCGAAGCCAAGAGTTGGAAGCTTAACTGACTGAGCCACATAGGCACCCTAAATTTTTTTTTAATGTTTATTTTTGAGAAAGAGCGTGAGTAGGAAAGGGGCAGAGAGAAAGGGATACAGAAGATCTGAAGCAGGGTCTGTGCTGGCAGCAGAGAGCCCGACACTGGGCTTGAAGCCACAAACCATGAGATCGTGACCTGAGCTAAAGTTGGATACTCAACCGACTGAGCCACCCAAGTGCCCCAGAAGTTTTAAATTTTGATGAAATCTGGAGTGCCGGGGTGGCTCAGTCGGTTGAGCATCCAACTCTTGATTTTGGCTCAGGTCATGATTCCAGGGTTGTGGGATCGAGCCCCACATTGGGCTCTGTGCTGAGTGTGGAGCCTATTTGGGATTCTCTGTCTCTCTCTCTCTCTCTCTCTCTCTCTCTCTCTCTCTGTCTCCCTCCCCCTCTCCCCCTCTCCCTCTCCCTCTCCCTCTCCCTCTCCCTCTCCCTCTCCCTCTCCCTCTCCCTCTCTCTCTCTCCCTCTCTCCCTCTCTCCCTCTCTCCCTTCCTCCCTCTCCTTCTGCCCCTCTCTACTGCTCATGCTCTCTCTTTCTAAAATAAAAGTAATGCTAATAAAAAAAATAGTTTTGATGAAATCTAATTTGGCATTTTTCTCTTTTATAGCTATTGCATTTTGTGATCTCTAAGAAATCTTCACTCCTCCCAAGGCATAAAGATATTCTTTTACATTTTCTTCTGGAAGTTTTATAATGTAGTATTTACATTTAGTTCTATGATCCATCTTGAATTAATAAGTGTATGAGGTGGGGATTGAGATTTATTTTTTTTGTTATGGATATTCAGTTGTTTTAGCACCATTTGTTGCAAAGATTTCCTTTTCCCCATTAGATTCTTCGGCATTTTTATCAAAAACCAAATACCATGTAGAGTGTATCTGTTTTTTTTTTTTTTCTTTTTAGGTTTTTTTCTTTTCTGTCTTTTATTCATTCTTTCATTCATTCATTCATTCATTCATCAGTGAGGGAGAGCCAGAAAGAGAGGGAGACAGAGGATCTGAAGTACACTCTACACTGACAGCAGAGAGTCCGATGTGGCACTTGAACCCACAGACCGTGAGATCATGACCTGAGCTGAAGTTGGGTGCTCTAACCAACTGAGCCACCCAGACACCCAAGATTTTATTTTTTTAAAGATTTTATTTTTAAGTAATCACACCCAACATGGGGTTCACACTTACAACCCTGAGACTGAGTTGCATGCTTTACTGATTGAGCCAGCCAGGTGCCCCCATTTGTGAATTTTTTATTCTCTTTCATTGATCTGTTTGTCCCTATGTCAGTATCACACTGATGTGGTTACTGTTAGCTTTGTGCTAAGTTTTGAAGTCATGTAGGTTAAGTCTTCAACTTCGTTGTTGGTTTTTTTTCCCCTAAGATTGTTTTAGATAGTCTAGTTTCTTTGCATTTTTCTCTTTCTTTCTTTCTTTCTTTCTTTCTTTCTTTCTCTTGCTTTCTTTCTCTCTTTCTTTCTTTCAAGAATTTAAAAAATTTTAATACAGTTCAAATTAGTTTGCTGGGTTCATTTCAGCTCCTTTACTGCCAAATCTGAGGGCAGGGACTGCTTCAGTTTCCCTGCCTTCTCTCTGTCTGTGATGACCAAAGTGTAAAGGTATCTGCTGCATCAGACTTTAAACTTCACATTATCCTTATTGTTCTTGATCTTGATGGACCTGGCATCCTTTCACCTGGCTGTGAGCAGAAAATCCTTGATTTCTTCAATTTTGTAAGACATGGCTATGAAGGGTGCAGGCAAGCATGCAGCCAGCATGGCAAATAGCAATTTTATTTTCATATAAATTTCAGAATCAGGTTGTCAATTTCTAGAGTAAAGCTTAATGGAATTATGAATATAATTGTACTGAATCTGAAGATCACTTTGGGGGAGCATTGACATCTTAACAGTATTGAATCTTCTGATACATGAACATGGTATATCTTCCCATTCTCTTAGGTCTTTAATTTTTCTCAGAAGTGTTTTGTAGTGTTTAATATGGGGTTGTTATATGTTATTTTGTTCATCTATTGCCAGTACTTTGGGGTTGTTTTGATGTTGTTGTAAGTGGATATTTAATTTTTTTTCCAGTGGTTGCTGCTGGCATATAGAAATATACCTGAATTTTGTATATTGACCTTATACCCTGCAACTTGGTAATTTACTTATTCTAGTAGCTTTTTTGGTAGATTCCTTAGGACTTTCTGTGTAAACAATTATGCATATTCAAATAGAGAGTTTTGCTTCTTTTCCAATCTATCACCTTCTTTTTCTTGCCTTATTGGATTGGCTGGGATATCAGGTACAACGTTGACTATATGTGGTGAGAGTAGACATTTTTTTTTTGTTCCTGATTTGAAGGTAAAAGCATTAACTATTTCACTGTTAGTTGTGATGTTAACCTGTAGGTTTTTCAGAGATGTCCTTTGTAGATTGGAGAAATTTTCTTATGTTCCTGTTTGGCTGAGTTTTTAACATGAGTGTGTGTTGAATTTTGTCAAATCCTTTTTCTGCATCTTTGCATCGCTGTTTATTCTTTTAATATGATGAATTACATGGGCTGATTTTTTGCAAGTTAAATTAACCTTGCCTTCCTGGGGTAAAGCCCTCTTCATTATGATATAATGTATTCTTTTTGTATGTTGCTGGATTTGATATACTAATATTTTCATAAGAGCTTTTGCAGCCACACTCTTCATGAAGGTATAAATCATGATTGAGCTTTAAATATGCAGATCTGAAAGTGAAATAGCAAAATATTTTATAGCTGGTGGTGGCTAGCTGCTGTTCACTGAAACAGAGAAGTGCCTGCAGAGTGCCCTATGTTGGGATCATGGGGGAATTCAAGGATAAATTTGCGCAGTATATATCCAGGCATGCTGTTGGAGATAGTTATTTTCAAATACAACCACTCTCTTGAAATTGTAGTTTCTGGTATTATAGAAAGAAAACAAATACTTACGAGTTCTGATTAAGATACTTGTTTTATTTGATAATAGGCTTTTTTGTTTTTGTTTTTTTTTACTTCAGAGAGAGAGTGGAAGAGTGGGGGAGAGAGAGAGAGGGAGGGAGGGAGAGCGAGAGCGAGAGCGAGAGAGAGAGAGAGAGAGAGAATGAATCTGAAGTGGACTCCACACTTAGCGCAGAGCCCAACACTGGGCTCGATCCCATGACCTGAGCTGAAATCGAGAGTCTGACATTCAGCAGCTAAGCCACCCAGCCAACCCTGTAATACTTGGTTTTTAATCCTCCTGGCTCTGCCTTAAAGTTCATTATTGATATGTATCATGTTCTCTAGTAATTATACGATAATGGTGTTATTAATAAGTGTTACGTTGTGATTTACACTAAATTACACCCCAAAATGGGTTGAAATCAGTGCTTTTTTTTGTTTTGGATTCTTTTTTTTTTTTTTTTTAATTTTTTATTTATTTTTGAGACAGAGAGAGACAGAGGATGAACAGGGGAGGGGCAGAGAGAGAGGGAGACACAGAATCCGAAGCAGGCTCCAGGCTCTGAGCTGTCAGCACAGCTGACAGCCCCGACGCGGGGCTTGAACTCACGAACCGTGAGATCATGACCTGAGTCGAAGTCGGACGCTTAACCGACTGAGCCACCTAGGCGCCCCTGTTTTGGATTCTTAAGATGGAAATACCTTCCAAAAGCGGTGGTGGTTTTGCTTTTCTTAAAGATCAAATTAACCAAAAGAGATTGCGCAAAGGGAATGGTAGACACTTACGAGGATTAGGATGTGTGTTTTTGGTAAAATTTTTTAATGATTTTTTTTAATGTTAACTTATTTTTGAGAGAGAGAGAGAGAGAGAGAGCGAGCAGTGGAGGGGCAGAGAGAGACAGAGACACAGAATCCGAAGCAGGCTCCAGGCTCTGAGCTGTCAGCACAGAGCCCGATGTGGGGCTTGAACCCATGAAGCACAGGATCATGACCTGGGCTGAAGTCAGACGCTTGACTGAGCCACCCAAGCATCCCTCATCTTCTTTATTTAATCCTTGTTTTGCCTCTGATGGTAAGGTTCTCTAGGAACACCACTTCTATTCTTTCTCTTATGTGATCCTAATTATGTGGTAAATATTGATTATTGCCTAGATATTCATACAAAATAATTTACAGCAGCCTGAAACCAAAGCCAAGGAAACTGGCATTTTTTTCTTAAAAAAATTTTTTTTTAATGTTTGTTTATTTTTGAGAGAGAGACAGAGTGTGAGTGGGGGAGGGACAGAGAGAGAGGGAGACAGAGGATCTGAAGCAGGCTCTAAGCTGTACATCAGTACAGAGCCTGGTGCAGGGCTCAAACCCACGAGCTATGAGATCATGACCTGAGCTGAAGTTGGATGCTCAACTGATTGAGTCACCCAGGCACCCAGCATTGTTTTCTTATTAAATATTGTGTTGTTTCTGTTCTTCATAAATACTATTTTGGTGGATTAATTAAAGCCACAAAAACCTAATTTAATAGGAAGTAATGGTGTGTTTCCTCCCCTCTTAACCCCAAATCAAATAAGAATTTTCCTACATTTTACCCTTTGAGAATTAGCAAGTTCTACTACTCTTGTTAGATAGTCTTACCCAGATTTCCCCCTGTCTGCATTTGGTCTGATCTGATACTGAGTTGTAATATTGTGATTACTATTAGTCAGCAAGTGTCAGTTTTATTTAAGTCCCAGGAATGGGTAAATCTTGACCTTTGATTGTTAATTCACTGATTAGATATATCAGTCAAACCAAAGTAATTTGTCGAGATTTTTAAAAAATCTGTAATATTCATTTTTAGGATATTTCTTGAGAGTTTTCTCAATTTTGATCATGGAAATAACAAGTAGTGTTTATTTCTTTACTATTTTTCCTGGTTTTAAAATGTCTCATCAACAGAAATTAGAAATATTGTCTAGTCAGCTGTCTTGTAGAGTGGATTAGCTCTTTTCTCCAATTTCTGCAACCTCTGAATCAAGCTGTACTGGGAGGTGAACTTAAGGTTGGCAAAAGGGGCTAATTACATGCAGTCATAAATATGTTTGCACATTGATACACACTTGGATCTTTTCCTCCCCATTTGGCAACACACATTTTATGAAGTTGGCTGTGTACAAGACGCTATTCTTAGTGGAGAAGGAGGATTCAGCTACTTGCCCTTACCATCTCCTATGAGAAGTGGGCTCTCATGCAGATAAGTAGAGCTCACAGAAAGCCCTTGATGGGGTGAGGTTGGGGGTGGCCTCCAAGTGTAAGTGGGCAGTCTTTCTCCTGGGGTTCTGCTCTGGACCTTTGGAGTTGAGTGCAAGAGTAGCTTCACCAATGGCTGGAGTGTTAGCTAAACTGGCTCTTCCACCAGGAACACACAGTGGAGGGGCCTGCTTTTCTTTTTCATTATGAACACTTTTAAACATACATATAGAAAGATGATATGTCTTTCTATGTATGTATCTATGTATCTTACAATGAACCTCCATATACTCATTCCTCAGATTCAATAATCATCAAGATTTTGTTAAATTTGTTTCATCTATTCCATTTTACTTTTTCTTGCAGTTGTGTTTCAAAACAAAATTTAAACATCTGTCATTTCCTACGTACTGTAGGGTACATCTTGTAAAATATGGCCATTTACTTGTGTAATTACAATGTCATCATGAATCTAACAAAGTTAATGGTAATTTCTTGGGATCATCTCACAGAAGATATCATTTGTAAGCCTCATTTCAGGCTATGCTTGCCATTTTTGGTGTCTTTAAGATCTTCATTGGCTTGGCCCCAGTATCATTACCATGGATAGGCTTTTTTCTGGATACTTTTCTGATGAACGAATCTGATTGTGTTCAAGGAGTTGATTCTGATAACTTTGCTCTCAGGTAGATATTCTACAGAAACCAATTTAATTATGCTTGCAGTCAAGCTATGGAAAGCTTCTTAGTTGGAACTGAGATTTAAAATATAGTCAGAAGCAGGTGTGCCTGGGTGGCTCAGACTGTTACGGTCCGACTCTTGATTTTGGCTTGGGTCATGATTTCATGCCCAGCACGGAGCCTGCTTAAGATTCTCTCTCTCCTTCTGCCTTTCTCTCCCTCTCTCTCTCTTTCGGGAAAAAAAAAAAAAAATACACAGAAGCAACCATCTCTGGGACACACATTATATGATAGCACATTGGACTTCTAGCCTAGTCTGGTGTGGTCATTCAAAAAAACATAGTCGGAAATTATGGTGTTTGATACTCAAGGCACAAAAAGAGCTAACCATGGTTGAGATATTATAGTTCTTGCTGTGATGTTATCTTTGATTCTTTTTATTCTTCTCTACTTCAACTAACCACTGAAATGGAATTAATTTACACTCCTGAAAGTACCAGTAATATAGCCTTCTCCTTCCAGTAATGTGCACACATAGATACATACCCCAAAATATTCTGGGAACTCAGAGAAGAGAAGTGGGCAGACTGGGAGCCATGCCAGTGCTTCCCCGACTCCCCCCCCCCCCCCCCCCCCCCCCCGAATCAAGGTCAGAGTAGATCTTTTTACTTCCTGAGAGTTTGGATATGAATTCTTGATGTCATCTGATCCTGTGGATGTGTAATATGATTTCTAACATGATACTGATTTAAACTAATTACTATTATTGCAATAATTATTTATTGACCAAAATAAAACCCGTTATCTTTCCCTTGGTCCTTTCTCTGTGTTTCCTCTCTTGGTTACTGGTGTCATTATCCTCCCACACAAGAAATTGTAAGATTTTTCCTTTGACTCCTGCTGCCAGTTGGTCATCTTTGCAATAGCTCTGTTCACTTCATTCTAGGTTTCTAGCCTTAGTTCCAGATCTTTACTGCTCGTCTGAATCGTTACTAAAGCTTTCAGTCTGCCTCAGTCGTTGTCAGTTGCTTTCCCTGCCAGCCCGTCAGCTTATTACTGTGGCTGTCATTTTAAAATAGAACCTCATCACCTCACTCCTTTATACACAGGCCTCTGTAGCTTTTAGTCGTCTACAGACTGACATTTGAAGTGTGGCATTTGAAGTGCTGTGTGCCTCCCCCGCATTGACTACATGCTGTTGCTGCGTGTACTCGTGTACTCTGTACTTTCATTCTTCCCTGTCCTGCTCACATTGCCTGCTATCAGGAATGCTGATAAGTGATAGAGATCCCAGCCCATGTGCTTTCATTTATTATGCTGAATAAATAAAGGTTGTGTGGAATTGGTTATAAGGAAGTTTTACTTGTTTCACTGTGAGATTGTAGCTCAAAAATATTCTTGGATGCAGTTTTTAAAGTTTAATACTCCAAGGATTTAGGGTCTTAAGTTTTTTTTTTCAACGTTTTTATTTATTTATTTATTTATTTATTTATTTATTTTTATTTTTGGGACAGAGAGAGACAGAGCATGAACTGGGGAGGGGCAGAGAGAGAGGGAGACACAGAATCGGAAACAGGCTCCAGGCTCCGAGCCATCAGCCCAGAGCCTGACGCGGGGCTCGAACTCACGGACCGCGAGATCGTGACCTGGCTGAAGTCGGACGCTTAACCGACTGCGCCACCCAGGCGCCCCAAGAGTCTTAAGTTTTAATAGTGGTGCCAATCACGTATTTTGACCATTCCCTTTTCTCCCCTCCACCCCAAATCTCCAAATTCTGCCTTTACTAGTGTTTATTGCTCTTTGTTTGTGGCAGGGAGGAGGAGGAAGATGTAAAAATAAAGGAAGTAGATACCAGTCTGGGAGAGAGAGAGAAACACCCTGATAGAAGAGGTTATCAAACACCAGCTGTTTTGTGGTTTGTTAAGGAGGAAATAACTTAAAAATAAAGGAAAGAGAACTTTTCATTTTGAAATAAGATTCTTTGTTGCATTAACATCTTATACAATCTTTTTCAAAAGGTAGAACTAACAGAGGGTGGGAATCTTTTCACTTGTCTTTAGTAACTGTAATTTGTTTTAATGAGGCACTTTGAGATTTACCTGTTTTTATCATTACAAAAAACCCTGTGTTTGTATAGGCTTTTTCAGAAAGTTATCAAATGTTATTTCAAATATTTTTATTTATTTTTAGACAAAAGAAGTTAGAAAAAGTGATGGAAGAGGAAGGCCTAAAGGATGAAGAGGTAATTAATATTGGGAAGTTTTTCCTTGAAACCCAACGTGGCGAGTCTTGTGCAGCAAGTTGTTAGCCTTGGTGCATAGAGAAAGGGTTTTGGCTTAGTAGCAGAGGGACTTAGGAGGGCTGGTGCACTTCTGGATTTAGGTATTCATGAAGATGGAGAAATTAATTACTGAGTACCCAGGAGAGGAAGTCTTATTTAGGCCCAGTTGTAATAAATTAATTAGATTTAGAATTCCAAGAAAAGAAAGAGATGAGATCAAATTAAAATTTTAAAAGGAAACCATAGCATATTTACAGAAGTCATGGAAATATCTCCACAGAAGTGGTGCAAATGCCTGAAATCATTATCAAGGCAAAATATTTCTCAAATCAGCCCTTCCCCCAGTGTCTACAGACTTGGTAGGAGAAAATACAGTTAAGAAACTGTGCAAGGAACTGAAATGACCGCGGAAATGCTTTCAAAAATAGGAATGAATCATAGAATCCAGGAAAATGGTGAAAAATACCAAAGTCTTGTTGGAATTATAGAGCATAAAATGAACTCGAATGTGTTAAAAAAAAAAAACAACAAAAAACCCACACTTTGATTTTATATAAAAAAGTTTAAAGGAAAATATTGATTGTTTATTCTGCCTTCATTAGAAAAGTTCGAATAATTGACTGCTGAAGTAGGTTAGTCAAAGTCCACCGGAGGCACCCCGGTGATCAGTATGGTTTGGTTTTGTATCCGGAAGCTGGGGAGGGGAGGAGAGGAGTGGCCTCTTCAGGGTTCTTCTGTGAGGCTCTCACCTGTGAGAAGGTCATGATTAATCGGCATGGCCCTGCTTTCCAGTCACGAGTAAGACTGCTATGGAGTTGCAGAAATTCAGCTCCCCTCCTTCCCTCCTCTCTCCCCCTTTATTTAAACATTAGAAACGACTGAGGAGATCAGCACATGCTCGGAAGGAAACAGAGTTTCTTCGTTTGAAGAGAACAAGACTTGGATTGGAAGATTTTGAATCCTTAAAAGTAATAGGCAGAGGAGCATTCGGTGAGGTAAAAACCACAGCTACTTACCAGATAAGATACAAAAATACCACAGAACTTTGAAGCTGCCAACGTATCATAAGCTCATGATTGTTGATAGAACTGAAATATGGGGTAGGTGGGTCAGACATGCCAGGCCCACATTGTAACTGCCGTCTGTCCTTTCCTCCCCCTCCACTGACCCAGATCTCTGATTGTTCTTCTGTTTTGCCAGAGATGATGTTGACGCTTTAAGTATTGACTTAGAGGGAGAGTTGAAAGGTAGAAGGAAATCAATATTTACTATTTACTGAGTGTTTCTCTCCTATAATCATGACAATGACTCATTTTATAGATGATGAAATTAAGACTCCGAGAGAGGATATGTAATGCTCCATAGTCACATAATCATTGAGCAGCAGTACCAGAAGTTGGGCCCAGAAGTTCCTAATCTTTTTTTTTTTTTTTTAAAGTTTTCATTTTAATCACCTAGTGCTCATGATGACAAGTGTACTCCTCATTCCTCACCCCGTTTCCCCCATTCCCCCATGTCCCCTCTGGTAGCCATGAGTTTGTTCTCTATAGTTAAGAGTCTATTTCTTGGTTTCTCTGTCTGTCTCTCTTTTTTTCCCTTTGCTTGTTTGTTTTGTTTCTTAAAGGAGTTCCTGATCTTAAAGCTCTTGCTTTTCCCAGTCTCACACTGCCTCTTCAGGAGCAAACTAACAGCATATATCCACCCTTTATTTCTTCCCGCTAGATTTGTATTGCTCTAAAAAGGTGGCCCCAGGAGACAGAGATTATAGAAACGGGTTATACAGGTAGTGGTAGAGAGTTGAAAGCATTCGTCCCACCAGGTCTTGTAGATGCATCTTGCTCGGTCATAAGAGGGGTCTATGGGGAGGGTTTAAATGAGCCCCTGCAAGGTCATCCTCATTAGTGGAAAACACCCAAAGTGGACGACTCACCCAAAGTGGATGATGCCATAGTTTCATTAACTTTGTATAAATTGAGCAGCATATTATTAAAAACCCATACCTAGGGGAAATGTGAGTACATACTCAAAGGCACAGGTGAAAGATTAAATTGATCCCTCAGTGTTCAAAATCCCTGTTGGCTCCTGGAGACAGGGGAAGGGTATGGTACTACCTCTAAAAGAACTTTCTGTTTAGTGACGAAGGGACGTGGGACTCAGTCAGGAAAAACATGAAGAAAGGTGCAGGGAGGAGATAGCCTAAGTATCTTGGTGGGGGTGGGGGTTTGCAGGGGAGGATGTGCAGGGACTTGCCAAAAAGTTTTTCTTTGGGTTTGTGGACTATTGATTTTCTTTTCATCATAAAATTATGTGCTCTAAAAACATTGGAGGATAAGAAAGAGGAAAACTGCACAAAACCCTGTTTCCCTAATGACACATTTTAGGTTTTTTCCTTCTAGACATTTTTCTTGCACATGAGCTTTTGCTTTTGTTTTAAACACTGTTGCAATCACTTCCTTAGATTGTCTGAGCTTGTGGGTGACAGGTGCCATGGTTATAATGAGTCCTTAAGTTCAAAAGGGAGGGTTTTCAAATAGGATTGACTTGTTCAACGAGGGAGCCAAACTGTTCAGATCTAGAGATACCTGAGAAAGTTTTCAGAACTGACTTCACCGTGTATAATAAATCTACTCATTTTGGAATGTTAAAAAGCACTTTTTTTCTGTTTTTTTTTTTTTTTTTTTTTTTTATTGCTGGTTGTTTATATTAAAATTGTAACACTTTTCCAGTTTAAATTACTTCCTATAACACATGAAAGCATTAATTACGTTGGCATTGTGAACTTTTGACTTGGCATTTCTTTTATAACTCTTAGGTGCGGCTTGTTCAGAAGAAAGATACAGGGCATGTGTATGCGATGAAAATACTCCGTAAAGCAGATATGCTTGAAAAAGAGCAGGTAAACCACAATTGTAACGGTGATCTTAGGCTGCCTATCAGCTTTTTGTTACGTAAAACTGTTCCTTTTGTTTATTTGAAATGTATTTTCTTATTACAGTTTTCTTTAGCACTGTCATGTACAAATATACATGTATTACTTTTCTTTCCCCAACAAAGAAGCAGTTACATGTATTTTAAAAGTACAAATAATGCCTTATGTTATGTGAAGTCTTTTAAAAGTTGAAAACCTATTAGAAGCATCTGCTGTTTGTGTCTCCCAATTGATCACATGCTGTGCTTGTCATGAGGAGCCTATTTTTGGGGTCACACTTGCTGTGATGACACGTTCCTATTGAATGCTGATACACACACACACACACACACACACACACACACACACACACACACTTTGGGACTGAGCCTTAGGAATTAGAATTTGGAATTTGCAGTCTAAAATGTGTCTTAATATGCTTCATTCTGTATACCCAAACCAAAGTTGGGTCTTCTCAGTAGCTCATTGCTACCCAAGACAGACCAGTCTTCTTTCTGAATGAATTTGAAAAAATCTAATGCAAACGGTAGAGCAGTACAATTTCTCCTTTAAGGAGCGAGAACACTTTCTAAAACCTAAACCTACTTTGCAAGTAGATGTATAAGATGCAAAAGTAACTTTATGCAAAATAAAATTTTAAATTTTGGATAATATATTAAAAACAAGAATGCAACTTTTCTGTAAATCTAATTTAATTTAGCTGTTTGCTTAAGAACAGATTTTAGTGGGTGATGCCTGCATATGTCCTGTAAAGGATCAGGTGCTCCAGGAAGACAGAGAGCCTGTGGCAAGGAGAGCCCTGGACACAGAGTGAAAGAGCAGGGTTGGAGACTGGCCCCACACCCAGTCTTTTTTGCCTCTAGAAGGGAGGTGTAATCACTGAAGCTTCTCAGTCCTTTTAAGTGCCAGTGAAATTTTGAAATTTTTATTTTCTCTTTAATTCTCATGTGTTACCTATAAGCTTAGACTCCCAGGAATTTCGGTTGACAGTATCAAATACCCTGGCAGTAAACATTCAGACACTATAGTTTATGCTGATACCAACCTTACTCAGAATGCTCAACAGCCCTATTTATGTGTTTAAAAATTAGTGTGTGGTATGGGTATAGGCCCTGAAAGAGTTTTAGCTAGTCTTGAAAAGGAAAATGGAAAACTGTAGTGATGAGTCAGTATATTTTGTATTTCACAAGTAAGTTTTATTTTTATAAGACCTATTTCATATAACTTTATTATTTTTTTTAATTACTTAAAATAATTTTTTTAATGTTTATTTTTGAGAGAAAGAGAGCGAGACAGAGTGCAAGTGGGGGAGGGGTAGAGAGAGACAGAGACACAGAATCTAGAGCAGGCTCCAGGCTCTGAGCTGTCAGCACAGAGCCCAATGTGGGGCTCGAACTCGCGAACCCCGAGGTCATGACCTGAGCTGAAGTTGGACACTTAACCGACTGAGCTACCCAGGTGCCCTTCCTATAGTTTTCACCAAGTCTCAAAACCTTTCTTTATCAAATAATTAGTGTTCAGAATAAAATGTAAAAAGTATGCATCATGATTTTCACTTATTAATCCTTCATAACATGTGCCAGTTGCCCAGCATGGTAAGAGAGGACAATTCAAATATACAGTGTAAAAACATTTTTTCAAATACTGTGCCTTCTTCAAAATCATTTTCTAAAGTGTTCCTACATGAAAGTAGAGGAGCTTTCCACGAGAATTAGGATTTTAAACAATGTATTAGCTTACTTGTTAGCTCACCTTGCTGTTGGACTGTGCTCCCTAGATTTGATCTCAGTGTGATCCAGTTAAAGTTTCTGGTCACAGACTCTACCTGAGTCGGCCATCTTGAAGAAGCGTGGTTGGTGCTAGGGCGTGAGAGGAAGTAGACCAGTGCAGACCCATCACTTGGGTAGGGCTGACCAAGTTTAGACTCAGAGCCTAACTTTTTGTAGGTACAGGTTCCTTTCCCCTAGGAAAAGTTTTTTCTTTGCTTTTACTAAACTGAACAGGAGTTAGAGCTACCCACTGAGAGTTTAGGTCGTTATTCTGATCCATAGGGTGGGAATTTTGCCGTCTGGAAAATAAATTTTAAAGGACAAGAGACCAGCATTTAGCTAGCTTTTTCATGTTTCTCTTACATTGCTAAAGGAAAACCTCCAATTGTGATGCTAGTACAGTATTAGGAGGGGACAAAAGATGGACTTTTATCTCTGCTTTCCTAGTGCTCAGGATAGCAACTAGCATGTGACTCCACCCCATTAAATATTTATGGAACAGAGAAAGGGAACCTCTGATGTGAGTTGCACCTTTGGTTCTTCCTTCCCTTACCCTATGTTAACCTCACTCCACTCTTAGATCTTGAGGTTCCTAGTTGCTGTTTCAGCCCCAGGAGAGAAGGGCAAGTTGTGCATAGGTGGCCTGTAGCTTTCCCCTTAACAAACAGAGAGTGTTGCCATCACCATTCTGTCCTCCGAGGTGAGTGACGAGTGGTAATAGTTCTGCCTCCCCCCCTTTTTTTTTTTGGCTCCCTGCAGCAGGTAGAGGCCTTGTTGGGAGCCAGGAGAGCAGAGGCAGCTGGAGGCTGGCTTGCGCAGTCTTTATGTCCGGTGATGACTGGGGCACAGCCACAGCTGCGGTTGAGCAAGTGCATTAGTGTTTCCCAAAAGCTTTGCTTCTGTATTAAAGCTGAGTAAAAGCATTAGCCTTTACTCAGCTTCTTTGTGATTTCATAACACGGTTCCTTACCACCCTTATCTACCATTTTCCCACCCTCATGCCCTAAGGAGAGAGAAATGTAAAAATGTAAGTTTTCTGCAACATTGAAGCTATTTAAAAATTTCCCAAAGAATTTTAGTAGAGACTGGAAACTGAGATATGTAAACTCAATACTTCCCTTGGGCCTGAAGGAAAGAATGAGGCAGGTTAGGGGTAAGACAGCAGAGAAGGGTGGGACCTGTGTCCAACTGGAAGAGAGAGTGCCTGGCTTTGCTAAAGACATTGCAATAAAACAAAGCATCGTATCGAACATCGTATTGAACAAAACAACAATCATGCGCTGAGTTTGCCAACCGGAAGTGCTAGTTTATGAACTTTGGTACATCTTTACCTGTGAACATAGGGTAGGACTGAAGCCCTGCTGCATATGTTAAGAACAAAACTTCTATTCAAGGATCGCACTGGGTCTTAATAAATGTAGACCTGGTTGAACCCACCTTTGCATCTTGTGACATTTAGTGTAAGAGGAGAGGGGACAGGATTTGATAATACGCAGTTGTGGTTTGATTACTCTTACATATTTCAAGTCGATAAGGTAAATTTGATAATAAAACATTATTATGAAATAATGTAGTTCTGTCAGTAGTTCTGCCAGTTCTCCCAAACCTTTTGGCAATTTGGTCTCCCTTGGCTAGATATTTTAGTAAGAGCAGAAAGCTGGAAATACCATAAATTCGAATCAGTAACTCTTCTTAGGTATTCTTGTATTTCCATTCCGTAAGAATTGAGCACATACTCTGTGCACAGCAGCGAACTGAATACTGTGGTATAGTATTCTAGAATTGTCAGCCAGGGCACTGTCATTGCGGACACCATTGCAGACCTGAGGCAGGACTTGTTTAGAGAGTTTCATCTTGGGGACTAATTTTTGTCATAAAAGGTCATTAGGACAAAAAGATGTGCAAAAGAATGGTACTTTTAATTAATCACAGGTTCAATTGACAGCACTGTTAAAGTTGCCGTTTGCATGACAGCCATTCATTTTGTCCTTTTGTAAGCCTTTCATCACTCAAGTGTTCATGACTGAATACCGTCAAGTCCAGTGTTGTCAATTTTGAGTTCATAGGTTTGCCTAAGCATAAATTAGATCTTTTGCATCATCACAATTGAATACTCAAACGGTACTTAACTTGTTTAAACAAATATACAGTCTAATGAAGCAGAGCAAGGCTTGTCATTAATCAAATGCGTATACCTCCAGGTTGGCCACATTCGTGCGGAGCGTGACATTCTAGTGGAGGCAGACAGTTTGTGGGTTGTGAAAATGTTCTATAGTTTTCAGGATAAGCTAAACCTCTACCTAATCATGGAGTTCCTGCCTGGAGGTAATTACTTGACGATGAAAGGTCATTTTTCCTTTTTGTTCTGTGGTTTCTCTCTCACATCAATTAACCCTCCTTTCTGCTTTTAATCGTGTTCACAAAGTTGCTTTCTAAATCTTTTTTAGGTCTGTAAAGGAGGTCAGTAACCTGTCTTGTGCTGGGGTGCCTTTCTACAATTCTTAGTGCCATAAAAGTAACCTTCTCACTCATTCTCATGATTTCAGATGGACATTTCTTTCTTTTATTTTTCTTTTTAAATGTATAGGAATAAACTAGGGACTCTGCCTGCTCTCCTGTCAATGGGAATCACGTATAATCAGTTACCCAAATGACCAGATTGAAGCTATTATGTGATTTGCTTCAACTTTTTATCTTTTGGTATAACTTACGTTAATAAGGAGTGAATTTCTCATTACCTATATTAGTAGCCAGACTCAGTCTCTCATTTCTGAGATTTCAAGTTTTACATAACTCAGCATGTGTGTCTCCTAAGACAGCTCCAAAGTAAACCCATAACAGAATATACCATCTGTCCTGGGGAACAGTCTGTTTGCCAGTGAACAGATGAGCTGTGAGCACACTCTGGTGGGGGAAAAAAAGAAAACTTTTTCTCTTTTTGGTTCTATAGCAAAGCAAATGTAACTGTGGCATAATATTTTGATCTTGTGACAACTTTTATTTAGATCTAGGGTCACCAGTTTTTTATGAACAATTGATGAAAGTTAGGGAAGAGTCTGATAGAATGGGGAGAAACTTTTTAACATTTAGATGCTAGTTCTTAAATAGGAATAAGAAGCAGCTCAGTCACCAGCCCCTTGACACGGGTCTCCTCAAGCCTTACAGGCCCCGTCTTCCATAGCTTCTCATGTCTCCTGGACCCCGCCCTTTGCCCTCGGTGGTGCTGGCCTCAGAGCCATAGACCATCTGGCTTGAGCTCTCTGATCTGGGCAAACTCTGCTCTCCTGAGCCACAGCACTGAGGCCACACAGCTACCTTAGAGCTGGCCTGAGGGCCCCACCTCCACATCTCTGGTGTGCCTCCAGATGGAATATGTAGCTGTCAGGAATGATTAGGGAATCCTGTTTTTCAAGTCTTGGGTCAAAAAAGAGAGCATAAATGGTTTAATTTTTGCCTGAGTGTAAAATATCCAGTTTTCTCTAAGAATACAAAAAATTCCCCCAAAGTTATAAGTGAAATTCAAAAAGCAGTATGATGCTCTATTAAAATCAGAGGTTTCTTTCTCTTTTCCCTGTTTTCCGACCATAACTGGCTTTATATGGAATCTAAACTGAATCTTTGCTGTTTCTCTTAGCTTTAAACTACTTCTAAATATTTTCTTTGCTTTGCTTTTGTCTAGCCATTGAGTTAGGATCAGAATCTTTTTTTCCCCACCATTTTATGTTGCTGATAGTAAGCAGAAATAATTAAATTTTGACTTTGCAGAAAACTAGGGAGTTTACCTTTTAACTGCTAGAATACTGATCCTGTGTTGTAAAAGTCGCATAAAGCATATTGGTGTATATTTACCTATAGTAACAGTGGAGAAAACACTCTGCTGATCTTGGGGCGTGTTCACCTTGCACTTCTGAGAGGCAGCCATTGCATACCCCAGTATGTAGCATTTTCAGTTCCTTTTTAGCTTTTGTTGACTTACACTGTGCTACCTAAATCTCACCTTTTTATTTATGTTCAGGTGTTTTGTAAACAAATTGGAGAGCTTGTTTTCAGTCTCCTCATATATTTAGTTTTTGTTTGGCATTTCAGCCTATATTTATAACAATGGCGGTATAACCTATGTGGAAATGGTAGTTTGCAGACAAATTAAAAAGTAAAGTAACTTTTTCCCCTAGTCCAAAAACTTACCCTAAGGAATTTTTTTTTTTTTTAAAGTGTGAGAGAATTTTCCTTTTTCTCTCCAGAATAAAATGGGAATCACTGCTTAGTGGTCAGCATCAGGTTAGGTTAAAAGCATTTTGTTCTCTGTGGCTGTGAATGTTTTACCTTTAAGTATTAGAAACTACTTACCATTTCCACCCATGTCGGCAGTGTGGGTCAGTTTCTGGAACACAAAAGAGTCCTGTTTAGCACTGCCTTATGTAGGCAGATAGGGAAGACCTATCTGAAAACTGGCACTTACTCATGCATTGTTGTGTGTGTGTTTGTGTGTGTGTGTGTGTGTGTGTGTGTGTGTGTGTGTGTATGTGTGTGTGTTGGCTTTGTATCTTGTTTCCAGGGGACATGATGACCCTGTTAATGAAAAAAGATACCCTGACAGAAGAGGAGACTCAGTTTTATATAGCAGAAACAGTATTAGCAATAGACTCCATTCACCAACTTGGATTCATCCACAGAGACATCAAGCCAGACAACCTTCTCCTGGACAGCAAGGTACTGTGGTGGGGGAATAGCCAGTGTGTATTTCCTCATCTGAGCAATGTCTGCTTTAACACCTGCAATGCTTGTGGTAATCACAGGGAGCCACGAATTGCTTTGTATAGTCTTTGTATAGTTTTCTCTTTTTTTATAGGTAAGTTTGCTGCTACTTCCCCTCTCTGAAAGGTGTATGATTCTATAATTTGAACACTCTTCTTAAAAATAAAGGACATCTTTGAAAATGATTAAGAGGAAAATTGATTTAAAGTTTATTTATTTTGAGAGACAGAGCGAGGGAAGGGCAGAGAGAGGGGGAGAGAGAGAATCCCAAGCAGATACTGCACTGTCAGTGCAGAGCCTGATGTGGGGCTCGATCTCACGAACTGTAGTATCATGACCTGAGCTGAAATCAAGAGTTGGACGCCCTGAAAACTGATTTAGAAGCTTATTTTATAATAAAGCCAAAGGTACCGTCTTTTCCTAGCCCATAATTAACTATAATTTTAGCATATAATTAACTCCACTGATGCATCACCTATTGGGAATCCCTTTGTTGGGCAACCTTATTCTTTTTTTTTTTTTTTTTTTTAAAAGAGTTTTTTTTTTTTTTTTTTAATTTATTTTTTTTTAACGTTTATTTATTTTTGAGACAGAGAGAGACAGAGCATGAACGGGGGAGGGTCAGAGAGAAGGAGACACAGAATCTGAAACAGGCTCCAGGCTCTGAGCTGTCAGCACAGAGCCCGACGCGGGGCTTGAACTCACGGACCGTGAGATCATGACCTGAGCCGAAGTCGGCTGCTTAACCGACTGAGCCACCCAGGTGCCCCATGGGCAACCTTATTCTTGAACCCAGTCAAGAACTGGGAAGTAAGGCAAACAAAAACAGCAGTCTGTGCCAGAGTTCAGGTTCCAGATCTTTTGTCCTTTGCTTAAAGAAGAGTCCTGCTCAACCTCTGGACTGGCCTATGTATTCTTTGGCCGTGCAAACGAGTTCAGTTGCTTGTTTTTTTTTTTTTTTTAATTAAAAAAAAAAAATTTTTTTTTTTTAACGTTTATTTATTTTTGAGACAGAGAGAGACAGAGCATGAACGGGGGAGGGTCAGAGAGAGAGGGAGACACAGAATCTGAAACAGGCTCCAGGCTCTGAGCAGTCAGCACAGAGCCCGACGCGGGGCTCGAACTCACAGACCGCGAGATCGTGACCTGAGCCGAAGTCGGACGCTCAACCGACTGAGCCACCCAGGTGCCCCTCAGTTGCTTGGTTTTTAAACTCACAGCAGATCAGAAGAGAACCCCTGTGTTGCTAGGTTTCTGGCTGCTCCTTGGCAGGCCTCCCCACTGTCCAGTCCTCATTTATCTATAAAGTGAGGATATCGATCCAGAGAAGCTCCACAGTCCCTTCCAGCTTTAACATTTTAGGGGTGCTGGGTGGCTCAGTTGGTCAAACGTCTGGCTTATGGCTCAGGTTGCAGTCTCATAGTTCTTGGGTTTGAGCCCTGCATCAGGCTCTCTGCTGTCAGTGTGGAGCCTACCTTGGATCCTCTGTCTCCCTCTCTCTCTGACCCTTCCCTGCTTGTGCTCTCTCTCTCTCTGAAAAAATAAAAATAAACATTAAAAAATTTTTTAGAATGTTCTGTTCTGTTACACAGAATTGTTGTCTGGACTTTTAAGGAGAAAAGTGAATTGAATTCTTTGAGTGTTTTTCTTTTCTTTTCTTTTCTTTTCTTTTCTTTTCTTTTCTTTTCTTTTCTTTTCTTTT
>NW_026057580.1:6071834-6201323 GCF_023721935.1 Panthera uncia
TTCTTTTCTTTTCTTTTCTTTTCTTTTCTTTTCTTTTCTTTTCTTTTATGTATTTAAGTAATCTACACCAACATGTGGCTCAAACTCACAACTCCAACATCAAGAGTCACATGCTCCACCGACTGAGCCAGCCAGGCGTCCCTCTTGTTGTCTTTTAATAGTTTTCTTGCTGTCTTTGAAAAACCTGAACTTGGGGCGCCTGGGTGGCACAGTCGGTTGAGTGTATAACTTCGGCTCAGGTCATGATCTCACAGCCTGTGAGTTCAAGCCCCGTGTCAGGCTCTGTGCTGACAGCTCAGATCCTGGAGCCTGCTTTGGATTCTGTGTCTCCCCCTCTCTCTGCCCCTCTCCCACTCATGCTCTGTCTCTCTCTCTGTGTTGAAAATAAATATTAAAAAATTAAAAAAGGAAAAAAAAAGAAAAACCTGAACTTTTGGTGTAGGTTCTTTAAAAAAACTATCTTTCTATTTCAAGAAGGCTGGAGATTTATCAAATAATTTCTTTTTCGTGATCATAAGAATAATGTGTATGCACAGAAGAAAATTTGAACAGTACAAAGAGTTATAAAGAAGAAACATACCTATAATCTCATCATTCAAAGATAACCACTATTTTGGTACAATAGCTTCAATACCTTCTCTATTTGTGTCTATAATTGATATACAGTTAACATCCTAAAAGTAGCTTGTAGCTTGGTATTCTGCTTTTAAAATGTTAATGTATATATTGGGGCACCTGGGCGGCTCAGTCGATTAAGTGTCTAACTTGATCTTGGCTCAGGTCATGATCTCACAGTTTGTGAGTTGGAGCCCTGCATCAGGCTTTGCACTGGGCATGGAGCCTGCTTAGGATTCTGTCCCTCTCTCTGCCTCTCCCTTGCTTGCTTTCTCCCTCAAAAGTAAATAAATAAGGGGCGCCTGGGTGGCGCAGTCGGTTAAGCGTCCGACTTCAGCTCAGGTCACGATCTCGCGGTCTGTGAGTTCGAGCCCCGCGTCAGGCTCTGGGCTGATGGCTCAGAGCCTGGAGCCTGCTTCCGATTCTGTGTCTCCCTCTCTCTCTGCCCCTCCCCCGTTCATGCTCTGTCTCTCTCTGTCTCAAAAATAAATAAACGTTAAAAAAAAAAATTAAAAAAAAAAAGTAAATAAATAAACTTAAAAAAAAGAAAGAAAGAAAGATTTAGAATCTTCTCTGAAGGTTCTCTGAACCTAAAAAAAATGTTAATGTATATAAACGTATTTTTCTGTCATTCTATGTATATAAATTTTTTTAATGTTTATTTTTGAGAGACAGAGACAGAGCACAAGCAGGGGAGGGGCAGAGAGAGAGGGAGACACAGAATCCAAAGCAGGCTCCAGGCTCTGAGCTGCCAGCACAGAGCCCGACGTGGGGCTCAAATCCATGAACCATGAGATCATGACCTGAGCCAAAAGTTGGACCCTTAACCGACTGAGCCACCCAGGCGCCCCTCAGATATATTTTAATAAAGCACTGGCCCTACTTTGTGTAGTCGGGTTCAGATGCCCTGATCCTGTGCCCCAGGTGCCTTAGTGCAGGTTTAGTTGCACCCTGTAGTCTCTGTTCAGGTCTAGCAGACATATTGAAAGCCAAGAACTTGGGGCCTCAATATAATGAGGAGGAGTGGGGAACCCTTTTAGGTGCAGGTTTGCTCTCTACAAGATGCTAGCCCAGACTTGTAGAAAGATGTTTTCACAAGCGAGCTCATTTCGGTGTTCAACCATACAGATTCTAGAAGTGAAAGTGTAGATGTTTTGAGTTCCTGCCACATACTTAGGATACCTACAGAATTCCCTGAAAATTTAGGCTTGAATAGCATTTGTTCCAGATACTGCTTTTTAAGACACTCTCTTTTCTTAGAGGTGTCCAGGTGAAATGTAATTTTGAGAACTCTAAATTAAACTCTGTTCCTTGACTTATACAACAAGTTGTTTAAAGTTCTGAAAAAAATGATACCAGGTTAGCAGGTTCAAATCTGTCTTTGTTTGGCAGTTTACTTTGTTGGGCATATATACACGCATGGGTACACACACACACACACACACACACACACACGGCCAAACCTAATGGGATTTCTTCAAAACAAAACAAAATAAAACTGACCCATCTGAGCAGGGCTTCTGTAGCCTCATGTATCCTGAGAAGTTTGTATATTAAGGCCCAAGGATGTCCTGGAGGAAGGTGGTATGGATAGATCACAGATGTTGAAGTCTTTGGCCACACCACTTTTTTTTTTTTAAGTTTATTTATTTATTTTGAGAGAGAAAGCAGCGGCAGGGGGTGGGGTGTGGAACAGAGAGGGAGAGAGAGAATCCCAGGCAGGCTCCACACTATCAGCACGGAGCCTGGTGCGGGGCTTGAACTCACAGACCGTGAGATCATGACCCGAGCTGAAGCCAGGAGCTGGACTCAACTGACTGAACCACCCCGGTGCCCCTGGCCACACCACTTCTAAGTGTGTGACCTTGAGCAATGTCGATCCCTGAGCATCAGGATTCCCTCCCCTATTTTTGGTTTTACCTCCTTATCTACTTGAAATTTCACTACCCCAAGAACACCTGTCTCTTACTTAGAGCTAGTTATGTGCCAGGCACTAGGTTAAGATCTTCACATGCATTAATTGTCATCATTCCTACCAAGAAGATATCATTATTTCCATTTTCCAGGTGGGATCAGGGGATTGGAGAGGGTAAGGGAATCTTGATCTGGGAGAAGGAACATAGATTGATTTTTGGCTTTGGTTCTGCCATTTCACCAGCAAGCCATTTAATGAGTCTGAGTCAGTGAAATGTGACTTAAGAGTTATAAATGAGATTACACATTTAAAGCGTGGGGCCTGGCTCAGAGGAGGTGTGAGTGTTCCTTGAAGAGTATGATAAAGTCAGACACTTATGACTGAAATACAGTATAGCAACATTTGTCAAGAACTATGTAATAAAGTTTATTCTCTGTCTTTGGAATAATTTATTCCTTGGAATGTATCCTAATGAAATAGTTCAAGCAGAGAAGAAGTTATATGAACAAAGATTTATTTACTCATTAACAATCATTTATTAAGACCATCCTCTGTACCGTGCATGGTTAGATTTGGGGGCACAGACCCTCTCTATCACAGGGTGCTTATAATCCACATTACATGGAGTGAGGAATTAGAAATGGAATAAACACCCAGTATGAGGAGGATGGTTAGGTAAACAATGATGTACTAAGTCATTTGAATATTATGTACACATTAAAAATGGTGATTTTGAAGACCATATAGAAACACAGGAATATTTGAGTGCATTAGTTTAAGAAGTAGTAAGAGTATCTTTATTTTTTTAAGTTTATTTTGAGAGAGCGAGGGGCGGAGAGAGAGGGAGAGAGCGAGAATCCCAAGCAGGCTCTGCATATCAGCGCGGAGCCTGACTTGGGGCTTAAACTTACAGACTGCGAGATCACAACCTGAGCTGAAACCAGGAGCCAGACGCTTAACCGACTGAGCCACCCAGGAGCCCCAAGAAGTAGTAAAAGTATTTTTAGATGCCATGGAGAGTTCAACTATGTTGGGAAGTTTATGTTTGGACAAAAAGATAATATGTAAGAATTGAAATACTTTTATTCGAATAATAGGATTTGGGGTGATCTTTTAAAAATTTATTTTTAATTTATTTTTCCCTATAATCAAAGAAAAAAAGACAGTATACTTTGTGGAGGTATATTGGATACTATAAGGAGCTAGAGAACAGAATGTTTGTTCCACATCCATGAATGTTCATCCATTACCTTGTTTCTTCTTCCCCATAGGGCCACGTGAAGCTTTCTGACTTTGGCCTTTGCACAGGACTGAAAAAAGCACATAGGACTGAATTTTATAGGAATCTGAACCACAGCCTCCCCAGTGATTTCAGTAAGTGTAAACAATGATGTTAGCCTTTTTATCCCTTACCTGGGCGAAGAAGAGCTGTTACCCTGGTAACCAAAATATGCAGGAAAGATTAGGAGATTCTCCTGGCATGAATCTAGAGAATAAAAATATCTTCTCAGGTGTGCCTGTGGTTTTTACTGTATGTGAGGCAAGATGAGTGCTACCAGATGTACTAATGCTGATGTTGCAAAGAGCCTTCTTTGGAGCTCTACTGAGAAGGTTACTGGGGATGAATGTGGGGCAGGCAAGCAAAAGTAGTAGAGGAAAATGTCCTGGGACCAGCTCCAGATTAGATTTATCCCAGGTGCTTCTTTCTGTTGTGGCAGAAAGACATTGATCTTTATGAGTGTTAACTTTCACTCCAGTCCTGTCAAACCATTGAAACTGTGTGGTACAGTTACAGTTTATCCTGGAGAACTTAAGCCAAAAATGTACTATAAATTCAGAAGTCTCTGATTATGTACCAAGTACTATTCTTGGAAACTTGATGGTAGCTTTGAGAAATTATCAATGTCTAGGTCCACTTTGGGACCTTTGCTTCTGATGAAACTGTATTCCCCGTAATTCTGATGAAGGCCTGGCCACATGATCCACGTGACTGTATGATTCTTTGAGCTAATGCTTCAGTGCCTTTGATTTGGATTTACAGACTTGCTGGGAAGTGTTATTCAGAGTTACTAATGTATGGGCAGAAAAGCAAAACTTTAAGGCTTCATGTGGCTTGAACCAGCCCAAAAAAGTAGTAAACATACCTGTTTGAACTTTGATTAGAACTTGTCGTCTCTACTTTTAGCTTTCCAGAACATGAATTCCAAAAGGAAAGCAGAAACCTGGAAAAGAAATAGACGTCAGCTAGTAAGTAATATCTGCGGCTTCTTAAATGCTACAAACCAAGTATGAACAAATTTTAAAAATAGGTACATAAATTTGCATTCAGTAAATGTTTACAGCACATCTGTTCCTTGCTTTTAAGATTATCTTAATAGAACGCTGTCATTGTGTCCGTGGAGCGAAAGGTAATCTTTTGAAGGAGGGAAGATAGTACTGTTCAGGTTGTGACATTTTCAGTGGAGGACTTCATTTTGAGTTCTTACGTTCGTGACAAGCCCTTTCCTTCCTACTCCCCTTGTTGCCTGTTTTTATGGTGGTAAAGGGGTTATCTTTAAGCTGGAGGTCTCTCAAGATGAAACTAAGTTACAAATACCTACCCAGAACTTTAAGGCAGTGGGTCTCAAACTTTTACGATTTTGATTCACTTAGGCAAGTCAAGACTCTTCAATTCACCTGCCCCACCCTTTCCTACCTTGTGGTGGAAAAGAGGACTTAGTGATAAAAATTGGAGAGCAGTTTAAGGGAAGTGCTTATAATTTACTTTATAAGTATTTAAGTATATACACATGAAATTATGTCCTACAAGCTTAAAAATAAGTAACATTATTGCATTTACCTATTGATAGTATGTTGGAAGTTATTTAAATAAGTATAGATTAACCATTGCAGTCTAGGCAAACTTTTATTCCAAATCATTCATTTATATTTGAAGTGCAGTCCAGTGTCTAGTTCTTGGAAAATTATTGACCGGACATCATAGAAGTGTGTATCACGACATTCTTAGGCTTCGTTAGAAGCCCATAGCAAATGAAGTAAATGATGGTAAAGTTAAACTAACAACTGGTCGTAGGAAGCAAGAGTAGTGGCTGGGGAAAATGATGACTAACTCGGAATGATGGCCACGCACACGTATCATCTAGAAATGGCGGCACCTCTGCTAGTCGGTGTATACGGTAGTGACTTGGCAGGTTTGTCAAATAGTGTGTTCGGTCAGACTTCTTGTTCTTAGTGAAACGCTGAATCAGAGTTCTCTGTAGTATCTTTAGTAACTCATTTAGTAGGTCGCTGGTAGTAGCTGGCTGTCATGGTGAAAAAGGATGCCTGTAAGGTTAAGAAAGCATCAAAAGAAAGGCTTGCATTTTTTGATTTGAGGCCCGCTGGTAGGCCTCAGACCATGCTATGAGCATAATGAATATTTTTGTTAAACCTGGGCCGTGGAGGAGGCATGGTCTTAAACCAAACACTTCTGGAGATGTGGTAACTGAAATTCATCTTTGTTATCTTTTTTCTAACGTTAACTTGGGGATACTTAAGGTTGGTATAGTCAGTCACATCATAGTCTCCTTTCCTTAGGAACTCTGATACTCTTGAAGTGTTTGAATTCTATATGTGGTTGAAAAACTGTTTACATAGCGTGTTGAGGGTTAGGAAATGCCAGGAACAAATTTGATCAGATGCTTCTATTGTGTCTCTCCATAGAGCAGTAGATCTTAACCTTGGCTGCACATCAGAATCACTTGTGGACTTCAGAACCTATTGATGTCTGGGTCCCACTCCCAGAGATTGATTCGGTTGGTTTGGGGCATATAATCTGTGTATTTGATTTTTTGAAAGGACTCTGGGTGATTTTACTGTATAGTGAAGGTTGAGGGCCTCCACTAAAGAGACCGTTTCTTAAATAGTAGCTCCTGCATTATTGGGAAACTGATATTTACCTGTGTTTTGGAAGCTAACGTAAGATAAGGCTCTTCTGTGATTTATTATTTTTTTTTTTAAAGCAAGCCAGGGTTTAACTTTTGGCCACTGGGCTAAAATATTTATATTTGTTTTTTTAAGTAATCTCTGCCCAACGTGGGACTCGAATTTACAACCTTGAGGTGAAGTTACATGTTCTACCAACTGAGCCACCAGGCACCCCAATCCCTGGTTTTATAATACAAATCTTTTAACAAATAAGATTTACTTAGCGCTTGGCTTTGCTGTAATAAATCTACTTTCTGAATTGAAGGGTTGCTGTAGTTTCTTAGCCTTTATAATTAGAATGAAAATACTTCTTGGGGAGGGTCCAGTCCGTGTCTCAGACTTTATTTTTACTTACTTCTTTATTTAAAGTTATTTATTTTTTTTGAGAGAGAGCAAGCATGCGTGCACATTTGAGCAGGGGGTGGGGCAGAGAGAAGGGAGAAGGAGAGAGAGAATCTCAAGCGGGCTCCACGCAGTCAGTGCAGAGCCTGACTGGGGCTCTATCCCATGAACTGTGAGATCGTGACCTGAGCTGAAATCAAGAGTCAGATGCCTAAACAACTGAGTCACCCAGGCACCCCCATGTCTCAGACTTTGAAACAACTGGCATTTCTGTTATTTAATATTTGTATTTAAGAGAAAACCATGTAAAAAAGAAAAAACAATGTACAATTCTATATGGAAAAAATGGATTCCTGCCTTACAGTATACACAAAAATAAATTGTAGATGGAAAATAAAACTTGAAAAAATTTAGAAGAAAGAACAGGGCAGTGTATTCATGATCTTGGAGTAAGGAAGGATTTTTTTTTTTTTTTTTAAATATGAAGATAAGTACCGGTCATAAAACTTGATTTTACTACTTTAAAGGAAAAAAAACCCTTCTGTATATTGAAAGACATAAACAAATGAAAAATAAGCCACATGCTCCCACTGCTTTGGGATTATCTTATAATTCATGTGCATGCTCTACAAGCAGCACTTCTGCCCCTAGTCATATGGTCTGGGGCATCTTGTGCTTGGGAACCAGGAGCCATGGATAAGAATGTTCACTGCATTTTTGCAATAGCAAAAAACTGGAACTAACCCAGTGTCCATAGACAGGAAAATGGTTACACTGTGGGATAGAATATTTTACAACCATGAAAATAGTTGAACTACAGCTGCATGTGACATCATGGACCAATTTTAGGAACAAGACATTGAGAAGAAAAATAGCAGAAGACTGCATGTAGAATGACATCATTTTTACAAAGCCCCAAAATAAAACTAAGATCTCATTTAGAGAGAGACGTGGGCAAAATTAAATTTCTTTAGGAATGATAAACAAAATTGACCTGTAAGGTCAGATTAGGAGGTTAGGAGAGGTGGGCTGACAGAAGGGAGAGGAGTGCAAATTTAGGTCTAATGACATTGGGAATAATTCAGTTCTTTAGTTGAACTTATAGTTATTCATTTTTATTATCATGCCTCATAATTTGATAATCACACATTTTTGGGTATATAATAAATTATCACATCACTTAAAAATGATAATAAAAATGATAATCCTCACACTGGGAGAAGATATTTTCAATTTCTAAAACTAAAAAGGATTAATTTCCTGAATCCCAGGATTAATGCCGTGATTCATAGAGAATTCCAATGAATCAATTAAAAAAAAAAAAGATAATGCAACTAAAAAAACAAATGGGCAAAGGATCTGAATGGGAATTCACAGAAAAAAGACCTGAGTGGCTAATTAATATATAAATACATGTTCAAGCTTACTAGAAATAATGGGAATGCAAATTAAAACATAAGATCCCATTTCATGTTCATCAGATTGGCAAAAATTAGAAAGTCCGACAAAACCAAGTGTTGGTGAGATATGGAATACCAGGAGCTCATCCCTGCTGGGGGTGTTTAAATGGGTATAACCACTTTGGAGGCTAGTTGGAAGACATCTGGTTAAGTTGGAGATGTTCATAATGCAAGACCCAGTGATACTGTTTCTGGTATATCCTCGAGAGAAATTCTCACTGTAGTGCCTAGGAGGTGTCACGGGAATGTTTACTCAGGTGTTGTCATAGTGAAACATTAGAAGCATCAGAAGAATGGATAAAAAAAACATTATGACATTTGTATAATGGACAGGTGTACAGCAGTGAAATGCGTGAGCCAGAGCTCTGTGAATAAATCTCAAAATCATAATGTTAAGTTAAATAAGCAAGTTGTAGCATTATGTAGAATAATTAAGCACCAGATGAAACCTTTTATTAAAAGTTGAAATGTTCGGGAAGTAAGATCATGCCAGTTATGCAAATATTCATACAAGCATAGCCCTGCAACTTTAGGGTGGTTTTGACTTCAGTAGGAGAGGAGGGAGGATCTGGTTTTAATTGTGTAGTTTTGTGTTTAAAAAAGTTGATCTGAGACAAATATGGCGGATTATTCATCTTGTTAGTATGGGCAGTTGGTACACGTGTGTTGTATTGTTCTGTTTTTTTTTTTCTGTATGTTTGCAGTATTCCTTAGTAAATATTTTCCAAAGACAACACAGGTATACTTTTTTTTATTTTAGAAGTTCTACAAGGGCGCCTAGGTGGCTCAGCTGGTCGGGCATCCGACCTCAGCTCAGGTCATGATCTCGCAGTTTGTGAGTTCAGGCCCCGCGTCGGGCCCTGTGCTGACAGCTCAGAGCCTGGAGTCTTCTTCGGATTCTGTGTGTCCTCCTCTCTCTGCCCCTCCTCCACTCGTGTGCTCTCTCTCTCTCTCAAAAATAAATAAATGTTAAAAAAAAAAAAGTACTATAATATCAGAAGCACTTAGATAAATCTGAGTCTTCTGTGTTGTAAACTCTCAAATTCTGAGCACAGTGGAAGGCTCTGAGTGTACTTCCCCCTAGTATTGTAGTCCTTGTATATGACAGTAGATTACTTGAATTTAGAAAAATTTCCCCTAAGAACTATTTACATAAATAAGTAAGTTTGGTAAATTGATGTAAATCTCTAACCTATAGGATATGACTAGCTTGTGATAGATAATAAAGCTTCCCTTTATGATTTTGTCAAATCGAGGAATGTTGGTGGTAGAAAGAGGGAGGATTTAGACAAGGTACTAAATTTGCACACTGAGCTCTGCCACTTAACTAGTTCTGAGCCTGTGAACAAAGCTGCTTTGGGAGTTAGATTTTTTGTATCTGCAAAGTTGGACTACTAAAGTCCTCTTTACCGAGTTGTGTCAGGACTAAATAGGCTCATAAGCATTTAAGTACAGAGCCTGGCATTCTCTGGGTACTCAGTCACTTACGGTACTAGTGAACATGGATCCTGTGTCCTGGTGGACTGTGGGCTTTGGCTGTATTTGGGAATGGTCTCTCGCCTCACTGTTCATTTTGGAAGTGCTCTGGCAAATCAGACTTGCCATGAAGCTCCTGGGCCATCCTGTGCAGTTAGTTTGGGGGTAGCCGTAGATGGTGCTTGAAACCTTTGGTCTCTGGAGCAGAACTCTGGGCACCCTCCTGCCTGCTGAGCCCCCCTGATGCGTGCTACCTGTTTCAGGCTTTCTCCACAGTAGGCACTCCTGACTACATTGCTCCTGAGGTGTTCATGCAGGCCGGGTACAACAAGCTCTGTGATTGGTGGTCGCTCGGCGTGATCATGTACGAGATGCTTATCGGTAAGTTGCATGCTTTCAGGGGGCTTTCTCTGTGCAGCCAGGGTTGAGTCGCATACTGATAATAGACTGTTTCGATTAGGGGTGGTCTAAGCACTTCTCCCCTCTTGTCTTTCAACGTGAAGTTTCCTAGGCAGAAAGCTTGGCCGTCAAATAGCCAAGTATATTCTCTGGCCTGCTGGCATCCTGCGGTTGCTTTGCTGATCATTTATCCATTCTGCATTTTCATCCTCTCCATCTGGCAGCTCTTTCAGTCACTGACATTTGTTAAACATTCGTTGTATGCAGGGAACTTTAACTGGGCATTGCCTCACATACTCTTTACTTATTTGCTGTCCCCTTCCTTTCTCTAAGCCTTCAAAGCATGGAATCCTCTGATCTCTCTCCCTCTTATTTGGATGGTGTGTCTGGGTATTTGGGGGACACTCTGGTCGGCGGGGGGTGGAGTGGTCATATGCCCGAGAGCACTAGAAGAGTAAGTGTATCGTGGCTGCACTGAGTGCTTCTGTGGGTGACTAGTGTGGCCTCTGGCGGCGTTGTCTCTGGAGACGCTGGATGGATGCCGGTGGAGGCAGATGTAATCTGTGTGGAGGGCACGCGGAGTAATATGGTATGAGAGTATTTATCCTCTTGCCTGTAGTTCTCAGTAAGAGGCATGGTGGTCACTTTTAAAGCCTGTGGTTTTTTTTTTTTTTTCTTTTTATGTTTGTTTATTTCTGAGACAGAGACAGAGCACAAGCGGGGGAGGGGAGAGAGAGAGGGAAATACAGAATCCAAAGCAGGCTCCAGGCTCTGAGCTGTCAGCTCAGAGCCCGACGTGGGGCTCGAACCCACCAACTGCGAGATCACGACCTGAGCCGAAGTCGGACGCTTAATGGATTGAGCCATCCAGGCGCCTCCCTGTTTTTTTTCTTACCAACTTGTTTGGCACTTTACCCGCGTAAGGATATTCCTAGAACGGAGTCATTTCTTAATGATGTTCCACCCTTTCCTTCTTCTTTGGGCGCAGTGGTTTCCATGTGTGCAGCCTCTGTGTGTCCTCCCTTCTTTTCCCAACTTCAGCTCTGAGCCGGCTCCTTTTGTGGTACCAGAAGCACAAACTCACTTTGAGTTTAGGAGTTTGGGGGAGAATGAAAAATTAGTTCAGATGTTTTCTGGAATGAGTGGAAATCTTGTGCGTGTCATGGAGGGTTGAATATATATAGAATCATCTTAAGGAGAATACTGTCAGGCGGATTCAAAGTTCTGGGATGTAAAAGCTCTGAAGTGCTTTTTTTATTACAGGCTACCCACCTTTCTGTTCTGAGACCCCTCAAGAGACATATAAGAAGGTGATGAACTGGAAAGAAACTCTGACTTTTCCTCCAGAAGTTCCTATTTCTGAGAAAGCCAAGGATCTAATTTTGAGGTATTAGAGAACACCTCCCACCCAGGCTTTTTGACATGAATGAATTCATATTTTTAAACTTAAATTATTACCTGGGTCTGCCCCCTGCTCTCTCCCATCCCTCTGTTTAAAAAAGGGGGGGAGGGGGGCGTTCTTTTTCTTTTTCCAAAGAGATTACTTGAGGTATGCTGAAAGGCCTCTGTGTTTTCCAGATTCTGCTGTGAGTGGGAACATAGAATTGGAGCCCCTGGAGTTGAGGAAATCAAAAGTAACTCTTTTTTTGAAGGCGTTGACTGGGAACATATCAGGTATATCCATATAAAAGTTTTTGGGATTATTTTAGAAAGTCTGTAATTTGTTTAATAGTAATTTAGAAACACTGTTATTGGTAAGTCATGTAAGGGAAGAGAGCTGCTCAGAGATTCAGGGTCTTTTCTTGTCTGTTTGCGGTGAGGATTGGGAATTGGGGCTTCCTGTCAGCCGTGTGGTGTGGGGTATGGGGAAGCCAGCAGTTATTTCCAGAGTGAAGTGAACTTCGGGTTCTGTGGTGAAGGGAGCACCTAGGAAGCACGTTGCCCTTGCTTTCACCTAGAACACACCAGCTTCTCTATACCAGGGGGCCACCAGCCGGGCTGTCCCCACGCACAGGGAGATAGGGAAGAAAGTGGAAGAAGGATGGGGGTGGGGAGGGAGGTGGACGGGGCCACGGTGGCGGTTGCGGAGCGCAGCCAGTGGCAGCAACAGCCTGCACCGCCTGCTGCCGTCCGACCTTCTTACTCAGGTTGGTTGGTTGCCAGACAGAAGGCGAAGACGTCATCTCTCGTGATTGTGTTCTGACTTACATTCCTGTAAGTTTTACCTCCGCCTCAGCCACTCTCTTTGTTGACAACCTCTGGTAGAAGGAGGCGCAGAGCCTTTCGTGAGGGAGCACCCAGAGGTTTACTTGCCCTTTTTACAGACAGGGCAGGCCTTGAGGGGAGTGCATTAAGTTTAGATTTTCATTTTTCTCACTATTTTTGTCTTTCTTCCCAGCTGTGAAAAATTGTTATTTGTATTTTTTCATTTGGTTTGGATGCGGTCAGGTGGCGTGGTCGCTCGGTGTCGCGAGCTTTTCAGAGAAAGTAAATGCTGCCTGCCAACGGATAGTCCTCCCACGTCAGACCCAGGGGCTTTTTAAGTTTATTTATTTTGAGAGCAAGCGAGTGAGTGAGCACAGGCCAGGGAGGGGCAGACAGCAAGAGAGAGAATCCCAAGCAGGCTCTGTGCTATCAGCGCCCCTACCAGAGGGCTTTTTTGGAGAAAGACTTAATCAGCAGTGATGCGCGTGATTACTGACCACAGTCATTTTTGACATGTCTGTTCTTGGCAGAGAGAGACCTGCTGCAATATCTATTGAAATCAAAAGCATCGATGATACCTCAAACTTCGATGAGTTTCCGGAGTCTGATATCCTTAAGCCAACAGGTAATATCACCAACACTGCCTCCTGCTGCCTCATAGGTACATCATTTCCGCTCCCATTTTGGGGTTGTGTTTACAAGTCAGGTAGAGGAACGTCAGTTCTTTCGGTTCTTTGCGAGTAGTTTTCCAGTGCTAATGCTGGGCAGCAGTGACACCGTGTCGAATGGAGACTGAATACAAACTCCCATGTTTGAACTGGATGGGTAAATCACACAGGTTTGTTCTTTGGTTTTTATTTGTTACATTAAAGGTTAGATAACCTGAAATGACAGAAGTGGGAAAATACAACTTTTAAAGTATCCGTGAAAAATAGGAGGTTCAAAGAACATAGGCAAGCAAACGCAGGCAGTTCGCAGAGTGAAAAACAATGTTTCCCAAATAGAAACTGTGGTATCTTCTTCAGAATGTCATGTCTTCAGTACTGAGTAGTCCATTCGGGTGAGGCAGTGAATCAATTCTCACATCTATTTCTTTCCCAGTGGCTACAAGTAATCACCCTGAGACTGACTACAAGAACAAAGACTGGGTCTTCATCAATTACACATACAAGCGCTTTGAGGGCCTGACGGCTCGGGGGGCAATACCTTCCTACATGAAAGCAGCAAAATAGTATCCTTGAACTAGAACCCTAAATGGAGCGGAGTTCTTTGTACAACATTGCGGTTTTCCTCTCACATGCTCTTTTGAAAGAGTTTCCAAGAAGTTTCCGGAACCCACCGGTGTGTCATGGTAAACTCCTGAAATGCGATAGTAAGTGGAGTCTCTTCCGTAATGCATCCGAAAACCTGTAGAACAAAGACGACCATTTCTACTGCATCGGCCATAAACAGCTGTGCTGCTTCTTCAGAAGCATCGTGAGCCAATTTGATAGAGGTTTTAAAAAACTCGTTTTCCTAAGTTCATCAGAATGAAGGAGAAAAAACAGCCATCATCAAACATTATTGAGATTGTAACACGTACTTACTGAATATCAGCCAATTTCTGTGATTTTTGTGACAGACACGCTTTCTGCCAAGCCCACCAAGTATTTCTGTTCCTTTACAGCTAAAAGCTCCATAGTACTAAGGAAATAAAGCAATAACGAAAGCCTCAGCAGCCAGCACTCTGGCTGAAGGAGATGCCCCACCGTCCTCTGAGGGGGTGGTGGGGGGCTTCTCCCCATACCTCGGCCTCGGGCGAGTGGCTTGGATAGCCACCATTCACGGTGCACTTTATTTATGGTACTAGCATAAAGACCCGCAATCCAGTGATTTCTCTCCTCCTGCCCATCTAAAATACTCAAGCTGCTTTTCTGAGTGTTGATGGGGGATACTAGCTCCATCTCTCACTGCTTTCAGAAGGCCCAGAAGCCACGGGGCCTTGCCAAGGAGTCCCAGATCACGGGGAAAACCTTCAGTGTCTCTTCATGGCCGTATCAGAAAATCCGTAAGACGGACGTTGTTGTGGACCAGCGATAGCCGCAGGCGCTGCCAGCAGGAACTCGGTTCCTTCCTGGGAACACAGCAGGGAGAGTCCGGGCAGAGGCAGGAAGCCTGGAACCTCTCTTGGCTAAGGTGCTGCTCCTGCTTGGTCTCTGGAACCTCCTTGGAAGTGAAGGAACCAGCCCCCTAGAAAGTGCAGAGCCAGCCTACGAATCCGTGTAAAGTTCACTCCTCAGTCCTTGATGCAGCCGTGTTTTGTCTTCTCTCTCGGTTATTTCTCCTCTCCGATTTAAGTAACCATTTTGCCTTGGAATCATGATTACGAATTTTTCCTTTGCAGATGCCTTCCTGGGGGATGCGCCTCCACCCAAAGGGTAGCCTGCAGCTCTGGCTGACCAGGCCTCTCCGCTGTGGCATTCTCACGAGAGACCCTCTGAATTTTAGCACAAAGTGCCTTTTCTTTCACAGCTGCCACCACCTTTAGAGGAATTTTGCTGCGTCAGAAAAATGTGGAGGCTCCATTTTAATGCATTATTTTAAAATTTTTGATAACTCTTCAAGCATCATTTGCACCTGTGTGGTAATTTTGCCTGTTGCAAAGCATCATGGCCAAGCTACAACTGGGAGTCTGCTTTCTGCTAGGCTTGAGGTTAGGATCAACTTGACAGTGTGTCCTAGCTCAGCCATTCAGCAAAGAAAAATGGGGTAATATCAGAGTTACAGTAGTAAATGAAACTGCTTTGGGTTTTAATGTCTTAGAGGAAGAAAAAAAAGGAATATAGGGAAGTATTAGCTTTGGATGAAGGTAATGTTTGCCCCTTAATCTTTCATTCGTGGTCTGTTAGTGACAAGGAAGTAAATGAGATTCTTTTGTGTAACTTGGTAGTTCCTTTGTATTACCCAATAGTTGACGTTTTGATCCCCAGGTGTTTTGCAAGTATGTGTGGTAAGCACGCTCAAGAGAAGTTAACAGGAGTGGTGATGGTGTGTGGGGAGTGGCAGGGGATGGTTTGTTTTAGGGGAAAATGCCCACATTTTAAACTTCTGAATAAAACTGTGTGAGAAAACACCGTGAACCTGATGTGTTTTAAAGCAAGTGTGGCTTGTGACTCTAAGGGGCAGAGTGCTGGTGGCTTCTTCCAGCCCCTTTGTCTGCGGACCATTGCATATGCAGGCAGAGTGTTTTTCTGTCTCTGGGGAGGCTGGGACCTGCTTTCGCGTTCGCTGAGAACGTGTCTTCTGAATCGGTGTTTGTGTGAGAGCCGCTCCTCTGTTGACCCTGAGTGTCTGTTCTTCCCACCGCTGCAGGGCTGCACGGTGGGGTCTCCCCCTGCAGCTAGGCCGAGGGCAGAGTGGCTGACAAAAATGCCGTCAGTTGGCAGGTCCTTTGTACAGCTGTTTACCCCGCCTGGGGTCAACCGGGAACCTCACAGCCTCCTGGGATGGGGCTTCTCGGCCCTCCAGGTCCACCGGGACAGGAGTCCTGTTGGGTCCCCCTCTGGCTTAGGGAAAGGAGCCCCAGAAAGAGGTGGGAAAGCAAAGGCCATCCGGCATCAGAACTGCAGCCACAATGTGTATTGTCTTTGCAAAGCGTACGGGTTTCAAGAGACATGTTGGGAACCATTGGTTCAATGTTGGTCCTGTTCACAAATAGTTCCGTTTCCTGCTACTGTAGGGGGAGTTAGAAGACAGGACTTGAACTGTATGGCATACTGAAGTGAAACTGAATACCGTCAGCATTCAGTCTCCTCTTGATTCAGGAGTGCATCAGGATTCTCTTCAGTACCGGTTTTTCTTTTTTCATTTTTTAAAAGTAGGCTCCACACCCAGTGTGGGGCTTGGACTCACAAACCTGAGATCGGGAGTCGGATGCTCTTAACGACTGACCAGCCAGGAGCTGTTTCTTTTAGAATTACTTTGAAAAGTTAGCTATGGAGGAGTTCCTCCGGGGTTAACATTCAGGCTCCGAATAGCAGATTGTGGTTTTAAGACTTCCCTATCTGGCATAGTAGGAATCCTCTGCCATCAACTGCCAATGCCCCTTCTCTGAATTGTTTGCTTGGAAAGCCTATTTAGGTTTCACTTTCTCCTGTTTGTGTCACTCCTGGCCCTCTGTGTCTAACCCAAATGGTGTTTTTACTGGAACTCTGAAAGGATTCAGTGAATGGTATTTTCCTGGAATGAGCTATAAGAGCCACCACTGACTTAACCACCTCCATGATGCTTTTTCGGGCATATTTGCAAAGAAAAACATCTTGCCCAGGTAACAGTGAGGCATCCATAATATACAGAGCACAGTACTGGGCCCTGTGGGAATGCGCCAGGGAGCCTGTCATAGTTCTGAACCGCAGAGCGGTTTGAGAATTCCCACCAAGTGGCTTGAGAGCAAGCGGCGTCAGCTGTGAAGCCGCTACGTTAGTGGTGGTGTAACAGTCCAGTTAAGCCGACCTGGCGGTGCTGGGGAGCTGAGCGAAGCTCCCCGATGAGGTTAAGCAGCAGTGACTTGGCGGATACGAGTGAGCGGTCTGGGATTTTGGAGGCCGGCAGGTGTGGGCTTGTAGTGTGGCAGAGGTGTGGAGCCGGGGTTCCTTCGCGAACACTGCAGTGGCCTTTGTCGCTTCCCCATTTCCCTCTCCCGCTTCAACTCACTCCCCTCACTTCTGCCCCTCGTGGGAAACATGTATTAATTATCCTGTGCGTGAAACCTGCTAGTCTTCATTTTTATAGTCATTTCTCCTGTCACTGGTGTCCTGACAGCCACATCCATTGACTTCCCTTCAGTCCTCGTCTTGACCAACCTGCCGCACACATACTCTTGAAACAAAAACCAACCTCTGCTCCGACCTGACTTCCTTCTTGGTATTTCTTCTGCTACCACTTAAATGCTGGTGCTCCTCCGAGCAATGCCTTTGCCTTCTTACTTGTGTGATCTCGGTGATCTCCCCGACCCTGTGACTTCGGCTGCCATTTCTGCGGTGAGGTCTTCAAAGTGGGCAAGACTTCCTGGACTCCTCCCCGGAGCCCTAGACCATGGAGTCAGGTGACACTAGACACCACCGTCTGGAAGGCCTCACGCAGGCTCAAACGAGAGCCATCCAAAGGAGCTCCTCTTACCTCCGTTGTGTTAATTTATTTTTGAGAGTGAGTGTGCGCACACGCCCAGAGGAGGGAGAGGGAATCCCAAGCAGGTTCTGCACTGTCAGCTCAGAGCCTGATGTGGGGGCTTTGAGCTCATAAACTGTGAAACCAGGATCTGGGCCAAAATCAGGAGCCAGACCCTTAACCATCCATCTGAGGCACCCAGGCGCCCCTCCGCAGGAAACGTCTTACACCGCGCCCGTCAGTAAACATGCACAACTCTGGATGCAGCCATCCATCCTAGCAGTGTCTTCACGATTTCTTACTGAATGTGCTGCAGTGGCCTCTTAGCTGACCTTTGTCCCTGGTCCTTCCCCTTTCAAGCCCACTGCCCTCTCTGCTGCCAAAGAAATTCTTTCAAATTTCAAGTCTGATCATGTCATTCTCCTACATAAAACCCTTTAGGGCTCCTAATAGTTCTTATAAATGAGACCAGACATCTTTGTCTGAGGCAGAAAGAGTCCTGCCTTACTCTGGCTTCATCTCTGCATCACCCCATCTTCCCTATTATCAATTCACCTTTGCTCATATGGTTGAGTTGGCCTGGACTGCCTCCCCTCTGCACATTCATGGATCCAAAACGACGATTTTCATTCTTCACGCTTTGGTTCACGTGTCACTTCTAGAATCCTCTCGTGAAGTCTCCTCATGGTAAATACTGGCTACTCCATCCTTCTGGGTTTCCTGAGCGACCTGGACTGCTCACAGAGGTTTTCCCCACACACTTCTAAAACCCCCTTGAAGAGTGTCTCCAGATCATCGTGTCCCTGTTGTCCTGCAGTGTTTGACACAGAATATACCCAACAGGCCACGTCTTCAGAGCACGTTCTTAACCTCTGTGCCAATGAAGGCAGACCTGCTAGGGAGGGGCTGGCTTTAGCCCCACTTTTAGTTTTACCACCAGTAAGCTCCCAGGCTAAGTGAGCTGAGGAAATTCCGAGTAGACACCGGACTAGAGTCAGGCCAAACCACAGAGACCAAAGGAGAAACCAGCAGCTCTACAGCAGTGCTTCCAGGGGACCTTTCCTTCCTGCCATGGTTCCTCACTCGCTTTAAACCAAAACCAGAACATAAAAGTCCGGGAGTTCTCTCGCCTTTCAAACTTACATTTGGCTTTGTGGGGGGTCCTACTTGGTTGGATTTGAGGATTCAGGAGGTCTTGAATTCCAGTTAACCAGGGACTCAAGAAGGCAGACTATTAGGGTTCTGGAAACCTCGGAGTTACAAAGAAATAGGGTGGGAAAGGCACACACAGACAGCCCCACAGGAAAGGAAGAGGCTCTGTTCTGGGCAGTCAAGGTGCTACTTCTTTCAGTCCCTTTAATATCTTGACTTCCAACTTTATTTTCTGCCAAAAAACAACATGAACACAAATGATAATATTTTATTATAGAAAAAGCATCCCAAATACAGGATTTCGTAAACACTGGTAGGTGAACAAGTGCAACTTTCAAAGTAAATACAAAGTAAAGAGGTAAAACCTATAAGCATCTTGCCTTTAAGAGAAAACGTACTGTTCTTCCGCAGAGGTGATCCCACCCACAGCACGAATGTGGCTCCGTCTCTACCAGTGAAGGCATCAGGTTCCCTTTCTGAACTCGTATGCCCATTTTAACAATCTCAAAATAATGGCAAGAAGTGGCATTGAATAAATTACTAAAATCCCTTGATTCTTAACTTTCTATTGACTTGACAGAAAAAAAAAAAAAAAAGACTCCATATCACACTTTGACAATTTGAGTTAAAAAGCCTGTGCTCTGATTGTTTTCTGCAAATACATCCATCCTTCCTGGGCTTATGCCACAGTATTTTCATAGACTTGTATACATTAGATATCACATTGGTTTCTTGGAATTTAGCTTAAAATAATACTGGCTGTTACAAATTGTGCAGTCAGTCTAGCTACTGTCTAGCTTCCTTACCATTTTTGCTGTCATTTTTTCTGATACTTTCCCTCCACTTTGGAGAAACCGTTAAGTAATCTCACCAGACACATGTTAACATTCTTTGCCCACTCTCCAGCTCAATGCCAAATGTTTCCTAGTTAACGATACATGATAATGATGCATTAACAAACTCAGATTCTAAACCTCAAATTCAGGTTTATCTTGGCTTGAGATACCTCTGAGTAAGACAGTCTGAGCAAAACCATCTTACTTTGAAGATGGTTCTGTATAAACAGCCTGGCTTACTTATTTAGGCACTTAGAAAAAGAAAAAAACAACAAAACAAAACACCAAACCTGAGTTCCACCTTTATTAGAAATACCTCTTACCCAGCTGGCCATTGATGGACTCTGAAGGGAATGACGGCAACCCAGCCACCGTCCCCGTGGGGACTGCATGGTCCTGCCATTATGGAATGTCCTGGCCCCAGGAACAAGCAGCTATGGCTAAGGGGAGCCACCAAACTACAGTGATGCTGAGCTCCAGACTGGGAGGGTGGGGGTGCAGAAGAAACCTCCCTCTCCACAAGAAGGGACCTGTGAGCCCCACTTTTCCCTTTGTCACCATCATCTAGGGACACTGGCAGATTTGCCTATACAGGTTTCTAGCTCACTCACCCTATGGGTTGGGGCCAAATGCACATGAACCCAATCTGGGGAGGAAAAAAGAACTACTCCTTGAAAGCCTGAGGAAACTAATCATTTACATAGAACAAAGTGTTATTAAGTACATGACATACTTTCATACCTGGCTTTTTACCTAAGCAAGAACTAATGAGTTTTAGAGTATTAGCTGCGGCATGTTTGTACTTAAATGTTAATACATAAGATGTACAACAGAAGTTATACTTACCAGACCACACAGTTAATTCTAACTTCCTCTGTGATGGCACGGAAGTCAACTGATAAGCATAAAGCACCATTAAACAATTATCTGGGCTGGTCAATTAGTGGGTATGAGTGTAGGGCTGGTAAGGTTAAAGCCAAACCTGACAAATGAGTCCATGAGTTTCACAGACCTAAAAGTAACCTCTGGCTACAAAAAACACTAATCCTAAACTTTAACCCTTGCCATCAGCCTTACAAACTGGATGCCAGTGGTAGTCAGAAGAACTCTGTAGGTGGGAGATGGCTCAGTTTAACCCCTTACTTCTACTTCTTTACGAGTAATGAACAGAGCATTGATTTCCACTGTGCTGCCGGTCACATGCACAAGACAACACACTTCTTAAGAACATTCTTGTTCTTCAAGCCTGGAAAGAGCAGCTTTTGACATCCATCTGACTTTACTTTTGGAGGACTAGGACTAAGGCAGTCATAAAATGGAATCCACTGGGGCACCTGGGTGGCTCAGTAGGTTGAGCATCCGACTTCGGCTCAGGTCATGATCTCACAGCTTGTGAGTTCGAGCCCCATGTCAGGTTCTGTGCTGACAGCTCAGAGCCTGGAGCCTGCTTCAGATTCTGTGTCTCCCTCTCTCTCTGCCCCAACGACGTGCATTGTCTCTGTCTCTCTCAAAAAAATAAACAGTTAAAAAAAAAAAAAAAAAAAAAGGAATCCACTAACTTGTCCTATGGTATCTTATGGGAATGGAATTTAAGAAAACTAGTCACATTATCTTAAAGATCTTAAGGAAACTATGTACCTCTTTGAAATTTGTGATGAGTAAAGGTTCTGGGTAGGTGATAAGAAGACCACCTTTACCACAAAATGACAAATTATCCCCAGACACTTAACATCTGGCTCTAGACTTGAAATTTAGCTCTGCTAATAGCCATGGGGACATAACGGAAAATGGTTTAGTACTTGGGGGGAGTGATCTCGGTTGTCCTACACCAATGCATTATTAACACAAGAGCCGACAGATCAAACAAAATTACTAGGTGTAATATCCCTTCAACTCATCCTTCCTTTGGGGATGACAGTAGTACGGTTTCTTTACGCAGTGTGAGCTGTGTAACTGGCTACTTCAAAAACAAATATCCTGATATCCAAAAGAATTCCACAGTATGAAAAGAACATACAAAGAAAAATCCTGTGTTGGGACAAAGCCTGTGAGGTGATGTTTCCGCACTCAGCTTCACCCCAAATGTCCCCTTCCCTGGAGCTTTTAGAAGTCTCTGTTGAGAAACTAAGCACTTGTGAGAAATTTCTGCTCATCTCTTGAAAACCTTTAAACCGTATCAACTGAGGTTTCCCAGCCACACCCATAGCAATGTGCTGCCCTAGGGTGAAGACCTAAAGGCTTCACACCAGATTCCGAGACAGGATGATCAAAGTGGCCTGATTTGGAGAGGTTCTTGTACTTGAGTTGTGAATTTCATTCCAAATAATTGATTTGTGTTGGCTCAAAAACCTTGAGCCTAAAAAGGTTTCATAAACACTGTTCCGCTATTACTAGAGTTCCTGTCAAAGAATCTGTATGGTTTTGAATTATTCGTCGCATTAATGAAAAACAAAGCTGAACTTAAACTCTTTAAGAAATTTCCTTTTGGACATTTTGATGACAGCCTAGGTCTTCCGGATGCAATCTGGGCACAGAGGCCACCAGGAATGGCATCTTCATTAAATCCTGAATAAGAATCCCGTTAGTACCTGGTTGTGGAAGCCAGAGATTGTCTCTTCTTAAAGTCTGGTCCCTTTGCTGCTCAGTAATTCACTTCGCCTGGTATAAAACAAACAAAACAAAAGCCAAGAACAAAGTGTAAAGGATGAGGACTGCTTTGATGAATAGGAGGCAACAGGAGTCTTGACTTCCTTTCCTGCTTTTTGCAGTTATGCAAAGACTGAGTAAACAGCACCAGACCCCAAATTTTCAAGTTACCAGGGCCACTGCCAAGCTGGTGGCTTATTTGCCAGTGAGTGCCTTTCATCCCCTGCCGGAGGCACAGATTTCTCAGTAATGAAAAGGACACAGGTTATTTGTGGGAGAAAGGGAGAGGATGGAGAAGCATGTCTCCTATTCAGGGTGAGACAAACCATGGGAGGACTGGCTGTGGACATTCTGGACAGAGATGTGCTCCGAAGAGGGGTAGGTCCACAGCTGGCCCTAATCTTGAAAGTCATTAGAAGCCATCTGAGAAAGTGGGGCATTCAGCCGGTCAAGTTCATCCACTTGGGGTGGGTGGTGCATTAATATCTCCTGGTCCTCTAAGACATCTTCTCCAGCAGCCACCAGATTAGTGAGGGATTTGCTTCGGACACACTGGAAATCCACGTGGCGACTCTTCCCTTCTTCCTTTTCCCATGACATCTGGATAAAGGGGCGCTGCACATAATTATAGATTACTTCAGATCGGCCACCAGGTCTTCTCTTAATTTTTTCTTTACAGGTAGGATAACCTGAAATAAAGCAAAAGGCCATTCCCATGACTCCAGCAAATTGCTCACTCCAGCTTCCATACTTTCCCTTCCCTAACCACATCAATTATCTCCCAAATTCAAAGACTGTGCATGAAAACTACTGGGGAAATGACCCCTGACCATGCTCTGCCACTCCCAGCCACCTACACGCGCACTTCCCCTCTATCCGGGTGAATAGGTCTTATCCCTTAGAAAGGAAGTAAAAATTCTATCCCTTCTAATGGCAGGGTGCATAATTTCAGAAGCTGTTAGTTCCTGGCAGCAATACCAGAGAAGTCTTTCTAGGCCATGGCTAACTCCAGTCCTCTAATTCTACTGCGTAGAGAACACGCTGTAAGAGAAGCAGTTAAGAAGGTGTGTAATGTGTAGCTTTAAGGAAAAAACAGGAATGTTGCCTAAAAAATCCGAAAGGCTATCACATGGAAATGGGAGAAATCTTACTCAAAGTAGCTTCAGAGGCTAGAACTAGAAAGAAGACAGAAGACAGAGGAAGTGATCTACTAGATCTACTAGAAAAATATTCTAATGGTAGAACAGTGGATGGGCTTCTCTGGGAAATGGAGTAATCCTTATCACCTTGTTCCGGGAGTTTCCAGTTACCAAAGAATGACACAGTGGAAAGAGATTTAACAGATCTCAAAAATCTCTTCCAACTTGAAATTCCAACCTAAGTCAGACACAGTGAAGATCTGATGGGCTCTGTGGGCAAGACTGAGACAGCGAGATTAAAAAAACACTCGTGGAGGTGTGACCAGAATAGCTTCAGCATTCTCTAAGAATCAGTATCTAAGACCCCTCCATGAGACCACCGGTTGGGAGTCATTGCTCAAGATCATTTAAAGCAGTTCTATCTACACATACAGACCTTCCTCCAAGGTATGTGGTGGAAAAAATTAAAATTTTGAGTCTCCAAGCTATAGTTTTCAGAAGGACCCTTCCAGATCCCAAAAAGATCCTCACCAAGACCTGGAGGAATGGCCCTCGCACTTGGTGAGCCCACCAGTGTCCTTAGTCCTCACTGCTCTTTGTCCCAAACAGTTAAGGTGGAACTTCTTCCTGCAGCTGTTTTAAAGCATTTACAACTAGATACAACATGAAAAGGAAACGTAAGGGCAAACAAAAAAACAGGAATCCTTCAAAGGGGTAGGAATGTGGTTTTCATATGTGCCTATTCTCTGGGTCCTCTGGAAGCTGAGTTTTAAGGACCTAAGCTGTGCCCATAGATACAACCTGCTCCATAAGCCAAGCAAGCTGTATACTAACTGGGATGTTTATTACCTTCAATTCCAATGCGAATGTTTTTCAGGCCCCGCTCCTTTAACACTGTTTTAGCGACATCACGATTCTCAATATATTTGAAGAATCTATAGAGCTTGGAGCTATAAAGAACTGGAAAAAAGAAAAACTGGGTTAGTCACGGAGTGAAGACTTCCAAAAGAGGAGGGAGATGAGCTAAGAGAATCAAACTAATGAAAGATATATCTGACACTGACGCCAAAAAAAAAAAAAAAAAGAAAAAAAATCCAGTTGGATCACAGATTAAATGTTAATAGATCAAGCATAAGAAAGAAACCACGTGAGAAATTTTTATAGTCTCAGGGTGTGGAAGACCTTTCTGGGTACGGCATAAAAGCCAGAAGCCACAAAATAAAAACGGATATATTCAACTACATAAAAAAACCCAAAACACTGCTGCGTAGCCAAATCACCATTAACACAACTAAAAAGACAACCAACTGGGAAAACTATCTGCAACTCTTATTAATTAAGGGCTGATTTCCTTAATATATAAAGAGTGGTCACAGAGCTTTCACAAATCACTAAGTAAAAGACTAACAATCCATTCTGTAATGGGCAAAAGGCACAAATAAAGTTACAGAAGAGGAAATTAAAATGGCTCTTAAAAATGAAAAGATGGTGAGTCTTGATCATGAAATGAGAAATGCAGATTGAAACATTCAAATGAGAGGCTATTTTTTACCTATCAGAGTGGCAAAGATGAAAGTTTAATAAAACGCTGTTTTGTTGAGGGTGTGGGAAACCTGTCACATGTTGTTTTGAGATGGTTTAACCTTTGTGGAGGAAACTTTGGCAGCATCTACCAAAATTATAAAGGAACAAAGCTTTGGCACAGAAATTCCATTTCTAGGAAACTTTTTTTAATAAAGATTTTATTTTTTTAAGTAATCCCTATACCCCAACATGGGGCCTGAACTCAACTCTGAGATGAGGGGGTTGCAGGCTCTACTAACTGAGCCAGCCGGGTGCCCCTTTAGGACTATCATTCCACAGAGATACATGTGTGTGAAAAGACTATGTTTAAAAGGATATTTATTGCAGCATCATTTATAATTTATAGCTTAAATCAACAACACAGCTAGTTAAATCAATTATGGCACAGCCATGCAGTAGAATACCATACAGCCATAAAAAAAGATCACAGAAGGTTTTTATGTTAAGACATGGTACTGGACAGTCTGTAGAATAGGGTATTATTTGAAAAAAAAAAAAAAAAAAAAAAAAGGAAAAATCATGCATGTAATTGGTCGTGCACTGAATACACCTGGGAAGATATAAAAGAAACTGAGAAGGAAAACTGGGTAGATGAGGCAGGGATGGGATCAAGACTTTTCAATGTATAACCTTTTGTACTTTCTGAACTGTTACCAATTCAAAAGGATTTGGGGCGCCTGGGTGGCTCAGTCAGTTAAGCATCAGACTTTGGCTCAAGTCATGATCTCGTGGTTTGTGAGTTTCAGCCCCCGTGTCGGGCTCTGTGCTGATAGCTCAGAGCCTGGAGCCTGCTTCAGATTCTGTGTCTCCTTATCTCTCTCTGTCCCTCCCCTGCTCATGCTCGGTCTCTCTCAAAAACAAACGTTAAAAAAATTTTTTTTTAAGGGTTTAAAAATGACACAAATGGAGAGAAGAATGACACCACCAATTAATGGCCTCGGTATCGCCACCACACTGCCACAGTGTCAGACATCGGGGGCAGGAGTGGGAGGAATAACAATGTCATATAAGCCGCATAAAAGTTAGATGTGCATCACTAGACTGCACCAGGTGAGTGTGCTCACTGCCAGCTTAACAGTGACAGTCATGCTGGTTACAGGATGTAGCTGTTACTCTGGGCAGCATGTTTCCCGCTGAAAACATCTACACCGTGCAGGGGGCTCCTACTTTGGGAATATTCCTCCCCCATGGGAGGGGGGTGGTCTTCATCCCAGTCCACAGAATCCTCATCCGTCAGCACGACGATGTGGCACTCTCGCTCCCCTTTCTTGGCACAGCCCACCATGATGGGCAAGATCAACTCTTCGAGGTAGTGGTCAAACTGCTTGTGAGCACCATCATTAGACAGTTCATGCAGTAAAGCGCCTGGGGAGAGAAAATGCAGGTGAACATCCTATCTGCCCTAGCACAGAGATTACCGGAGTGAAAAAGACTATGAGGTAATAATGGCTGTTGTCACTGATAAGTTCCGGAGAGGTGGCCCATTTTAAAGGCAGAAATTGTTTCTTGCTCTGAAGTGCTAATTAAACTGATTTTGTTAAATGTTTCACATTCCATTACTCTTTAACTTTCTCATGCTCAATAATCCCTGAGCATTCTGAACAAGTGCGGTTTTGTTAGCTGTACAAGTCAAACCATAAACATTAATTCTACAAGAGATACAACTGCTGTCTGGGGATGACTGTAGTACCTCTTCTCAAGATGCTCTGGACCCCAATTTCATGGAGTTACAGTACCACAGAAGAGGAATAATCTAAGTTTAATGACACCAAGGGACTTGCTCTAACTGTGTGCTAAACTCAGTAGGGAAACCACAAGTCTAGAGAACTTCATGGAGTATGCAGGGAAATGTATCACGAACCTCAAAGAATAGTTTTTAAAATAACTTCAGGAAGGCTAGGAGATAAGAAAATGGCATTTGCAGTCAATCAGTTCTAATCCCAGCTTTAATGCTTAGAGCTTTGAACATGCTAATTTCTCAGTCTTCTCATTTGTTACATGGGGTTATCACCTGGCTTTCAGGGCTAACTGTTGTAAGAATTAAGCAAGTTCACAGCTATAAAGCTATTAGTAAACAATAACAATAATAAAAATAGGGCACCTGGGTGGCTCAGTTGGTTAAGCATCTGACTCTTGATTTCAGCTCAGGTCATGATCTCATGCTCCATGAGATCAAGCCCTGAGTCCAGCCCTGCTTGGGATTCTTTCTCTCTCCCCCTCTCTCTGCCGCTCCCTCACTTGCTCTCTGTCTCAAAATAAACAAACATTAAGGGGCACCTGGATGGCTCAGCGGGTTAAAGCATATGACTTCGGCTCAGGTCATGATCTCACAGTCTGTGAGTTTGAACCCCTCATCGGGCTCTGCGCTGACAGGTCAGAGCCTGGAACCCGCTTTGGATTCTGTGTCTCCCCCCTCTTTCTCTTCCTCCCCCTGCTTATGTTCTCTCTCTCAAAAGTAAGTAAAAAACATTAAAAGAAATTTTAAAAATTAAAAAAAAAATAAATGATAAAAATAATTCTAAGAAGAACCCAGCCAATTTATGCTGTTTGACTTTATGAGGGAAGGCTCACTCATGTCCAAGAATCAGTATCCTTATTTATTAAAGAACTGAGACACCAGGTCCTAGGAGGGGAAGCAATTAGCTTGGTGACTCACTTGACAAGCTAGATTTAGAACCCAACACATGTTCTCTTTTGTATACTTCCTCACAGTGCTTTGAAGCATGAGAGAGGGAATGGGTTAGTATCACAATACCTGCCTCGGGCAGATGATTTTCAATTTACCTTGAAACTCCACTAACAAAAAGTTACCAGTCAATTTCAAGCAAACTCAAAGTTCAGCGGCTCAAATGCAGCTGGGAGTGCTCCTGTACTCACTCAGATCTTGACATCGGATAGTGTTGAAGTCAAAGTTTATGCAGAGATAATCACATGTATCTCTAAGGTCTGGAATAGAGATGCCATCTGGACAATTAATGATACCAGTTTTGTAATAATCCTGTAAACAGATTAAAAATAAGAAATGAAGGCGAAGAATAAGACGAAAACTTACTTCCTCAACCCCCTATTCATTCCTAGTTCTGTTAAACTGATAGGATACTAGAACTACCACCAAGCTGGATGACTTATCAGATGGCCAAGTGGCTCCTGGCTCTCCTGGCATGCTTAATCCCAACTTGATACCTGACAGGCAAGAAGTACTTAAAAGTTACCACAATAGAAAATAAAGAGGGAAGGGCAATAACGGAACTACAGACCGAAAGTCAGTTAACAATCTGATGGAGACCTCAAGTCTTCTGACTTGAGTCTGTGCCTGCCCCTGGGGAAGAGGAGGTAACAAAAAGGCTCCTACACACCAGCACGGTTCGAAATACAGTTGCACTGATTCCTTCAGCAATCTCATACTCTCCCTTCTCATTGGGCCGAGTGAAGTTGTACTCTCTTCCTGGTCCAAACATTCTGAAAGATACCAGGCAACAATGTTACCTTCTGCAGTCCAGCTGGATTCTTCACAGAGGAGGCTGACCCCTTGACACCTCATTCAGTAAGACTCCATTCCACGTTCCCATAGTTTAAGAACTCATAAATTAAAAACACAGTGGTGGGATCCAACCCCTATTAAGAAGCTCCCTCCAGACAGAAAAGGTGGCAGCAATTGCTTTCAGCATTTGAGCAAAGGAGAAATGAAGCAGCAAGTCCTCCAGGTTCACCTGTGGTGCTTCTGGGACAGCAAATCAAGTTGGAAAATCTCTGGAGTGTGTGAGGGTTGCCTCTCAAGCCCTCCCCACCACCGAGGAACCCACCTATAAACTGGCAGCTCAAGAAGACGGGGGGTCTCACGCTCCTGACCCTTCCTGTTCTTTTCCTCCCTCAATTAGCATTATCTAGGATGCCAGTCCTCAGTATTTCTGAGTTTTGCTGTTCAAACATCTAACGTGATAGATGAATCCAGAGCGCTAGGTGTAGATGTTAATGTTCTCTGTTTCCTGATACATTTTTTTAATGCTGGAGTTCTGGGGGAAACGCCCCTCTTCCATCCGAGGAGTAGCTCTAATGATGGGAACTTCAGGTCAACTAGGCAGGGATGGTAGAAACTAGGCTCATCAGTGGTTTGACATAGTTCAGAGGGGTCTGCTCTGCGCATGAACTCAGAAGTCATGAGGGCACAGGGAGATCTTCCTTTTTCTTACTCTTTTCCCATCCTTCCTCCCTCCAGTAAAACTGGCCTCACGACTTCCACCACTCCCACTGTACATCTGAGTTATGGAATGGGAAACCAGAGTGAGGGACAAGGCAGACAGTCGGGATCTTCAGCCAGCCCGACTTAAGTTTCCAACTGGGCCTCACTGCCACTTCCTTCCTGAATCTGCTGGGAACCCCTATGTTCAACGTTCAAAACTGTTATCCGCCACCCTAAATTGGCTGCTTTTCAGAGGTCTGAAAAAGACTCCAAATAACATGCTTTTCAAACCACTATACCATACAGAAGAAATCCATCTTGATAAGTGTCTTCAAAGAATGCTGACATGTTTCTGGAACATTCTGGCTGAAGTTTAGCCAAGACAGCTATGAATCAAAATAGTCAACATGCCATGTAATCCACCCCCCCTCCCCGCCCCCCAAGTATCATCAGCGGAACCTAAGCTCAGAGTTCTCTCTCTGGTAGTGACATGGATTAATGTTAATCCATTCGCAATCTCTCAGCTTGTCCCCTTGTGACTACTGGCCCACACCTGTAAGCTCACTGCCTAGGCTTATGCACACGGTATATAACCTCAGGACAGAGCAAACCCAAGCAACTCTCAGAACAGATGACTTCAGCTGACTCAGCTGATGAACCACCCAGATAAAGAATCAGACTCTCTTGTCATGGGACAACTCATTCCTAGATTCAAAGGGCGTCACCCAAGAGTCTATTAATCTATTACCCAGAAAATGCTTGCTTGCTTCTCTTGGTCACTGTTTTCAGAGCCAATCTACCTCAAAGAGCAGCCTGTGTTGAGGCTAATGCTGACTTTGAAGCGGGGGAGGGGGGTGCAATAGTGTAGTGATACCAAGACCGAGGACAGGAAGTCAAGTCTGATAAACTATAGGGCCAATTTGGAAAATGTTTTAATGTCCTAGTTTAGTCTTAATTCAGATGTCTGAGAAATATACAAGTTTGATTCTGGTTAAAAATGGTTCATCATGAATCTCTATGTATATGTTCAAATATAAATATATTTGAATAGCTAGATTCCATTTAGCCTAAAACTCAACAAATGAGTATGGTCCATTTTGATTTCTAAATCAAAGTCCTGAGTGAGGTTAGATCTTTAAATAAGATCTACTTCGAAGTAGATAAAAACCCTCAAAAGCCAAGTGTTTGTGTGTACACATACAAGTTATTGTTTTTACTCCTACCCCAATCTGCTCTTCCTCATGTTAAGGTCTGTGGTTGGCCAGAAAGAGAATCTCCTCACTCCCAGCCCAGGCTCCAAGAATACTTTCTGGACAGTGCTCCTCCTTGGCAGGCTCTTTCCATTTCCTAAACTCTAACCCTAAAATGCTGGAGGCAGGAGATGGTAAGACTACAGTCTAAAAGCAGCACAGAGGGTCGAACATGAAGAAAAGAGAGCTCAATCACGAAACAATGAAAGAGCCAGATATAAAGATTTGGCTTTGGAAAACTTGAATAGTGATGGAGACATTAGAAAACGACAGCATAATCCTCCTGCCAAGCATAACGGGCAATGGATGGCAGGTGAAATGCTCTTTAGTAAAATGCCTTTGTTCTTATGTCATGTGGAACCCATGTCTAATTCTATCTTTTATTAAAAGGCAAAAGAAAAACAACAACAACACAGATCTCACCTTAACTCTAGATCTTTTTTTTTTTTTAATTTTTTTTTTTCAACGTTTTTTATTTATTTTTGGGACAGAGAGAGACAGAGCATGAATGGGGGAGGGGCAGAGAGAGAGGGAGACACAGAATCGGAAACAGGCTCCAGGCTCTGAGCCATCAGCCCAGAGCCTGACGCGGGGCTCGAACTCACGGACCGCAAGATCGTGACCTGGCTGAAGTCGGACGCTTAACCGACTGCGCCACCCAGGCGCCCCTAACTCTAGATCTTTGACGTGGAACTCAGAAGATTATTACTTTTGTGAGGTATACAAACTATGGGGTAATAGAAATCAGGTCTCTGACTTCTGCTTTAGAGTGAGTTTATCGAGGACTAAGGAATGCTACTCAGCAGATTATTTTCCACAGTTCTGACTGCTCAGGTAGTTGTGGGGGCTCATTTTACTATACTGGCTTTGTAAAGAAATTAAGTACATCCCCCAAATTATCAACAGATATAAGCTGTTTTACAAGCTTGCCCTCCCTGTCTCATAAAAGTATGAAGGTAGAAAAATAAGCAATCAGTGCTTCTTTTCCTCATTCTAGTGCAAGATAAACAGCAGGTATTTCTATTCATAGAGAACAGAGTGGATTTGGAAGGAAATTATCATCAATTACCTTCCCAACATGGTATCCGGATGAGCAGTGAAAATTTGTGGATTCACAACAAAACGTGTGCCATCTACAAGAAGTGTCACTTTCTCTGGCGCCTGGGAGTGAACGTTACTGCCAAAGCCCACAGTGCTGTTTCCAAATCGTTCTGGAGCCATAAAGGGTTCATGGTTCCGCTTATTCCCATTTTGGAAGCAGGAGCCTTTGATGTCTTCGGGAAGTGGCATTATGTGAGGGAACTGGAGATTTGCTGGCTGAGAGGCATAGTCAAGTGAAAGGTCTAAAAGATCATACAAACAAATCAAAATAACATGACAGCAAAAAGGCTTGGGGGGAAAATAAAACTGCTCTTCTTTAAAAAACCAACTTACCCCCCACCCCCCGTTTTTAGGTGTTCACAAGCAAAAAATTCTTGCCTCGAACAAATCAAAGAAAAATAAACTAGAAACTCATATTGGATCACCCTGAGCTTTTCTCCAGGTTTGTATGTTGGGGAGGAGAGAATGAAGGCAATAATGCCCATTTTATAATAAAATGGTTAAAATTTTTTAAAGTAAACTATGTGCATGGCTTAAAAAAATTTAAACACTCAAGAATTTCTGTGGACAACCAGCAAGGCCCTACCACACTCCGTGCCCTCCCCTGTTTGTTTCACAGAGGCAATCACTTTTTACTTCCGTTTCCACTTCTAGTTCTAAATAATACTCTATATTTCCTGTTTTTTCTTTTCTTTTTTTTTTTTTTTAAGGAAACTGCTGCCTCTGTGTGCAGGAACTATTTCATTTTCCACATTCAAAAATTTCTAAATGTTTCTAAATTTTACTTCCCAGAAGGGATGATAGTCTCTAATTGTCTAATGCATTACTTTTGCTAAAAATTCACATAAAAATGCATTTTCACTATGCACAGAAGAATCCTAACATTGCCAACACCCCATTTTTTGTAAAGGCAAGTCTTGCCCTCAGCAGAAAGGTTCCACTGCAAGTGGCCTTGGGTTAGGATTCATTCCCAGAACCTCAGTTTTCTATCCTAGTATCACCAAAGAGTCATTTTAAGTAATTTATTTAATTTTCCAAACCTTGTTCATTTCTGTAAAATGAAAATAATGTTCACGCCACCTCCCTCACAGGATTATTTTATCAACTGAAATAAAGTATGTGAGAGCACTTCAAAGTGTGTTAATACTGTATCATGCAAAAAAGGCTTAAAACTAAATGCTGTAGCTGAAATCTGGATGTACACAGAAGACAATCAGGGGAAAGTATTTATAAAGGATTGCCATAGGATTCTTTTAAATTGGCAGTTCTCCTAATATATTTTAAGTTAAAAAAAAGTTTTTTAAGGAAAAAATTCAAACATACCAAAGCACAGAGTTAACAATATGCATATCCTGACACCTAGATTTGACAAATTAACACTTTTCTACATTTTCTTCAAATCTTTTTTTTCCCCCCAAATCTCCCATTCCTCATGTACTTTAAGTTTGTACACAATAATTCACGAACATGATTACTGCCCATGACCTCTGGGAAATGAGTCTGACTTTGGGCACTTAGATAACCAAATAAATTGTGACCTAGAGAACACTCACTCCCCCCACCCCCACTCCATTTGCTTCTAGAGAAAAGGAAACCAAAATCTAGACCAAAAACCTATTGAGGATTCACGTCCTACAGCTTTTGACAAATTTTCAATGTGGCCCTGTGTCTGCATACCAAGAGCCAAGCTTCCACAAAATCCATAGGCAAGCTTACAACAAGAGAACACTTTAATCACCAAGACAGGCTTTCACATTCAAAGCGCTGTTCTAAAAACTGAAAGTAGGTACCTACACCACAAATTCAGATTTTAGAATGCTCGATTCCCTCCCCGCCCGCTGCCCTCTCCCCTGCACCCCCTCCCAGCAATGAAGCAATTTAACTCGGGCTGATTCCTGAAGGACACCTCAAGTTGCACCCAGCATAAATGGGTGAGTAGGAAAAGAAACTCACTGCACAAATTCTCCCTGACGGTACACTCTAGGATGGCAGGCACACTCTGCTCCTCTGGCAGCTAAAACATGTAGAAGAGCACGGCGCTGGTCAGAAAGACACAAGTTCAAATCCCAGTCCCCTAACTCCCAGCAGTGTGAACCGGAACAAGTTTTCTAAGCTTCTGAAGCCTCACTTTTCTCATCTGTACAAGGATTAATCTAAGCAGAGATCAGCAAACTTTCTGTAAAGGCCAGAAGGTAAATATTTTGGGTTTTGTGGGTCATGGTCTCTGTCACTGTAGCAGGAAAGGAGCCAAAGACCATATGTAAACAAATAGGCATCATGTAAACATGATGGCTGTTATTTAAAATTTTTATTTGCAAAAATAGGCAGTGGTCTAGATTTGCCACCCTGTATTGAAAAAAAAAATGTATGTAAAGTTCCTAGCACAGTGAATGCTCAATAAACTGTAACTGATATTATTAGTGTTGCCACTGTCTTTATTAAAAATTAAGAAGAACCTAACAGTTTATCAAGAGCCTGCACGTCCAATAACTAAAAAGTCTTTTGGTCTCATGAAGTAAGAAGATTATTAATATCCCTGTCTTCCAGATTAAGAAAGCAGGGCTCAGAAAGATTAAGCAGCTCATCCAAGGTTACAGATGATAGTAGCAGAGCTAGAATTTGAATGTGTCTTCTGACTCGGAATCCAAGACAATCTTTCTTATACTATCATTGCCACATTAGATATGCTGGACTGATTACGTGGAGATTTTTTGTGATGGTCAGCTGTATAGAGCTGTGATATGTAAGCTAAGCCAATTGGCTGGATATTTTATTTGGGTAAAGAATATGCATGCCTTCTGGGTAGAGTGGATGCTCAGATGTTGGAAAGCCCACCAAATGAAGTCAAGATCTAAGCGTCATACCATCGCTCCTGGGGCCTAGAGGATAAGTAAGGTTCTGAAGACCAGAAGAAGCCGGGCTATTTGTTTCTTTCTCTTGTGCCGCAGCTGGGCTTTCATCCGTCAGGCAGCCAGCCTCCTGCCGCAATAACCTGTCGCTCTCACTGCCACGGTGAACATTCATCCTTGGATTCTGTATCCTGAACTGTCTGCTTGACCAGAAAAAAATCCTAGAAGACAGGAATATGCAGGATTTAGAACGCTCTCAAAACAGATTTCCAAGGACTTCCAAGGAAAGAAAGCCAAACTAGAGAACTCACCAAAAGCTCTCAGTCTTGTTCTGAGAAGAAATGACATCTTAAACATTTCTGTAATTTTATACTTACAGGAATTGAGCTTATTTAAATGGTCTTTACCAAATCACTAAGAATATAAGCATGTTGATAAACTTGTTACTTGGGAGCAATTTTAAGCTGTATCCAAAAACAGATATCAAATCCACAGTTTTGGCCACAATCTTGATCAATACTACAAAGTAAATGGTAGTGCAATAATTTGATGATGTTTATATCACAGACACAAAAGAGGGGAAGAATCCAACTGGTCAATTAAAGAAAACCTGCCTCTATTCAAAAACAATTGAGACACATATGTTCCTGCAACAATTAAGCACTAGGAAACAAAAACAAACAACCATAATACTCATGGGAGTATTATGGGAGTACTCAAGCAAAATCTGACTTATCGTGCTCAAGTTCTTTATAAGTTCTCTCTTTCTGCACCTATCCTCAACCCTAGCCCCCACCTCAAAATTACATGAAGACGTCACTGGCGATAAGGCTAACTCTCTCCCAAGCAGTGCACAGTCGTGACCAAGAACACATAATGAGCTACGGCCACGTGCAAGGCATTTGCTGATCAGGCAGATGTGGGGGGTGGGGGAGGGCAGTTCAGGAGGCTTCATACCTTTCTTCCAGACAATCAAGCCCTGCAGCCCTTCCATCCTTGAGGGATGCCCAGCTACTCGAAACATTTCTGAAGTTCACCCTACTTATTAGCATTTTCAGTTTATACTGTACTGATTTCCACTTGGTGTTCTGGTAGAAGAATCCTCTTTCATCACTACCAATTTTTATGCAAATGGACTGCATTCTAACACCAGTTCAGGAAGAAGTTAGGTCACTAAAGGCAGTAACATGTAGAGGTTAAAAAAGATCCCCAGGGACTGGTAAACTCAAAACCACCACTGCTCTCAAGTTTGATTCAGAAAGGCCAAAATCAGGTCTACTGAACAGGATAAGAAAAGGATATAGAACTGGGAAGAGCATTACTGCCAACAATGGAAAGACCAAAAGGGGGGTTGCTTCTTTAAGCTTAACAGGTTTTGAATGGCAATGTTTCCACTGAGCAGTACAGATACTGCTTCTCAGCTCTTCCACTAGCGGCTCAAGAACCAAGTTCAAACTTCTCTTTGTTGCTCTCCTAAAGAGCTCCTGGACCAAAGATGGTAAGCCTGAATAAATCCATCTCTTGAGAATCTGCACAGACTACACTGTATAAATTACTTCATTTATTCCTTAAAATGTGTGAAGAACAGTCACATTACAATGGAATAGTTTGAAAACAGTTTCTTCCTAGTGGAATCAGGGCTCAAAATGAAGTTTAACTTGTATATAATGAATTGAATTAATACACAGCAGGATGGAATTGAAACTTAGCAAGTTAGGCATCTCCAATGAGGTAAAAGAAAGTAGCCCTCTGAGCACTTAACAGGCATTTTACTTGCATTTAATTTTTATTGCAAATAATACATAAATATTTCCCTTCTTAAAAAGGATGCTTTGGGGCGCCTGGGTGGCTCAGTCAGTTAAGCGTCCGACTTCAGCTCAGGTCACAATCTCGCCGTCCGTGAGTTCGAGCCCCGTGTCGGGCTCTGGGCTGACGGCTCAGGGCCTGGAGCCTGCTTCCGATTCTGTGTGTGTCTCTCTCTCTGCCCCTCCCCCATTCATGCTCTGTCTCTCTCTGTCTCAAAAATAAATAAACGTTAAAAAAAATATTAAAAAAAAAAAGGATGCTTTGATCATCATCCCCAATCCCAATCACTTCTCCATATCACAGCTTGCTGGTTTGAATCCTTTTGACTTTACAAAAATGAATTTATACTCTACAGATATGCTGGTAAAAGCATATGGTTTCAAAAGAACACACAAACTATATACTATACATCCATCATTCTCATTCTGTAATGTTTTTCTAAATTACTGTTCTTGAGATGCATCCATGTTGAAAGATCAAGATCTGGTTCATTCCTTCTTCTTCTTCTTTTTTTTTTAAAGAGAGAGGGAGAGAGCCAGTGAGGGAGAGGGGCAGAGGGACAGGCAGGGAGGAAGGGGGAGGGGGGAGAAAGGGGGAGATGGAGAAGGGGAAAGAGGGAAAGGAGAGGGGGAGGGGGAAAGAGAGGGGGAGGGGCAGAGGCAGAGAGAGAGAGAGAGAGAGAGAGAGCGAGAGCGAGAGCGAGCGAGAGAGAGAGAGAGAGAGAGAATATATCGACCATGGAGCCTGATGCAGGGCTCGATCCCACAACCCTGGGATCATGACCTGAGCCGAAATCAAGAGTCAGATGCTCAGCCGACTAAGCCACCCAGGTGCCCCAATTCCTTCTTAACTGCTGTAGAATAGTCTGATTCCACTCTTCTATCCATGAATATTTAAGCTGTTTCTTAACTATTACAAACAATGCTTCAACGAACAAGATTATACTATGAAGCTCCAAGAAAGGACCCAGATTACAGACTTCTCCCTAATGTATTTGGCGTCAGAACTCCTTTTTTCAAGAAATCATCTCAGGATTAAAGCTTAGTGGCACACACTAAGAAATTACCTAATGCAACATTTACCCAAAGTCTCCTATGAAGTAATTCCTCTGTAATTCTAGAATGACAGAACAAAACTTTGAAACCTGAAAAGTTAACTAACACCAAGTTTTCAACATACACCAGAGCAACCACTTTAAACATACTACTACTCCCCTTCCAGGATTGGTGTTTCATTCAACTTTGAATTTATATTTTCAATGCCTATCATGGTTCAATTCTGTAACCATCCCCCAAATGAATCTTGGTCCTTAGAACAGATCTAGGAAAAAGGAAAAAATAAATAAGCAAAGCACTTCAATAATATAGTCTCTATTGTTACAAAACTATCTTTGGTCAAAACACAGTCCTAAAAGTCACAGCAACATACAATTACGAAAACTAAAGGATCATGACACCCCCTGGCACACTTAACAGTAAATGAAGAGACTGCTTCAGAAAAGAACTAGGAGTCAGAAATATATTAATAACAGAACTCAGACTATATAGCCATTAGCAGAGAAAACTTAACATCCAACAAGCTGGCTGAAGCTTCACTTCCACACAGTATGGGAGAGCATTTTTATACACTGTAAAGAACTACGCAAATATATTTATTATTTATATCATAGACCTCGCATGAAGGCCCATTCTTTGTTAAGTCTTCATTTTGCTGACCTGGAACAGCATCATAATCTCCCATCTTGGAAAATTTACATACAATCTTTGATGGTGGAAGTATCTCCACATATTCCTTACACCTTAAAATGGACACACCACAGTTTCTCCTTAGAACATAATCATCTCGAGTATTAATCCAAAATAACCTCTAGATAATGTCTATGTATTTTTTTCTTACTTGCAATTTCCTCTAACCAATTATTTCTGAAGAATGTAAGATAATTACATGGATCACTGTGCCATTAAGTTCAATATCTTGCCACTGAACTAGTCAACATTTTTTGAATAGATTTTAAAATCTAGTTGTAAAGTGGTCAGGGGCAAACAACCCTAATATGGATCTATCTCAAAAGCATAATGCTTTCAGACTGTTAATGGTACAAAGGTATGATTTTTTTTTTTTTTTTTTAATTTGAGAGCATCCAAGCACGCATGTGCAAAGCAGGACAGGGGCAAAGAGAGAAGGAGAGAGAGAGATCCCAAGCAGGCTCTGCACAGGGGTTCAATCTCCTAAACCGGGAGATCATGACCTGAGCTGAAATCAAGGGACACTTAACTGAGTGAGCCACTCAGGCATCCCACAAGGGTATGATCTTTTAAAAGGTAGTATCCCTCCTTTTTTTTTTTTTTTTTTTTTAATAACTTCAGAGTAATCTGGGTGGTGATAAGGTAGGATGCCACAGAATTTGCTACATAAACCAATCTACCCTTCACCTGTACTCTAGAAATCAGATTTAGAAAGTAATCACATCTGTGCCAAACCTTCATTTCAAACAAATCCCAGTCTTTTCCATCTGTTCTTTAAAAAAAAATTTTTTTTAATGTTTATTTATCATTGAGAGACAGAGCATGAGCATGGGAGGGGCAGAGAGAGGGGGAGGGAGACATAGAATCCGAAGCACGCTCCAGGCTCTAAGCTGTCAGCACAGAGCCCGACACAGGGCTCAAACTCACAAACCGTGTGATTATGACCTGAGCCGAAGTCGAAGTCGGAGGCTTAACCCAACTGAGGCCCTCTGTCCATTCTTATGTGAAAACCACTATGTTCCTTTAACTATTTTAATCACCTATCATTGACTTTGGCCTAGTTACATTATGTTTTTCTATTTATGCATAGTAATAACCCTGCTAATGTTTTCTATTAAAGGTGAACAGATTTTCCATTTTGCTTCACATACATTCTCGGGTGATAGCCAGAAGGGTAACAGTGAGGGCAGTGGGAGACAAGAGAGGTAGAAGATAATCTAAAATATCTACATGATCACCTTCTAAGATATCATTAACTGGTAGCAAAGAGGTTACCATTTTCGGAATGTACTCTGGGTGTATGTTTTTTTTCCCCCAAAGTTTGTATTTATTTTGAGAGAGAGAGAGAGAGAGAGCACGGAGAAGGGCACAGAGGAGAGGAAGAGAGAGAGAATCCCAAGAAGGCTCTGCACTGTCCGTGCAGAGCTGGATGCGGGCTTGACCTCATAAAATGCGAGATCATGACCTGAGCTGAAATCAAGAGTCGGACGCTTAACCGACTGAGCCACCCAGATGCCCCTCTGGGTATATATATTTTGAAACAACTTCTATTGAAGCTTTTCTGTCATGTTCTATTCACCCCCTTTGCAAGTATGACCCTAATGTTCCAATCTCAGAAGAAATTCAGTCTTCTATTTAAGGAATTCTGGTTTTCCTTTTTCCAGATTATTTCTAAGAATACTGAATAAGACCATTCCAGTCTTAAGCCCATATAAACTCTATTCTTAACATTCTGAATATCAGAGTTTCCTACATTGTTTCTCAACCCATAAGGATTTAGCTGTTTACATGAGCAAAGAAAGAGACCCCTGTTAGTAAATTATTTCCACTGGGTCCTCCCTTCACATGTATGTACCTCCTTGAACTCTGGCAGACTGGTGAGGCATGAATAACTTCTTAGAGATCTCTTGGTACATTTCTCTCCAAGTGTGATCTTCCATTATGGCTCTACTTTTTATAACTGTGGCCCTGTGCAGGTTCCTAAATCTGAGTCTCAATTTCCTCACTTGACAAAAAGGAAGTAACTGTTAGCCACACCGGGTTGATATAAGGAGTAAATCAGCACTTAGTACAATGCCTGGCACGTAACATTCAATAAACATTGATTATTGTTTTATTCCCAAATCAGGGAGTCTACAAAGAAATTTTACAAACCTAATCTATTTGGTACTGAAACAACCCCAGGAGAGATGCTTTAATTATCCTCACTCAAACTGGGGGTGGGGATGGGAATCAAGTTTTAGAGAGGTTAGCCAATTTGCCCCAAATCCTAACTCTAGCTAAGAGGCAAAGGTAGATTCTAAACTTAGGTTCTTGGATTCCCATATTCTTCCCATCCAATCACACTGCTTCCCCCGAACCATCTTGCCTTTCATCCATTACTGATTATAGAACTATTGTTTGTCACAAATGAAAGAGAAAGTCAGTAATATCCAGGGTCATAGCTGCTGTTCTTAACATGTAGGAGTTATGGTAGTAATGTAAGAATCCTGTAATAGAATGGTTATATTTTTCCATGAAATAGCATTGTTAGTACTTCACTACTTATAAAAGCCATTAAGTACTCACTGAAAAAATTTCAGTCAATATACAAAGACAGCAATACTTTAAAAATCAACAAAGCTGTGAACTCTTTGCACATGTTAACTCTGGGCATCTCCCCACTATATTCTTGGAATAAACTCCTAGAAGTAAAACAGATATGGAAAAAAGTAAATAATTTTTAAGTTTTGATAGGTACTGCCAGACTGTCCTCTATAAATATACCAGTTTAAACTCTTTCCAGCAGCATGGAGCATCCATTCTCTAGAACCCTTGCTAACAGCGTTTCAGTTTTCTTCATCTTTGCTAATCTGATAAAATTACATTAAAATGAGCTATCATAGTTCACTTAAAACTTTCATCGATACTTCTAAAATTTCACCTTTGAAAGCCTTAAAAGTTTTGAGTGGGTGGGGAAAGACAACCCTGCTGGGTAGGTATTAGGTAATAGCCATGATCTATTCACATCCAGTTTTTCAGGCTTGACTAGAATCACTGGATATTTCCCATGACTTGCTCTCATTTCCCTGGATGTCTGTGAGAGAACAAGGTATAATCGTACAAGACCACCCACAAGATAAGCAAAGCAGGTTCTGACTTTGGCTTCATTATTAACTAGCCATGTCACCAAAACATTCTATAAGCTTCATTGTTTTCATCCATAAAAACAGAGGATGGTACCTGCCATTACTAAGCTAGACAAACCTTTCTCAAATAGGATGCACAGAAAAGCTCTCAAAAATCACGAAGCACTATACAAAAGACAAGTGATAAACGCGGAGATTGATGTGAATCTCCCTTGAACAACTGCTTAGTTAGCATTTATTTAGCTCTCTAAGCTCATCATGCTCATCCTCCACTTTTGGATATACTTACTATGTTTTATTGTATGATTCTACTGATTTCAGTTACCTTTGTCATTTTGATTCAGTGAAATCACACCGTGTACTGTTTCTGGAATTCTACAAATTATTTTTTGCCTCAGTTGCCTAACTTCATTTGCACTTGACCTTCTGTGTCTTTCCATTTTTCTCCTCAGGAAGATACCACATCCTCCTCTTCTATCGTCAAACTGTCTTTTCTTTAGCTTTTTTAGTCCTGCAGAATTTTAAAAAACAAAGAATAATCCTGCACACAGGTAGTACAGGTTTATTGTTCCTGGCAGAAATACCGAAAAGACAAAAATCACCCATAATTCTTCTTCCAGAATTTCCTAAGCATAAACACATAAATATTTTTTTATTTTTCACAATTTGAAATTCTGTAAATACTATGCTACATTTCTCAACATAACATGATTTTGGCTGTAGGTCAATAATCACACTCTTACATCATTTTCAATGGTACATATTATTCTGTTACATGGTTATACCAAATTTCACTCAACTGATTTTGTGTTTTATTGGTTTTTTTTATAATCTTTAACCCATATAGAATCTGTTTTGTATATAGCATGAGATAGGGATCTACCAAAATTCAAATGGTTAACCAATTAACTGCGTTAATGTGTTCTGAAGAGTCCATTTTTTCCATACTGATTTGAGGTGTCACCTTCATCAAATACTGACATATGATAAATGCTTGACCTGGTTTTTACACTCTGTTCCACTGATTCATCTATTTCTGTGCCAATGTCATGTATAATTTCAGTTTAACAATCTTGCCATCATTTTTCTATGTCACTTATCTGGAAGTTCTAAAATGATATTTCTAAGTTGTCAACAGGGAAATGTTTTCTTCTGACTTTTAAAATTATGTCTGAACTATTTATGTTTTTTCTTCAATGAGTAATATATTTTATTAATTTAGAATTACTGTGATAAGAGTCCTAGAACATTACATTTAATGGATAGAGGTTGTACACAGATTCTCTGTACTAGTTTGTTACCCAGAATGTAGCTTTGTTCCTTTTTTTAAAAGATTTTATTTTAGTATTTTTTAAACGTTTATTTATTTATTTTTGAGAGAGAAAGAGCAAGCAGGGGAGGGGCAGACAGAGAGGGAGAGAGAATCCCAAGCAGGTTCTGCACTGTCAGGGCAGATTCCGAAATGGGGCTCGAGCCCACGAACTATGAAATCATGACCTGAGCCTAAATCAAGAGTCAGATGCTTAGCCAACTGAACCACCCAGGTGCCCTAAAGATTTCATTTTTTAAGCAATCTCTACACCCAACGTGGGACTCAAACCCACAACCCTGAGATCAAGAGTTGCATGCTCCACCAACTGAGCCAGCCAGGTGCCCCTGTTTGTTCTTTTTTTATAGGAAGTAAAAACTTGCTTTACCTAAAAAGATAACTGCCATAACTCATTCCAATGAAATATTAAAAATGTATGGATAACTGAAACTATTAATACTAATTTTGCTGTTTATTGTTGAGACAATGTTTAATCAAATTTTTAATTCAAAAGTAAAATGTAAGTTTACTTCAGCTATTTTAACACATACAAATACATTATATGGATTAAAGATAGATTATGCAGTCTAGGTTAATATTGCAGCTACACCAGAAGACTGCTTCTGTGCAGAAAAAGAACTTATGATACTGTACTTCTTGAATACTGGTCAGTACATGCCCTTCTTATATACTCTCCCTATGAGCCTATGCAACTGTTTAACCCCTAGTAAACATCAACCCTTCTCCCCTAACTGCTTTATCTTGTTTAGATTTCTTTTTTAATTTTTTTTAATGTTTATTTTTGACAGAGAGAGAGAGAGCATGAGCAGGGGAGGGGCAAAGAGGGAGGGAGACACAGAATCTGAAGCAGGCTCCAGGCTCTGAGCTGTCAGCACAGAGCCTGACATGGGGCTCGAACTCACAGATTGCGAGATCATGACCTGAGCCGAAGTCGGACGCTCAACTGACTGAGCCACCCAGGCGCCCCTTGTTTAGATTTCTTTTCAAAGAACTGATGCTATAAAATGTTTTCCCATTTACCATACCATTTCTTCACAAAGTCTCAAATTAAGGGAAGCTATATTTAACCATACCCTATCTTGCCTCTCCCATATTTGCCAGCAAGTGCTTTGAAGCTAGACTAAATAGTTTGGTTTGTGATTCCACCACTTATTAGCTACGTGAATCTGGGCACATGACTAACTTCTTGAGATTCCATTTTCTCATCTGTAAATTAATAATACCATCTATTTGGAAGAGCTATTTTAGGGATCACAAATACTTCAGATCAAGTACGATCTGTGGCATATGGTAAACACTGAAAAATTGTTAGCTGTTACTATTATTCATATATTCAAACCTAGCTTCAAGCTTATAAAAATCATACTCATAAAAGTTTTAATCTCTGCTTGTTTCTCCTTTTTTGCATTATTACCTAGCTACCACATTATCCCTCATTTCAATTCCAATACTAACAACCCCTTTATTTATCTGTGTATCTGTATTTTTTTGTTAAGTACTGGATTCTGAATATGTCTGTTTGCAGAGGTAATGAAATTCATTTATGATTCCACTGGTAACTCTTAATTTCAAATATTTACCGATAACAGACATGTTATTTTTGTAAACCAAACCTCTAATTTTATAACTAAAACCTAGACAGCTTTCAAATGAATCTTTTGAATTGACTAAGCACTTTTATCAGCTAGGTTATTTTAATCTCTCAGAATTTAGAGAAGTTTCTGGTAACCTCTTCAGACTGTCAACAAATTAGCAAACATATATAGTCAGCATGTATTTACCAAACATCTACTGTGTGGAACACACATAACACCGTGCCAGCAAAAAGGGGCAAAGGACTGTGGAACACCTTCAGGGCTGATCCTAAGCTCCCATGCTGGTTAGGTGGGAATATGTGAAAAAGATAAATAAATTTAACTAATACATACAGAATAAGCGGTTCTAACCCTTGGTTTGATTGTCAGGCCTATCTTCCCAGAGTATATTAACATAGGCTCATTGTGGGGTCCAGCAGTTCGTAATTTTTTCTAAAAAGTCAACTTAGGCGGCTCTCATATGCATTTAGGTTTGGGGATCATAAAAGAAACATAAAAGTCATAAAAATTCATATGAGAAAATCACCTCTAGCTGGTGTGCTTGGGAAAAGGAAGTCTTTATCAGACAAAATCTACACAGGGCTCTGAAGAGATTTTCTCCCCAGTTTTTGGACACTTCAAATCTTCAGGAAAATAGAAAAATCATTACAATCAGTACACAGGTGTATACCCCTCAGATTTACCAATGATCATCCTGCCTCATTTGGGTGCACTTTGCATTCCTTCCCCCTCCACAGATTTTCCAAATCACCTGAGAATTACAGATATCACACTTCATCCCTAATACTTCAGTATGCACAGTCTAAGAATTACAACATTCCCCTACAAAACACAACAGTACCATTTTCACATCTAAGAAAATGGACAATTCCATAATCTCAACACATAATCCATAATCAAATTTACTAATTTGGTTTCATATTTTCTTTTATAGACTTTTCTGGGGATCCATAATTAAGGCTTGTTTCTTGCATTTTTTTAAATGTTTTATTTTTGAGAGAGAGAGAGAGAGAGACAGAGTACGAGTGGGGGGAAGAGAGAGAGAGAGAGAGAGAGAGAGAGAGAGAGAGAGAGAATATGAGAATGAGTCCTAAGCAGGCCCCAGGCTCTGAGCTGTCAGCACAGAGCCCAACACGGGGCTCAAACCCATGGACTGTGAGATCATGACCTAAGCCGCTCAGAAGCTTAACCAACTGAGCCACCCATGTGCCCCTAGTTGTCCCAAATTTTTTAATCTCGTATAGTCCCTCCCTCCATCTTTTTTTTAAAATGAAATTTACATTTTAAAAGAGACTAGGTCAGTTCCAACATCCTGGATCTGTTTCCACACAAGTAAAAAATTTTCTCCTATGTGTCTCAACAAGAATACTACACAGATGGCAGCTGTATCCTTCCAAATGCCATCACATTAGAGACATAATGCCACCATACCCTACTATAGGGGAAAAGCTTGGCCACTTGGTTAAATGGTGACTATAGATCTCTCCCCGCTGTAAAGAGAGATGTAATACTCTCCCAATAACCTTTCACCCAGTGGTTTTGGCAATCTACTGATGATTCTTGCCTGAGTCAGTTATTACATTTCGGACTACAAAATGAGGGCTCTCTAACTGTGTTGTTCCTCCTACATCTACTGTATAGCAGCCTTCCATGAAGTGCAACTATTTCTACACTTTTCCTTTATTTCTCCCTTTTAAGTATCATTATGAACTCAAAGATTTGTTTTAATCTAGTGTATTATAATAATCCATTACCATGATTTTTTTTTAAATTGTCCCCAATTTTTGGTTTAAACTGTCCCAGATATGGCTAGTGGGGTTCTCTTCAAGCCATTGTCTGTCATTTTAACACAATTCTATGTGCTTTTGAGGCTACTTCTGGCATAAGATTTCTCCAAGCACACCTTTTACCATCTCTGCCCCAGACCTGGAATCAGCCACTTTGCCAGGAGCCTTTGTTCCTTTCAGTGGGCAATGGCATTTATAAATCAGGATCTGAGCACTAACTGTCCTCACAGCTACTGGGTTGTCACTGCTTCTAGGCCATTTCAGTAGATGAAGCTGGGGACTTTTTTTTAAACAAGCAAGAATTTACACTGATACTTTCAACTCAAATTCAACACTATAGTTTTTCTTTGTATTAGCATCTTTTCCCTTACAATGAAACTCTTGGTTCATAAACTAGTTTCAAAATTATAATATCAATATTATTACTCACAATAAACATACTAAGTTTTAAGTCTACGGGGGGGGGGGGCAGTTCTTTTTGTCCTTTTGGCAATCTACTGATGATTCTTGCCTGATGTATTATCAGTATGATATGTTCAAGTTATTTTTTTCTCTGTATGTCCTATAGGTTTATTTCTCTCTACACTTACTATGTAAAACATTTACATGGTTTAAGTTACAGTGTTACCAGGAAGGAATGCTGAGAGAAGTGTTTTTCCCTTCCCTTTTCCCTCCAATCTTTCCCCATCTATTCCCTACAGATAACCAGTTTTATTAATTTCTGTTTATCCTTCATGTTTCTCTTTGAAGAAATTAGGATAAAATGTGTATATACATATAAATTCTTAATTCCTCTTTTTCGTATACAAAAGATGGAACACCATATCCAATCCTGTCCTTTGCTATTTTTACTTAACAATATATCCTGGAATTCACTCCAAAGGAGTGATTAGAAACCAGCCTCATTCTTTTTATTACTATGTAATACTCCACTCTGCAGATGTTAATATGTAGAACTTTGGTAGAGAAAAGAGGAAAGGGCAGGCCAGATAGTGCAGATGGCATAGAACAGGCAGGAAAGTAAAAGTGAACAAGGCTTTATTACTACATAAAATGGGGTGGGTGGGAGACTAATCAGGCTAGAGTGAAGGGTTAATGTGAAAGGGTGGGGAAATCAGGTTCACCATCATATCATACAACTCCAGGGAACCCCATGTATACCAGCATCTAAGAAGCTATACAATGCACAACTTAGACGACTATACATACTGGCCCTGGGGAAGTTGAAAAACACGATGGAGCCAACTTATGGGGGCCTTGAATTATAAAGTAAAATAGAATTTTGTCTTGTAGCCAAAGTTTTTACATATGGAAGGCTCATGTTCAATATGTTTGAAGATAAATGCTTCAAGATAAATACAGCCACAGATGGACTGGAATAGTTAAAAGAAGAGGCTATTGGAATTGTCTAAGTGTGAAATAACAGGATCTCAATAGGTTATTGTCAAGAAGGGTAGTACTTAAGACATAGTCCTCCCTTCATACAAAGAGCTTACAATCTAGTTGAGAAAAATCAAAACACGAGAGTTATACAAAACAGAAAAGTGGCATTTTTGGAATAAGAGACCTAAGTGATTATATTGTCCAGTGGTTCTCAGGTCTAACTGATAATCAGAGTTACATAGAAGAACCTGTTAAAAACATATTCTTGGGCCCCATTCCCCAGAGATTCTGATTCAGTAAGTGTAGGGTAGGATCTGAGAATGAATTTTTAATAAGCTCCTCAGGTGATCCTGTAGACTAGCTATGTTTGGGAACAAATGATTTAGTATAATCTTTCATTTCATGGATGAGAGACTGAAGCACAACAATATTCTTTTTGAAGAATATTTTAGGAGACTTACAATCTTGGGGTAGAGAGGCCTTTATAATCAGGACCAAAAACCCAAAAGCTAAAAAAGAAGAGAAAGACACATGTGATTACAAACCCCCTCCCAAAAACAAGAAACTAAAAACTTTTGTATGGCAAGAGATCCTATAAAAAATAGATTTGAAAAATTGTATTTGCAACATACTACACAGAGTTATCACAATATTCAATGAGGGGTTATAAAAATGCATGAAACTAACCCAACAGAAAAATGGGCAAAGGATAGAAAGAGAGACATACCCAAAAGAGAGCTGGTGAAGCTGTATTAATAGCCTACAAAATAGAATTTAAGGCAAAAAACCGCACAAGTTGGAGAAGACATAAAATTCAAAGACGTCTATTGGCAGAACCACTTCTGTTCCTCATTTCTTCTATCTTGGAAGAAAGCCACAATGAGAGAAGAGATGCAGGAGAGAAGAGGACATGCCAATTCCATGGAAAGGCTGGAGCTGATTCCTTCCCTTTTCTTTCCTTCTCCCCTATGAACTGCTGAGGCCAGGCTAACAGGCAGGCAGATAAAAGCACAACGACAGGAGTGACAAGATCATAATTGCTCGGACAGATTTTCCTGTCTTTTCTACTTGACATCCCCAATTTACTGCCCTCAGTACCTTTTTGTCAATATACCTTACGTCCAAGAACAGGTTTTATGCACAAAGAGGCTATATTATAGTTACTTGGATTTACATTAAGACTTAAGACCTTGTGTTCAACTTGTAACTAAGACTGCCCTTACTTTCTGTTACAAATTTATCAAGTTAAAAAAAACTACTATACTGGAAACAAAAAGATTTAAACAATATAATAAAAAAATCTATACTTACCACCCAGTTTAAAATACAAAATATGACAATACAGTTGAATCCCCTATAACCACTATCCTAAGTTTTGTGTTTCCATCAAAGATTTCAAACTATATCTACAATCTTAACGTATTTTCTTTTTTTGTTCTAGCACTTTGATTGCCTACCAAGAAAATCTTCAAGTAATGAAAAAACTGGTAAATCTAAAAAGTGAAACTGATGAATTCTAGTGTATCTCAAGAAGTTCTTAAATATTTCAACACTCTTTTCAAACAGCAAAGTTTTCTTACATCCTTAAATTAATAATTAAATCGAAAACCTAATTACCCAAGAACACATTTTACATTAGGATCACAAATTAATCAGCTGAGGCTGTTCAATATGTCAAATTACTACAAGCCCTACATCTTAAGTACAGATGGCCATCAACTTTATTCACACATATCTCGTATCACATATGGTTCTAAGTCCTTTATAAATGTTATTTAATAGTCACAGAATTTTATGAAGTAGGTGCCATTATTACCCTCATTTTATAGGTGAGGAAACTGAGGAAGAAAGAGGCTAAGGAAAGTTCTCACAGTCACACAGCTAATAAATAGTGGCGCCAGGCTTCAAACCCAGGCTTCTGGCTTCACAGTCTACTGTTACCATCATGTTATGTTACCTCTCCTTATAGGGCTGATTTACTTCACGATTTCTACATAAACTGTATAGGTTTAGAAATATAATTCCAAGCCCAAGATCTACGGCTTGGGCATACAACCTTTCTGTGCCAATAACGGGCATATCTAGCACCTTTTCTGTTTAAAAAGTTGCTAGGAGAGGACTTCTGTATTACCTAAAAACTGGATAAATGAAATTCTGTCATTTCTACACACGGTGTTTCCATCTTTTGATTGGATTCAACGAGTTATGGTCATGCTAGTGACACCTTTATGCTAAGAACAATCCATGGCACATAACAGATCAGGCAAAGTCTATGACTCCTAAGAAAAAGCCAGTCAACATATTATAGAATCTCTGGGGTGAGTTCCCTAATGTCCAGGACACTCTTCTGCTTGCTAAAAACCTAAAATCCTATAAAGGAAGAGATACACAAGCTGTTAAAGATTACTTATACAAACTTCCAGGAAATATCAAAGCAATATGCTATTAGCAATAAGGTCTTGAAAAGAACAGTACAAGCCAGTGCAATTAAAAAATTTAAAGATGTATTAGTCAACAGAGGCGGCCATTTTACAGGAAAAAGCTAAGTGTGTGTATGGCAAGAAAGTGTGTATATGAAGGTCTTGGGGACAGACCCATGGATCAGTACTGTAGCTATAGATCATGTTGAAAACTCTGGAGACAATCCAAAATCATTGTGTGAGAAGATGGTTCAAGGCCCAGTACCAATTAGTGTCAAAGTTTTCACTGAATACTTAGCAGAAATTATAACAGTGCAGCACACACACACACAAATTACTCCAGTTCAAAGACACTTGACACTGACCGAGACATCATCAATCTGCTAATAGCTTTTTAGGAAAAAGAAACACTAGCATATTAGATACATATGTGATTTTAATATACATCAGGATTTCAAAAATATTGAAATGTGAAGGATTACAGTATATGTTAGTGTTATGTTTTCTTGAGAAGGACTATCCTTTGTACCTAAGTTACACCTGTAATTCTTTTTGATATTAAATACTTTTTCTTTTATGAAAGAATGGTGACAGAAAATGATGGCCAGATTTCTTTTTAAATGGGCTTCCAAGCTCTTCCCCCATAATTTTACCAATCATGAATCTCAAAAAATCTGGATCCCAATCACCTAGGACTAAAAAACACTTCTACCAGTCCAGTGTAACCTAACTAAAAATATCCAAAAATAAAAAGTCTCTTGGTTTGCTCACTCAAAAGCTGGAAAGCAATCCCTGGGGAAACATTTTTCTTCTTCTTGGGTTGAGCCAAAGTCTGCTTTCCTCCCCACACCCACCATGTCTTCCATGCTTAGTTTTAGTCCTATCTCCTGGAATAATACACCCTTCAGAAAAATGGGTAAAGCAGAAAAAACAACTGCTTGAAGGCATCAAACAACTAGTAAGGGAGCCAAGACTAGACCGGAGAGAAGCTGTGATGGTCAGTTTCATATGTAAACTTGCTTAGCCTACAGTCCTAGGTCAATGAGACACTAATCTAGGTATTACTGTGAAAGTATGTGGCAGATGTGATTAAAGTCTATAATCACTTCAATTAAGGAAGATTATCCTAGATAATCTGAGTGGGCCTGATCCAGTCAATTGAAAGGCTGTAAGAGCAGAACTAAGGTTCTCTGAGAAAGAAGAAATTCAACTGTGGATTGCAGCCTCAACAGTTCAGAATTCCAACCTGCCCTTCCTGACGGCCACAATCCTATAGGCCAACTCCATGATAACTATCTTAACATATGTATGTATTTATATATAGATGACATATATTATTGTCACATATACACACAGAGAACCATAATCCATAACTAGAACCTTTCCATAAAGAAAACTCTAGGACCAAATGGCCTGACTAGCAAATTCTTCCACATCTTTAAGGAAGAAACTACATTAATCTTCTACAAACTCTTCCTGAGAATAGAAAAAGGAAGAATATTTTCCAATTCATTTTCTGAGGTTATTTTCTCTTATAAACATAAGCACAAAAATCCTAAACATTATTAAAAAAAATCAAATCCAGATACATAAAAAGGGATAATACATTATAAGGTTGGCTTAACATCCTAAAATTAATATAAAAATCTAATTTACCACATTAAAGACTAATAAGAAATGTTTTAGATTAATAACTAAAACAGCAGTAAACAGTATGATTTATTAGGTTTAAAAAAGGCAGGTTAGAATAAATATATTCATGGAAAAAAGACTGAACATATTAATTATTCTCCCTTAATTGTAGGCTCATCATATGTGTTTTTAAATTGTATTTTATTGAATACTCCTGAGTCTCTAAGATAAGTGTTATTACTTTTAAAATGGGAAAAAAGGAAAACATTCTCTGTAAAAACAGGGAACTCTTCAAGAAAATGTTTTTTTTAACGTTTATTTATTTTTGAGACAGAGCATGAACGGGGGAGGGGCAGAGAGAGAGGGAGACACAGAATCAGAAGCAGGCTCCAGGCTCTGAGCCATCAGCCCAGAGCCCAACGCAAGGCTCGAACTCACGGACCGCGAGATCGTGACCTGAGTTGAAGTCAGACGCTTAACCGACGGAGCCACCCAGGCGCCCCAGAACTTTTTTTTTTTAAAGCTTAAGACAGTTTAAGAGAAAGAAAATATTACTACATAAGAGATTTTGAAATTTTTCAATTTAGATGAAAGAACAAATATGCTTACGAAACAAATAAGGAATTTATTAGGCTAAAATATGTGGAATAGTTTCTTAAGCAGATTATTTGACAGGATGACAATAATTTGCTTTAAATTCAAATGCAATGATTTCATGCAGAGGCATGTGTTTCTTAGGGTACTCAACTGCAAGCATGGTTCTAAGTAACGGGTGGAAGGTAGGATAGGTAGGCAAGCACAGGATAAAGGATGTTGCTTCAGCCCCGGGGCACTGGGTGCTCAACAATGAGGGCAATGGAGCACTGTGATTACCTGGCATATAATTCTCTAAACAGACTGTTATGAGTAAAAAATGTGTTCCCCTCAAAATTCTGATGTTGAAGTCCCAACTCCTAAATCCTCAGAATGTGAGTGTTTGGAAAGTAAGATTTTAAAGATAATGAAGTCATTAGGGTGAAGTCATTAGTTCAGTATGACTTTTAAGAAGAGGACATGAAGAGACACACAGAGGGAAGCCCACAGGAGACACACTAAGAAGCAACCATTTATAAGCCAAGGAGGGAGGGAGGCCTCAGAAGAAACCAATCCTGCAGACATCTTGATCTCAGACTTCCAGCCTCCAGAATTGTAGGGAAAAAATTTCTGTTGGTTAAGTTAGTCTGTGGTACTTTTTAGGTAGTCCTAGCAAACTTATATACAGAAACAACTGCAGAAATTCTATTTCATGCTCTACCACCAAAAAAGAGATTTAGAACAAACACATGGAAGGAATCTTAGATGATTTTATGGTACAGACTGTGATCTTCATATAGAGCTATAGATCACTACCTGTTTTAAGGAAGTTAAATGTTCTTTTAATAATCTCAGTAATATACTGCAACTTTGCTCTCTAATTTTAATAACAGTATTTCTCATTTGCATAGCATATACAACTTAAATTTTATTTGTATTTGTTACTTCATCTGATCCTTACAACCTTCTCTATGAAACAAATAGAAACCAAACCCTCTGGTCCCAGTCACAGATCTTTGCACTATTTGTACCCAGTATTTTCCAAAATTTTAGCAAGGTTCCCCTGGTTTTAGTAAGAACAGAGATAAAGTTTACGTCTATACTTATCATAAAGCCTGAATAGAAAGCACAATCTGAATCTAAAGAATACCTTGAAACAAAATTTAAAAAACAAACAAACAAAACCAAAGCCAACATTTATTTCCTGAGAATTTACTATGTGTCAGGCACAGTTCTAAGCTCTTTCCATAAATTAATTCATCCCTAATAACCCTCTGAGGTAGGTACCTATGACAATCTCTATTTCAGGGACATAGAAACTGAGGAGTATTTTATCCAAGTTAGTAAATAAAGGCGCCAGGATTTGAACTCAGGAAAGCCTGGCTTCAATTGCCACATTCTTAACTACTACCCAATGAAGTGAGCATAAATCTTAATGCCTTTGGAGGCAGGCAGATTTAAGTCTGAACAGACTCTGGGCAAACTTAAGCTGTTTGTATCTTAGATTCCTTGACTATAAAATGGAGATAATACAAGAACGGATGTAAAAGCATTTAGTACAGTGTCTGGCACATAATAATGTCTAATTATTAAGCACTGACTCTTCTAATTCTTTCATGAATATACAAGGACAATCCAATAATATTTGGGGACTGCAAGCAAAAATATCAAAAGGTTCTCTTTTTGCATACATACCTCTTTCCTTCTACCTTCCAGAAATGCATATACTACCCCAATAACCTCATTTCCCTCATGAAAATATATTTAACCAGATTATATCAGTTTTATATTCTGTCTCCCACAGAATACTTAGTAACTTCGATAAGGACAACAGTACAGTTATGTGACAACTTCAAAACATTCTGGACATTGCTCAAACATCTACTATTTAATAAAAATTCACCAATATCTTAAGCTTAACTGAATTTTTTAATTTTTTTTTTTTTAACGTTTATTTATTTTTGAGACAGAGACAGAGCATGAATGGGGGAGGGTCAGAGAGAGGGAGACACAGAATCCGAAACAGGCTCCGGGCTCTGAGCTGTCAGCACAGAGCCCAACGCGGGGCTCGAACTCACGGACCGCGAGATCATGACCTGAGCCGAAGTCGGCCGCTTAACCAACTGAGCCACCCAGGCGCCCCTTAACTGAATTTTTAAAAAAAATACTAAGTTTGTAATGTCTTTGGGGAGTACAAGGTAACTTTTTGCTTTTATTTGAACTTTTACTACTTATTTCCAGCTTCAGAGTCCTTATTTTAGTACTCCCACTCTTCATGATTTGTATGTTTAGATCACATTCTCGTTTAATCTCCATTTTTCCAGAAAACACTACTTTTGTAGTCATGTGGAAGTCTTTCCATTTTCTTCATCTACTTATAACTGAATTTCTCTCAACCTTTTCCATTTTTGAAGCATTTGTCTTGAGATGATTTAGTAGAAGAACACACAGCTAGGAGCCAGGAGTCCTTTCCTCTGCCACCTCATCGCTCAGATTCTTTACCTGAAAGATGAGGACTCCACTATGTAAGTTTGTAATAGGTTTCCTTAGATCTCAAAGCCTCTGATTTCCATGATTCTGGGTCTTCCCGCAAGAGGTCATTCAGCATTCCAACAACTTCCCTAAACTTTTTACTCCAGTTAGCCAAGTAGGGACAGGCATGGTCAGATTCAGGGGCAGAGGGAAGGCACGGTAATCAGGAAGCCCAGGGCTACAGAAGGAAAGACACTGACATTCTGTAAGCCAACAGAAAGAGATTAATGAGAGGAGACCAAAAAAGAGACACCAAAACCAGAAAAATGTCAAACCACCTAACTCTAACCTCACCCCTTCGTATCTATCTCAGGAGGATCTAAGAAACAGAAGAAGCTTTCAGCAGCACAGGTTACTCAGTCCTCATTTTCGTCTCAAGGAAGCAGTGCAACCGTGTGCCATCTTTGCAATGTTGTTGCTCAAGTGGCCTCCTCCAGGGCTTTGCACAAAACAGGCATTACCCGGGTATCTGATGACTGAATGAGAGGTCAGCTGACCTGAAAGCCCTCATAAATGCTACCCGTGCTGCTAGGTACCATGAACTCTGAGGACTCAAGGCCACAGGAATTACACGGCACTGGCTGCCCTGGTTCTAATGGTCAGACTGGGATGAGAAGATGTGGCCTAATGGTGTTGCTTAAATTCTGATGATACTCGAAGCAGCCCCCAGAAGGAAAAAGCACAGATTAATAGGCGCTGGCTATCTCTAACCCACCAAGGCAGTATCAGAACGTGTATGGAAGTCATTTCCTACCCTGGTGTCAGAGTCCAAGAAAGCCCTACCTTTTCTTAAGTTTCCCTCTGGAGAAGCCGGCTTCTTGGCTTGGGACTGGTGGGAGGGGAAGGGAGAGTAAATCAACAAAGGGGTAAGGGAGTTGGGCAGTTCTAAAAATTCTCAGGGCAGCCCCAAGGTGGTGTTTCTTAAAGTGTGGTATAACAGACCAAGGAAGGGGGTGCCTGCTTAAAGTGCAGTTTCAGGGACCCATCACAGATCTCTAGAACCCAAATTCTGGAGTGGTACTGGCATTTTTATGAGCAAACTTACACTAGTGAACCACTGCCCCAGAAATGGGGGATGAGGGGGTGGGAGGGATTGAGGTGAGGTTCTTTGGACTCTGGATTCTTTACGTTCGACTACACCACTTTGTTTTGGGGGACCATTAAAAAAAAACAACCCTCCGTCTCGCAGGTTAACTAACGCAGCCGCAGCTAGTTGCTCAACAGCTAACGGGGGCACAATGGAAGGACCTGGAAAATGCATTTTCACCAACTGGTTAACCAGTTCCTCCACGGCCTTGTTTATCCCATTTTGTATGTTCACTGGCTTCGTGTTTAAAAACAAACCGGTTCAACGCAGGAACTTTTCAATTAAGAATCACACAGTCCAAAATCGAAGAGGTTTGTTGGTAGTGCAGAACGAGGCTTGTAAACCTGAAGTCACTGCTATAAAGAGCATGGTTTCACTTGAAAGAAAAGATCACCCAGATGCTCTGCCCGGCGCTTCTGCACTCAGAGCTACTAACGAAAAGCCAGCGGCAGAGAAGACTCGGAAGCAGGGGTGGAGTGCGAGCAAAACGCACTCTCCGCTTCAGGCAGAGTTTGATGAGAAGTGCGACCAACTACCTAATTTGTAAAGAGTTCGACTCACTGCCAGAAACCAACCCACCAACCAACAAAAACGCGTCTGCAAACGCGTTATCAGGAAACACTCGGGGCTTTATCGTCATTTCTCTGCCGGCGGGACGAAAGCACCACAGGCCTGCAGAAAACAGTCAAGTTACACTTCAGCTGTCCCCACGGCTGCGCTCGCGATTTCCTGAGAAGGTGCCACCCCCTTCCCCGGACTGTAAGACTTTATCCTCGGCACGAAAACCGGCGCCCGAAACCCGCTTGCGGACATTTTTCGTCGCGGGGATTTCAGTCCCCCGCGGCCTTTCAACTGGGGTCCGACTCGGCGGCCCGAGGAGATGCCCCCCTCCCCCCGCCACAGAGGCAGAGTCCGGGCCCTGCCCGCCGCCACACTCGCCCTACCGGGTGCCCGCGCCGCCACTTACCTGACGCTCCCGCCGCGCTCTCGCGCTCGGGGCCCGAACCCGCCCGGGAGGCGCGCGCACACCGCGCCTCGAGGAGCCGCCGCGGGGACCGGCCGTGCCGCAGCGGCGCGCGCCCCCCACCCTGGCCGGCGCGGCCACGCGGCTGAGTCACCCGGCGCTTCACATTAAGAGTCCCCACGGCGCGCGGGGCACGCCGGGAAGGCCGGGCTCCCGGCCCGCCGCCGGGGCGGCCGCGGAGAGGTGTCCTCTTTCTTTCCCGACACGCCCCCCCCACCCCCGTCCGTGGGAGGACGCTCTCACTCCAGCGCAGCTGGGGTGGATTCGATTTCTGAGCTGCGGATGCCCCCTCTCAATTATTAAAGGTATACAACGGAAAGTTACTAGTTACCTGGGTTGTTAAATAATCTTCGCAAAGCCCCAGGACAGCAATACTTAAAGAGAATTGCGGAGCCCCGATCTCTCCAACCGTTTGGGGGAAGGGGGTACGTAGCAAGAGTAACCGAGGTCCTTAAACACGTTTTGCTTAAAAACTATTCTGGATATACGTTCTGGCCAAAGGAAGGGGGGTGGGGGGTGAAGCCTGGAGCCTGCTTCAGATTCTGTGTCTCCCTCTCTCTCTGCCCTCCCCCGCTTACACTCTGTCTCTCTCAAAAATAAATAAACATTAAATCAACCGAAGCGGATTATTGGAAAACTGGTTGTGCTAGTGAAATATTTCAACACCCGAAAAACAATGTATGGTCCGTGTCCTATAAAACGAGTGCTGAAAACATAAAGGAAAGAAATAGCATCAATCCTTATTGTCTTGACTTTAATTTTTTTTTTTTTTTTTTAGAGAGAGAGAGAGAGAGGGAGAGAGAGCAGGGGAGAGGGCCAGAGGAGGAGAGAGAATCCCAAGCAGGCTCCATGTTCAGTGTAGAGCCCCACCACCTTGGGATCACGACCCCTCCAGAAACCAAGAGTCCGATGCTCAACCAACTGAGTCACCAAGGTGCCCCTATTGTCCTCATTTCTAGTGGCTTTTGTGTTTTTAAAAGTTATAAAGTTATATTGATTATGCAAACTGCTTTATTTTAAAATTGTTGAAAACCATATACGTTAATAGCATGATTTCTTAAATTCTGAGTCAACTTTTTTTGTTACAAAAGTCTCTGGAAACTAATTTGGGGCTAAAGATTAGGATTAGAATTGAAGTGGAAGGAATATGAGGAAACTGTTTTGATTCTCATTCCAATAGGTTGCAAATGGTTGCTGGATACTTGTATAGCAAAATTGCATTGTCAGGGTCAATAACTTTAATTTTGAAAACTGAAGCTATACATTTTTCATTATAATTGGATCTTAGAGGTCTTAGACAATCTTAGGATCCAAACTTTACAACCAAAGTAACATAGAGGATTGTTCAAACTAATGCCGTTATTTCCATTTCTATAAAGTACAATGTTATGCCTCCTTTCTGGAAAACTTTCTCTGCAGACTTGTAATATACAAAAATCTGGCACAAAAGTCAGACAAGTCATTACAGGCTAATGACTGTATCTTTTAATTAATAGTTAAGACTAAATTGTTCTCTTTTTGCCTATAATTTCATATAATGAATAGAATATCAGATCTAGCACTTTTTTGGGGTAGACACCAAGGAGATGAAAAATGAGAAATGTATATTCACAGAAAGCACTGGTTCATGCTGATTTTTATCATTTATTTATAAGTTAATGTATCTCCAAACATGAATCTCTCAGAAGTATTCATATCTGAAGCTGAAAACCCTTTCTAATGTCACATTGGCAGACCTGGAATTTTCCATTTCCATAATGGCTAGTTCAGAAGGCGATACAGTTTATCTGATCAACTGTGATGAGTCTCCTTAAATATGATATCTACTACCAGTAAATTTTACAAAGCACCTTTTCCACTATTTTACATTGCTTAAAATTCTGAACAACTCTGGGAGATGGATTTTACTACTCAGATTACAAATGAGGAAAACAAGACATAAACAAGAATCTAAGGTCATTAAACTATGAAGTGGTGCTGGTGGGCTGAGAATCTAGATCATTTGCCCCCCAAATTCTTGCTCAGCATCCACTGAGCATATGGCAGTTCTGATAATTGCCTCCAGTTGAACTCCTCAGTGCCTCTAGGAAGCACCTTAAATGCCTTCAGCTGTCAACACCGAACCATTTAAGGTTGATTGTATCTCAGAATGAAAATATTTTCAAAGCAATAACTATTATCAGTTATTGTATAAGAAACTAATTATCCTTTTTACATAGTACATCATATGTAGTAAATGTAAAAACAATGCAAAAATCCCAAGATTTTTGAACTCTCAAAGTAATTATATTTGCATTTTTAAAAACTAAATGAGTTAGGTTGTATGATTTCTTTCTTTTTTTTTTTTTCTTATTAATACAGTATTTATTTGTCTTCCCTCTGTCAAACCCTGAGCCAACCACTTTCCCCAAGCTGCCTGGGGAGGTATAGGAAAAGGAACATACAGGGCAGACGTGACACGGGAAAAAGACCTATGGGAGGTGGAGACGGCTCCTTCACATGGCGAAGAGGATGAGAAAGGCCACCATCAGGCAAAATAGCCCCATGGCCTCCGAGAGGGCAAAGCCCAGAATGGCGTAGGAGAAGAGCTGCTGCTTCAGAGAGGGGTTCCTGGCATAACCAATGATGAGGCTCCCAAACACAGTCCCAATTCCAGCCCCAGAACCAGCCACCCCAACTGTGGCAGCCCCAGCCCCAATGAACTTGGCTGCTGTGTCGATGTCCCTTGAAGCAGCGCTGGTTTGGAAATCGCGGCTAGGAATAAGTGAGGTCAGGGGACGTGGGGCTGCCCAGCTGCTGAGGCTCTCATCTGTCAGTGTCTCTGGTGGTTTTAGTGCCACTGCAGACAGTGATCGGCTCAACAGCTGAGAGGTGCTCCTGACCAAGAAGGGGGAGGAGACGAACTTTGCACAGGTATACATTTTCAGGGGATGAGGGGCTGCGGCAGGAGAGCTGCTCCCAGTGCACAGAAGACAGAGAGGGCTAGGTTGTATGATTTCTAGATCACTGCGGACGTACAAAAAAAAAAGGAGACTTTTTAAAAGACTAATCACTTTCATTTGTAAGTCCAAAATTGTGCTCAAATGTAGATGTAAATAGCTATTTAATTTCTGACTTTCTGGAGAGGGGCCGGAACCCTGCAGTTAACCCAAAATATATTCACAAGAATCCTTTTTCCTTCACTTCTATCAGTTCACCTTTGTTAACAATCTCTTCATGAAAGTCACAAAGGAAACAAAGAGTGGATCTTGAAAACATAATCAACCAAAGAATCGTGAATTTTAAGTTTTTAGTGGCTGGAATTTGCTACTGGATCTTTATTAGTATATATCTGCTTTACATACAACTTCGGTAAGCCTTTTAGTCTCACTTACAATGTCTCATCTACAAATTCAACAAAACATGTAGCCACAACTCAAAGGTAGGATCTCAGGAGAATTATGTAGCCGATGATAGCAGGCTTTCAACTTTAAAAAGTTAAATTTGGTTATTTGGGTAACCAAGTTAGAGATAAGGGAAAGTGAATCTAGGTAAGAGTATTCCACTATTAAGTAAAAGAGACATGATAGAATATCCCAGTTTCGTAACTCCCTGTGAATTAATATAGGCATTAGGCCTTAACAGCTAGGATCGTAAAAAGAGAATTAGACATTATGTACCTCCTGAGGAAAGACCACACCACCACTTAAAATGCTGCTAAAGAGATCAAACCTGAATCTGATATAGACTTGAGATCCAGCTGCCAGTTTGTAGGAAACTCAGGAATATGTTGAACTGTATCATGATCATGCAATCTGCAAAGTCCTCACTATGGGAAACTACAAGTCAAAGAGCCTCCGTTCTTCAATATTATAAAGTTAAAAAAAAAATGACTTAAAAGATATATCAAAAAAAAATTTTAACTGTGTTTTGTGTGTTAAGGGAGAGACTATACTGTCTAGGAGTGAACATTTGGGTGGAAAAATCATTAAAGAAAAAAGGAAATGAAAGTGATGCTATAAAAGTTAGGATAATGGTTACTTACAAGGTGCTGGTGGTAGCAAATGACTGAGAAGGGACACTTGGAAGGAGCTTCTAAGGGTAGGTAGCAAAGTTTCTTCACCTGGGGATGGTGTTTGCCTTAGAATAATTTCTTAAGGTAAATATTTCCTTTATAGTATCTTCTGATTCTGTGTTTTGTTTTATTTTATTTTATTTTATTTTATTTTATTTTATTTTATCTTATTTTATTTTATTCTATTTTAATGTATTTATTTTGAGGGGGGAGGGGCATAGAGATTGTGAGAAAATCCCAAGTAGGCTCCACGCTCATCGCAGAGACCAGGGTGGGGCTTGATCTCACAAAACATGAGATCATGACCTGAGCTGAGATCCAGAATTGGACATTTAATGGACTGAGCCACCCAGGCGCCCCTCTGTGTTTTATTTTATGATAAAAAGATTAAAAGGAAAAAAAGGTTGGAGAGACAGGTCAGTCCTACCCAAGAGCTGAAATGTATTTTCTCCATACCTAGCTATTTTCCAATGTATCCATTTGGTTTCCTGGAACACTATTAAGGCTAAATTATTTAAAGAAGAAAAATGCGTAAAAAAAAAAAAAAAAACCCAAATCCTTGGGAAGACAGTCTATATTGTAATACAGTTTTGAGTTACTGTCTTTTTTTAGAAGGTAAGGGATAAGTAGGTAGTAGAGTATATTTTGAGTGTTAGAGAAAAGGTAAATGGAATGATGAAAGATAAGGAACAGTTTCCTGAAACTTAATGGTTAGATTCCTATAATGGTCAGGAGAGTAATCTATAACATTTCCCATGGAGATTTTGATAGGGGCAAGAGCTCCCTCCCTCGCTCTCTCACATGTAAGGACAATTCATCTCAGAATTCTTGAACTTTTTAAAAGGGCATAGAATGCTTAGCTTGAGACTCAAGAATCAAATAAACCTCTGTAAATAGAAGTCCTATGGGGAGCCAGAATAGGAGAGTCAGAAAATGTAGAAATACGTTAGCCTGGGGCTACGGCAGACAGACGCTGGGTGTAAACTGATAATATGTTTATCTCTCATTACTTGTGTTACAGTTTATAGACTCTGACCTTCCAAATCCCATGCACCAGCTCTGATAGCACACATTGTCTCTGTTTATGAACACAGAAGTCTCACTTGAACCCAATACTGAGAATGCTGAGAATTTTTTTTTTAACTTTGTAAGAGTTTTTTTTTTTTAATTTTTTTTTTTTTACATTTATTTATTTTTGAGACAGAGAGAGACAGAGCATGAACGGGGGAGGGGCAGAGAGAGAGGGAGACACAGAATCCGAAGCAGGCTCCAGGCTCTGAGCCATCAGCCCAGAGCCTGACGCGGGGCTTGAACTCACGGACCGTGAGATCGTGACCTGAGCTGAAGTCAGACGCTCAACCGACTGAGCCACCCAGACGCCCCAACTTTGTAAGAGTTTTAAATGAACTGCATCTGAAAAAGAAAACAAATAGGCCCTTAAATATATATTCTTCAAACTAGGGTTTGAACCAGTAAACTTTAGGCTTGCAAAATAGACTCCAGTTACCCACTGACCCACCACAGAAAACCAAGAGATTCTTTTACCTTGCTCAAACCATACCTGCTCTTTCCCTCAAAATTTCAGTAACTGAGATAAGGCAGAGTCTGTTTACTGAAGTATGTGTCCTGGCCCCTTACCTTCACTCTTTAGGAAACGTTATCATGAAAAACAGATAAACAGTAAGATAAATGATGGGAAGTAGGGCAATTCAGGAAGGTTTCTTCTGCTTGTTAACCAGGAGCCCAAACAGAGTGTTCTTGTTTATTCGGAGTAGTAATGCCCACTTGGAAGTACATCACCGTGCTTGTGACAGTACAAACTCCCTGAAAAAGGAAGTACAAACACATGAAGTGGTATCCGATTCCTAAGGCAGTGTGATGTGGTGAAAAAGACATTGGAAAAAGAGCCAGATGACCTCAGGTTAAGGCTCTTCCAACACTTACTGGCTGAGGAAGTCACACACAAGCTTGTGTTTCCTAATTTGTTTTTTTTTTTTTTTTTCTTTTTTTTCAACGTTTGTTTATTTATTTTTGGGACAGAGAGAGACAGAGCATGAACGGGGGAGGGGCAGAGAGAGAGGGAGACACAGAATCGGAAACAGGCTCCAGGCTCCGAGCCATCAGCCCAGAGCCTGACGCGGGGCTCGAACTCACGGACCGCGAGATCGTGACCTGGCTGAAGTCGGACGCTTAACCGACTGCGCCACCCAGGCGCCCCGTGTTTCCTAATTTGTAACAATGATAACATGTTTTCCTTGAGGTTGTTATGAGGAAGAAAACGTAATCAAAATATATGCAAGAGTATATAATCGAAAGCACTAGAGAAATTTGAGGTACTCTTAGTATTTGTTATTTTTTTATTTAAAACAATTTTTTTATTGAAGTATGGTTGACTATTAATGTCATATGCACATGTTCCATCCAAACTAATATTATCTTTTTTAAAAATACTTTTTTTTAATGTTTATTTATTTTTGAGAGAGAGAGAGAGAGAGAGTCAGACAGAGTGTGAACAGGGGAGGGACAGAGAGAGAGGGAGACACAGAATCCACAGCAGGCTCCAGGCTCTGAGCTGTCAGCACAGAGTCCGATGTGGGGCTCAAGCTCACAGACCCGGGATATCATGACCTAAGCCGAAGTCAGACGCTTAACTGGCTGAGCCACCCAGGCGCCCCAAATAAATATTATCTTTAAAAGGAACACCCAATGAGATAAAGTTGTCCTCCTTAATGTCAACCATAAGTTGTTTATATATCAAAATATACTACTTTCCTCAACATTGTGCAGTTTGAATGAAAATAAAGCCATGTTTGTGATGAGTACTGGGTATTGTATGTAAGTGATGAATCACTGAATCCTACTCCTGAAACCAATATTGCACTATATGTTACCTAGCGATAAATAAACATTTTTTTAATTAAAAATAACTAAAATAAAATAAAATAAAACCATGTTATAGTGACAAAATAGTTTCAGTATTTTCTCCTTTTATCCATAATCATTGGTAACAATCGAGTTGCTATTTTATTTTACTTTTATTTTTGTAGTTTTTAAAAAGTTTAATTTGAGAGAGAGGGCATGCACATGTGTGCATGCATGAGGACGAGAGACAGAGAGAGAGGAAGAAATGGGGCCAGCATGCAGCCCCATGCAGGGTTCGATCCCATAAACTGTGAGATCATGACCTGAGCCAAAATCAGGAGTTGGTTGCTTAACTGACTGAACCACCCAAGTGCCTCTTTTCTTCTTTTCTTAAGAGGGCATTTGGTTTTCTACCTGATGTGTCCTTAGTGCAGTTTTTTAATGGTACAGTAAGTAAGTGTCCTCATAAATTCTTATTTTTAAAGGGTTGCCAAATACACACATACACATACACACCTGGCTGAAGAAATTATGGGAAACTACTAACTCAGTCCTTCCTTAGCCACTCTTTGTTCTTTTGTTTTGTGTTGTGTTGTTTTGTTTTAACGTTTTTTTTTTTTGTTTTTTTTATTTTTTTTATTTTTGGGACAGAGAGAGACAGAGCATGAGCAGGGGAGGGGCAGAGAGAGAGGGAGACACAGAATCGGAAACAGGCTCCAGGCTCCGAGCCATCAGCCCAGAGCCTGACGCGGGGCTCGAACTCACGGACCGCGAGATCGTGACCTGGCTGAAGTCGGACGCTTAACCGACTGCGCCACCCAGGCACCCCGTGTTGTTTTGTTTTAATGTTAGCTCTATGCCCAAAGTGGGGCTTGAACTCACAACCCTGAGATCAAGGGTTGCTTGCTGTATGTACAGACTGAGCCAGGCAGGTGCCCCAAGCACTCTGAATTTTTTTTAATTTAATTTTTTATTTTTTTAAATTTACATCCAAATTAGTTAGCATATAGTGAAACAATGATTTCAGGAGTAGATTCCTTAATGCCCCTTACCCATTTAGCCCATCCCCCCTCCCACCACCCCTCCAGCAACCCTCAGTTTGTTCTCCATATTTATGAGTCTCTTCTATTTGTCCCCCTCCCTGTTTTTATATTATTTTTGTTTCCCTTCCCTTATGTTCATCTGTTTTTCTCTTGAAGGCTTCATATGAGTGAAGTCATATGATTTGTGTCTTTCTCTGACTTGACTAATTTCACTTAGCATAATACCCTCCAGTTCCATCCATGTAGTTGCAAATGGCAAGATTTCATTCTTTTTGATTGCCGAGTAATACTCCATTTTGTGTGTGTGTGTGTGTGTGTGTGTGTGTGTGTGTGTGTGTGTATACCACATCTTCTTTATCCATTCATCCATCGATGGACATTTGGGCTCTTTCCATACTTGGGCTATTGCTGATAGTGCTGCTATAAACATTGGGGTGCATGTGTCCCTTCGAAACAGCACACCCGTATCCCTTGGATAAATGCCTAGTAGTGCAATTGCTGGGTCGTAGGGTAGTTCTGTTTTTAGTTTTTTGAGGAATTGTGATCGTTTCGGCAGCACATATACTAAAATAGTTTTTTGAGGAACCTCCATACTTCCAGAGTGGCTGCACCAGCTTGCATTCCCATCAACCACTCTGAATTTTAATAACATGATAGCAACATAAAAACAAGGTTGAAAAGAGCAATTTCAGAATGTTTCTCTTCTTGCTCTGAGTCTCTGAAGCACTTTAAATAGCAATTTGGGTTATTCCCTCTTGTTCTTTATTGTAAATGCAGGTAGGCCCTAAGATGCTGAAAATTAGATGTTCAGGCTTGGGGGTCGAGATCAGATACAAGTATCCCTTGGTTTTTGAAAGTCTGAGTGATACTACTCTGCTTTTACAAAAAAACCTGTATTAGTACCTGTTTTCACCAATGGAAAGAACTCCGAAGAGGAATTTTGTTTTTATTTTTAAAAAGGCAAAAAACAGAAATCGCGTTCAGCATTTGTTTTGCAGCAAACTGTTATAGAGGCAGTGTGTACACTCAGCACAAGTTTCTTCCCCCGGAACCACACTCAGCGTCTCAGCATCAGGCTGCCATAGCTTCGAACTGTGTCTAAGAGCATCTGGCTTTATCTCCATTTATGTCATGTATTTATTAGCAAGATGTATCCTTAAGGTGTCAGAGAGGCTTAAGAGAGGTTATTTTCTTGGGCCTGGGAATGCTCAACATTTTTTTCCATATAATTACTGGAGATTTCTTCTTCTTATCTTTATTTCATAAGAACGCTCTACTTTCGGGTAGTGGGGGATACCTGTGCTTAGAAATTGACTTTGAGAGAGGTGCCTGGGTAGCTTAGTTGGTTAAGCGTCAGACTTCAGCTCAGGTCATGATCTTACAGTTTGTGAGTTTGAGCCCCGCCTTGGGCTCTGTACTGACAGCTCGGAGCCTGGAACCTGCTTTGGATTCTGTGTCTCCCTCTCTGTCTGCGCCTCCTCTGCTTATGCTCTGTCTCTCACTCTCTCTCAATAATAAATAAACATAAGAAAAAAATAAAGAGGGGCGCCTGGGTGGCTCAGTCAGTTAAGCCTCCGACTTCAGCTCAGGTCACGATCTCACGGTCCGTGAGTTCGATAATAAATAAATAAATAAATAAAAATTTTAAAAAAAAGAAAAAAAATAAAGAAATTGACTTTGAGGAGGAGTAAAATGAGAAAAGGCTGAACAGGGATTAACGAGATCAGGCATCTGGTATCAGCCTGGTCACTTGTAGGTCAATCATCACCTCTATGTCTGATTTTTTTTCTTTTTATCCAAAAGTTAGAAGTTTTAGATCAAATGATAGCTGCCATTTATTGACTACCTTCCATATGGTAGTGTTAAGAGATAAACTGATATTAAAAGACATTAAATTGATAAAAGATATTAAAAATTTTAAGAGTTTATAGTCATAAAAAAGAGTGAAATCTTGCCATTTGCAACAACGTGGATGGACCTGGAGAGTATTATGCTAAGTGAAGCAAGTCAGACAGAGAAAGAGAAATACTGTATGATTTCACTCATATGTGGAAACTAAGAAACAGACAAACAAAACAAAACAGAGACATACTCGTAGATACAGAGAACAGACTGAAGGTTTTTGCCACAGGGGAGGAGGGGATGCATGAAATAGGTGAAAGGGATTAAGAGGTGCAATCTTCCAGTTACAAAAGAAAGAAGACACCGGGATGTAATGTACAAGGTAGGGAATATAGTCAATAATATTCTAACAACTTTGTATGGTGACAGATGGTAACTAGAGTTACTGTGGTAACCATTTCATAAATCTATAAATATTGAATCACTGTGTTGTACACTGGAAAAGCAATATTGTATGTCAATTATTCTTCAATAAATATAAATAAAACTAAAAACATTAAGAGCTTATTTGAGCAAAAACTGATTTGAACCAGGCATCATCCAATCCAGTAGATAGAGAGGAGCTCTGAGGAGTTGTAAAAAGGAAAGACTTATAGGCAGAAGTGAGTGGGAACAAAGAAGTTATTGCTAGGCAAAAAAGCAGGTTGGTTATTGCAAAGTTACCTTCCTTTAGGGGATTACAGGGGTCTATTAGACAAATTCCCTAATGGGTGCTGATCAGTGATTCCTGATTGACTGGTTTAAGATTCCATTTCTGAGAGAGCCAAACCTGTAATTAAGTTTCCATTTGGTGATGTGGAGCATAGCATAAGCAATTCCATTTTGGGTCTGTTGTCTTGTTTTTTAACAGTAAGCAGATGTTAACTCTAATTCTCCTAGCAGCCTGGCAGGACATAGTCCCATAATAAAGATATAGAAATCAAAGCTCAAAGAGATGAAGTTATTTCAGGTTGCATTAGGTGAACTCCATGGAGCCATTTTAGCTTTGAAATTCTAGGATTACTGGGGCACTTGGGTGGCTTAGTTGGTTGGGCGTCCGGCTCTTGATTTCTGCTCTGGTCTTAATCTCAGGATCATGAGTTCAAGCCCCTTGTTGAGCTCCACACTGGGCGTGGAGCTACTTGAAAAAAAAAAAAAAAAAAAAAGAAAGGAAGAAAAGAAATTCTAGGCTTACTGAGAAAATCTATCCCTTTGGTTTCATGTTTCCCTTTTAGAAATTTCATTGTTCGGGATTCAGTCACAAAATGCCTTTCTTTCTAAGGAAAGGGCCTTAGAAATCATTAATGTCAGGGTTTTCGGTTGTTAAGAAGGAATCTAAGGTCCAAAGAGGATGAGTGACCAGCCTATGGTTGTGATTTATTTCCTCTTTCAAGTTTACCTGTAATGCTCATTGTAACCTGATTCTACCTGGGTGGAAATATGTATAGGAAGGTGTGTCAGGAAATGGAGTTTTTATTTTTTAATATGAAATTCAGTAATTTTTAAATGTTTATTTTGAGAGGAAGAGAGAGAGAAAGGGAGAAGCAGAGAGAGAAAAAGAGAATCCCAAGCAGGCTCTGTGCTATCAGGGGAGAGCCCAACACGGGGCTCTGTCTCATGAATCATGAGATCATGACCTGAGCCAAAATTAAGAGTCAGATGCCCGACTGACTGAACCATCCAGGCATCTCAGAAAGTGGAATTTGGCCTGGGCTCCAAAAGCTTCTTAAAAATGACCTTGGTATGTGTGTAAATATTGTCTGTCCAAATAAGCAGAATTTCCAAGACTCGAAGGTCACTGGAGGATGGTCCTTTTCTTTGGAGAGGTATAAACTGATGTAGTGAAACTTTTGCCTAGAATCACCGACCACTGAAAAGTCAAGAAAGAGTCACACATAATTAAAAAGCAATTTAATTTAATGTGTCATTAAAATAATTCTTAAAAAGTAAGCACAAATATAGAGATATTTTTACATTTTAAAATTTTCCAAACACTAGGGGCGCCTGGGTGGCTCAGTTGGTTAAGCCTCCGACTTCAGCTCAGGTCATGATCTCACTGGGACTCTGTGCTGACAGCTCAGAGCCTGGAGCCTGCTTTGGATTCTGTGTCTCCCTCTCTCCCTGCCCCTCCCCCACTCACACTGTGTGTGTGTGTGTGTGTGTGTGTGTGTGTGTGTGTGTGTGAAAATAAACATGTAAAAAAAATTATCCAAACACTGAAAACAGGATACATTTCTGTAAATAATAAACTTTCAATAAACATTATAAGTAATTATTATTATGGCTGAGAGGTAGAATTCTGATGGAAGGAGAAGAAAGAAGGGGGGAGGCAATACTACATTAAAAGAAAAAAGGAAGAAGAGAAAAAAGGGAGAAACATGGGAAGAAAAAGTTAGAGGTGGAGAGAAGGAAAAGAAAGAAGAATGACAAAGAGTTAGCAAAGGAGGAGGAGTCAGAGAGGGAGAGAGAAACTGGAAGTGGAGGAAAGGAGGAATCTGGTCTTAGAAAGGAGAGAAAGACTAAGAACAAAGAAGATTCTCAGTGGAGGCCAGGAGAGAAGAGTTAGGAGTGTTCCTTTTTTCATCAACAAACGTTTATTGCCTACTGTGTGCACTCTGATAAATTCATGTCCTGGGAGAAACCAATTATGTATCACTCTACTGGAAGAGAGCTAATGATTTCATTTCTTTAAGCACCTTTTCTTTTTCTGAGAATGAAAAGTAATCTATGCTCATTTGGAAAATTTGGAAAATAGAGAGTGGAATAAAGAGTCTCTAATTCTCTTCCTCTGGGAAAAAGAGGGAAAAAGAACCCCTGACTCTAGCCTATTGATATGTTACTGTCTTTGTTTTATGTTCTTTCTGGTGCTCAGTTTGAAGGGCAGCAGCTCCCCAGGGCACACTCTTCTCCTGGAGATGGCAAGTGTGTAAGCAGAGACACTCTAGGCCCCTTCAGGCCCGGGTTGGAACTAGCACACTGTCATTACTGCCCCATCTCATGGAGCCACTGCCCCATCTCATGGGGCCAATAATCGTATGGGTCTATCTAACTTTATATCATATAAAAAGTATAGCTTCCTAGATATAACATAAATTTATGTTTGTACTTTTACCTCTTCTGGGACAATGCAAGGACCATAGAACACTTTGAAAGTCACTTTTTAAAACAACTATGTTGTCACACCTCCTCTTCTCTCCTGGAATGACATGCATGGTTCATAGGAACTATGTACAAATCCAATTTAAAAAATCTATATAATGCCCTTCTCATAGAGGAGAATGAGCGGAAAGTAATTTACAATAGCAGTTATCATAAAACGGTACATATTTCAGTATGCTAATACTCAGGCTTAATACAAGAGAAGACTCAATTAAGTAGTCATTTGGTTGCACTTACATATAGAATCACTGGGAATGTGACAGCCACAAATACAGCCTGGAAAGGTATGTTAAACTAGGAGCTCAATTACCATGTGCGGCGCTGTAGTGTGTGATCTGATTTTCGGATATGGCAAACACATTTTGGTAAAGTTCAGAAAAACAATAACAGTGAAACTATGTTTCTCTTGATTTCTCTGGATCTAGGCTGTAGATGAATTCTTAGAAAATCCGGTGTATGTAAAACCCACACAAATAATTTTGGGGTTTATGTGTGAAACGTATATAAGTTCTAAACTCAGATAATTATACATGGACTTTTTGCCTACTTTTTGTGAATAGCCAGAGGAACAGCGTAAATATAGTATACAGGTTGCAGTACACTTTTGGGGGGGCGGGCAGAATCTTGACAGGCATTGGAGTAGGTCTAGGGTACCTGATTGGCCCTGTTAAATCTGAATATAAACCTCTACTAATATCACTATACAAATACACAACAACATTTTCAACAACACCCCGTGGGGACTGGTACTGCCCACAGTGGAGTCCACTTATATATTCTGTACCATAAAGTTTTTGGTCACTGTTGTAACCTAGCATCTAGCACAGAACCTGGCACATAGTAGGAATTCAAGGAATATTCTCTTAAGTGATTGAACACAAGGGTGTTCTTTTTACTTACGTAGCATTTTTCATCTTCGCTAGGATAATGACTCACAAATTTAAATTTCCAGCCCTGATCTCTCTTCTGAGCTCCAAATTTGTTTTGGCAAATGCTCACTTAATATCTTCACTTGAATGACTTTCATTCAGGGACAGCATTGAATATACTCAATTTACCATTTCCTGTCACCAACACCCCTCTCCCAAAATAAAATCTACCACTAAACAAGGCCAACTATTAATTCTGTGCTGGAGTTCTCTGGTTTACTAACTGCCACCATAATCGACTTATCTGCTTCAACAAAAACCTGGGCATCTCCCTATGATCCTGTTTTCTAATCAATCAGTTCTACTCCTTCAGAAATGTGAGCGATTATTAGTTCTCTCGTATGCCAGTTTCTCTTGGATATCGCAAATATAGGTTTGGTTTCACTTGGCCTTTATACACCCAAACTGTTCTACCAAAACTAAGGAGGATTTCAGTTATACCATGAACTAATTTTCTAATCTGATTAGAATTTATAATAGCTACCTCACTTGATTAGACTCAGCCAATTTATTTACTGTTTCATTCCATTTTGAACTCTTTTCCAAAGAGGCCACAACTCTTATGAATTAACACAAAGGTCTACTAAATTTTAGATCTGTTCATGACTTTATCTCTAAGTTTTTATTCTGAAAAATTTAAAACAAAGAAAAATTGAGGGTGTAGTATATTTCACACGCGTATAACTACTATTTACATTTAAAAATTGTCAATGTTTCCTCATATTTGCTTTATTCATTTAACTATTTTACTGACTCATTTGAAAGTAAGTGGCAGACAACCTGACATTTTACCCCCCAAATATTTGAAAATGTAACTCCTAAAAATAAGGGCACAAATTAAATAAATAAATAAAATTAAAGGCAAAAATTAAATAAATAAAAATAAGGGCGATCTCTGTATTCCTGTAATAGCTTTATTGTGTCCAGGAAAAGTAACATTAGTTCCTCAATACCATTTTTTTTATAGCAGTCTTTCTTTTTTTTTTTAAAAAAAGCCAGAATCCAAAGTTCACACATTGCGCTTGGTTGTTTTATTTCTTTAGCCTTTTTAAATCTAGAGCAATGTTCCCCATCTGCCTACCATTTTATCTCTCTATAATACTAATTTTTTAAAAAGATTAGTCAGTTATTTTTTAGAATGTTCGCATGACGTTTTCTGACTTGTAACAATTTCCAAGGTTATTCTGTTTCAGAGGATTTGTCTTTATCTTTCAATATATGATTTTTACTGAATATTAATTTGTTTTAATATTTGCAATTTTCAGTTGTTCTTTCCTCCCCTTAGACTCTTTCCTCTTTTAGTATCCTGGTCTTGTTGCCTGGATACAATATTTTTCTGATGATACTATAATTTCTTGGAAGTGTTTTTATGCTCCCTGTTGTCTCTGTTTTTTGTGATTCCTTTTCCTGATTCTTACATATTGGAGGTTTTTTTACTTTCTCATGGTGAAGGTTTTTCTCTGTTGAGAAAATCTGTTGATTTTTGTCCATTCATATATTAAGAGTGAAGTCCTAAAAGCTGATTGGAGGTCCCAAGTGTGTGTTTGAGTCTTGTCAGTTAAAGGCTGTTTCTTTAGGAACCCCCAAATGTCAGTATCTGTGGCTCTTTTTTTCTGGCAGTTCATTTTTTGCTGAGATGTATCCTTTATTCTTTGCTAGACAGTAGAACCTGGCTGCAAACGTCCGTGTCTGAGCAGAAGAAACAGACTGGGTGTCTCATTTTCAGTTTCAGACTTCATTCCTCTCGATATCTCCCTCTTACTCCGATCTATGTCTAGTGTTGCCACATCTAGAACTCCTTTGGTTTCCTTTCTCCAGAGGTGACATTTCCTGTTTCCTGTGGAGGTAAAAGTAGTAGCCTGATGATATCAGGTGGAGTGGGGATGTGGGGATCTCTCCACTTATTAAACAAATTTTCAAACAAATCTCCCTTTTCAGCACTACATTCCTCCCATCTCCATTTCGCTAACTTCTTGAGTCTTTCCAGGGTTTCTCAGGGTGACCTGCCTTGCTTCTCCTTGGTTTCTCCTTCTCCAACCACTTTGGCTTGACCTTCTTTGCGTCTGCTAAATCCTCCATTTTCTATTTTCACGCATTGCAGTTTGGTGTGACTACCAGTTCAATCAAAATGAAATCTGTCTTTTCCTTTGCTTCCTTGTTATTTTTGAGAGAAGTGATAGGGGAAGATCTCTGCTATCTTGAATTGAAAAGCCTTCACTGTTTTTTAGTTCTTCAAGTGCCTTGAATTCTTGACTGCCTTTGGGCTTTTGCATGTGGTGTACTGGTTCTCTGACACATTCCTTTTCCCTCCCTCCTCTTCCCTCTTGGCCAATTCCAAGTAATCTTTTATTTATTTATTTTTAATGTTTTATTATTTATTTGTGAGAGGAGAGAGAGAGAGAGACAGAGTGTGAACAGGGGAGGGGCAGAGAGAGAGGGAGACAGAATCCAAAGCAGGCTCTAGGCTCTGAGCTGTCAGCACAGAGCCCAACACGGGGCTCCAATCCACAAGTTGGAAGGTCATGACCCGAGCTGAAGTCGGACACCCAACTGACTGAGCCACCCAGGCGCCCCCCATGTCATCTTTTAGATCCCGGCTTAAACATCATTCCTACATGAGTCCTGTCTGACCCCCCCAGACTAGGTTAGGTCCACTCCCTATAGTATATTCTCACAATACCTACCTTGATTCTAATTAAGTATATATGTCTGCCTCCCCTGCTAGATTGTTACCTCCACAAGGGAAGGGACCACTTCTGTCTTGCTGACTGCTATATCCCCTGTGTCTAGTGCAATACTTAGCATTTAGTAGGGGATTAATATATATATTTTTCATTGTTAATCAACATACATTACTCATTATAAAAATTTGTGGCTAGGGGCACCTGGCTGGCTCAGTCAGTAGAGCATGCGACTCTTGATCTTGAGGTTGTGAGTTCAAGCCCCAAGTTGGGTGTAGAGATTACTTAAAAAAAAAAAAAAAAGATTTGTAGCTGGATTCACAGTTACTACCAACCAAGAAGTAGTTATTTAGAGTTTAACGATCTTAGTTTTTATGATTGTTCAATTATTGTTACAGAAATACTATAATATGGACTCTTGTCCATCTCCAAACTTATTTTACAATGAACACTTTTAAAATTATAATGTACTAGGGGTGCCTGAGTGGCTCAGTTGGCTGAGCATCCGACTTCAGCTCATGGTTCGTGAGTTTGAGCCCCGCATTTGGCCCTCTGTTGTCAGCGAAGAGCCCACTTAGAATCTTCTGTCTCCCTCTCTCTCTCTGCCCATTCCCCTCTCTCTCAAAAATAAATAAACATTACAAACAATAAAAAAAGTAAAATTAAAATGTACTGATAGTAATGTGCACTCAGATCAGCATAGTGTATGAGTTTCTGCTGTTATAAATGACCAGAGACTGAGTGACCAAAACACAAATTTATTATTATCTTACAGTGCTGGAGGTCAGAAATCTAAAATGGGTTGGCAAGGCTGCATTCCTTCTGGAGGCTCTAGGGGAGAATCATTTTTCTTGCCTTTTTTAGTTTCCAGAGGCTTCCTCTATTCCTAGGTTCATAGAATCTTTCTCATATCATTCTGACCTCTGCTTCCGTTGTCATACCTCCTTCTCTGACTCTGACCTTTCTGATTCCCTCTTATAAGGACCCATAGGATTAGGTTTTACCCAGATAATCCATGATAATTAGGTATTTCTCAACAGCTTTAATTTAACCACATCAGCAAAATCTATTTTGCTGTATAAGGTGAAATATCTACAGGTTCTGGGGATTATGATGTGAACATCTTTGGGAGACCATTATTCAGCTTACCATATAGGCAGCAAAATGTAAATCCTGGGGCAGCTGGGTGGAGCATCTGACTCTTGATTTCAGCTCAGTTCATGATCTCAGGCTGGTCATGATCCCATGATCTCGTGGGATAATAGAGTCCCACTTTGGGCTTAAGATTCTCTCTCTCCCCCTCTGCCCCTCTCCCCTGCTCATGCTCTCTCTCTCTCTCTAAAATAAAATAAAAACGAGTAAATCCATACATGAATTACTTGCTGTAAGAAATGATAAAAACTTCACTCATACATATTTTTTAGGATTTTATTTATTTTCGTTTTTTATTAAAATTTTAAAATGTTTATGTATTTATTTTTAATTTTTCTTAAATGTTTACTTATTTTTCAGAGAGAGAGAGAGAGAGAGAACACAAGCAAGGGAAGGGCAGAGAGAGAGGGAGACACAGAATCAGAAGCAGGCTCCGGGCTCTGAGCTGTCAGCACAGAGCCCGGAGCGGGGCTCGAACCCACGAACCGCGAGATTGTGACCTGAGCCCAAGTCAGATAGATGCTCAACCGACTAAGCCACCCAGGCGCCCCCATTTATTTTTAATTTTTTAAAAGTTTATTTATTTTTGAAGGAGAGAGAGAGAGACAGCGTGAGCAGGGGAGAAGCAGAGAGAGAGGGAGACAGAATCCAAGGCAGGCTCCAGGGTCTGAGCTGTCAGCACGGAGCGTGGGGCTCAAACTCATGAACCATGAGATCATGACCTGAGCTGAAGTCAGACACTTAACTGACTGAGCCACCCAGGCACCCCCATTTTTTAATTTAAATTCTAGTCTCATGTGTACCTTAAACTTTAAGTCAGAACAACTTCCAAAGTAGATAAAATAATTTATTGAGTGAAAAATATCATAAATGCATATTGAAATAATAAGACAAGCATAAACCAATGATTATTAAATAGACAACATACATCAGATCAGTAGCTGCTTCTCCTCCATGTGCAAATCCATTATCATGCTTTCATGAGTCATGGGATTTGCTGGTGTTTTCAGGTAGGCACACTATTTCCTAAAGGCAATTATCTAATTATCTAATTATAAAAGAGCATAGTGCTTTTTTTACATATATTTAAAAGTATATTTTGGATGAAAAATATAATTACTATGGATTATTTTTCAATAAATAACCTCTCAACATCCTGCAGAATTGTTTGGGAAAAATGATAATGAAAACCTATTTGGGGAAAATCAATTCCAACATTCTTTTTTTGTTTAAATATTTATTTTTGAGAGAGAGAGAGAGAGAGAGACAGAGCGCAAGCAGGGGAGAAGCAGAAAGTAGGGGTCACAGAATCTGAAGTAGGCTCCAGGCTGTCAGCACAGAGCCTGATGCAGGGCTCAAACCCACAGACTGTGGATTGTGAGATCACGACCTGAGCCGAAGTCAGATGCTTAACTGACTGAGCCACCCAGGCGCCCCTCAATTCCAACATTCTTGATTGTTTACTTTATTTTTTTTGGTTGTTTATTTTAAAAGGTCACGATTACATATTTTATTCTGAGTTCTCTAGCAATGTCATACGAATACATAGTACAAAATGACAATCTCGCAATGGACTGATGGATAAGGCTATCTGGCTCTTTTCAGATAAGAACCTCACTCTGTATCTTGACTGTCAACTTCGACTAATTACTAATTTAATAATTTTATTCAGGACTGATTTGGCCGTGATGCATTAGCTGGAGAGCATGTCCTTTTTCCAATGTAAAGTTTACTTGAGAAGTCAAATTAGGATCAGAAGTTTGCCTGATGAATATAGTTAAAATGTCAAGCTGTTAAAATAGGTGAAGGGGATGAAGACGTACAAACTTTCAGTTATAAAATAAATAAGTCACAGAGATTTAAAAAATACTGTCCAACTGCCCAAGATACCAAAAATACCCAGGCACTTACAACCCTTCAACCCATAGCTCCCTCTTCCGTAACCTGGCCCAAATTACAAAAATCGAAATATTCAAGCAGCATTCTGCACTGGAAAATGTAGTACATTTGAAAACTGAGTCAGAATTCTACTTGATGATTCCCACCCGCTCTTGGTTTGCATAGCTCAGAAAGCTGCCTATTGCTTTACTTTCATTTCTTTTTAGTTCTTAATTTTTTGCCTCAAGCTGCAATGCAGCCACTAGTCACATGTAGCTCCTGAGCACTGGAAATGTGGCTAGTCTGAGTTGAGATGTATTGTAAGTGTCAAATATATACTGGATTTTGAAGACGTACATTAACAAGAATGTAAGATATTTCTTTAATAATTTTGTGTATTGATCACCTGTTGGAATGATAACATTTGGATTTATTGGGGGATATATTTTATTAAAAAATATATCATTAAAATAAATTTTACGTGTTTCTTTTTACTTTAGTGTAGCTGCTAGAAACCTTAAAATTACATATGTGGTTCACATCTTTTACTGGATAGCACTGATCTAAGGCTCTTGAAGGCCTCTCCTGTTACTTTCTTTGGTTGTTCTTTATTGTCTAGCTTCTCTTAACCATTCCTTCCCTTTCCCGTAACTGCTTAGATTTGGAAGGTAAAATAAAAAAAACTAGAAAGTGAAACTCTGTGGCCAACCTTTAAGCCAAGAGAATTAAGTGTACTGGTAGACAATGAAAATCTCAGTTCAATTCTTCAATATGTTGGATTGGTGCTACAATACTGGAAAAAAGGGGGTGGGGGGTGGAGAATAGTCTTCATTAGTGTCTGTAGGGATGGGCTACATGTATATGGAGAATTAAAGAGATAATACAAAATCACACACATACAAGGTAGTAGGACAAAATGTGTTTCATCTCCAATCCTCCCCATCTCTAGGTTTTTAATCTATTTTCTTTTGGCTACACTAATTCGTCTCCCTTTATCTATGCATACTAATTTAGACTGCTCTCTTGGTAGAATGTGGCTGTTGAAAAGATGAAGAAAAACTGTTTGGAGATGAGAATGTGGGGTGGTGTTAGATCTAAAGACGAACATAGAAAGATGTTTATCTAAGTTGAAAAAGACCTTAATTACCCTGTTCCATTTTCCACTCAAAACCATAACCCTTTTATGCATAGAATAAAGGCTGCTTGTAATGTTGGAACATTAATATTCATCAAACATACTGAATATATACCGATGGGGGAAATTCTCTGAAGATATATTTTTCAACAGAGAAAAACATGATGCCATTGTTTGTGAACCTAAAGAACTTCTGAATCCCTCTCCCAAAGTAACAAATTGTTGCAAATCCCTGTGGTGAAATACAGTTTTCAGAAGGAGTACATGACCCGACTTGTTAGCTCCCAGCCAGTTTCAGCCATGTCAAGAAGCCCAGGTAAGATACTACTTGCCTTAAGCTAAGATAAATATTTTTCTTGGTGTTGAGGACATAAAATAGGACATTAAATAGATTACTTAAACATTAATTGTGAGAAGATAGTGGTAAATCTATTCATCAATATTCTTAGGTGGTAAAAATCTAAAACTGACTTTGTTTTATGGTATTAAATCTCTTAGTTTCTATTAGTTCTGAATTGTTGATGTGACAACTCATGAAGATGATTGCAAATTAACTAAAACAGATCCAATTTGTCTTTTAACGAGAACATGTCTTTAACTTGACCCGGCAATGTTAAGCAGGGAAAATTCAGTTTTGATTCCTCTTTGATTTTGCCTATATAGGAAAGAACATGAAGGAAAGATAAACTTGCATTTTTGTTTTGCAAAAATTTGCATCATTCCTAGATGGCTTTGAATGTTGGAAGATTAAAGTTTTATATTTTGAGGAGCATTAGAGAGTGTTGGGGTTAAGTTTATGGGGTTTTAGACTTTTAGATTAAAAATATGCTAGCCATGGGCCCCCGGGTGGCTCCATGGGTTAAGCCTGCTACTTCAGCTTAGGTCATGTCTCATCGTTTGTGAGTTCCAGCCCCGCATCCAGCTCTGTGCTGACAGCTCAGAGCCTGGAACCTGCTTCGGATTCTGTGTCTCCCACTCTCTGCCCCTCCCCCGCTTGCACTCTGTCTCTCTCTCTCAAAAATAAACAAACATTAAAAAAAAACAAAACCAGAATATGCTAGACACCCGAAAGGAAGAATTAAAGCAAATCTCAAACTATTATCCGGTTTCAAAAGAATTATATGCTACTGAGACGGTGGAAATTTCAGGCTGATAGTGTCCAGCCACCATATCAGACATGGTATCTGTTTTCCAGGAAGAACTAAATTGACTAAAATATTGAATTTTGATTTGTGCAGATGTCAACAATAATTTTTCAGAGCCTGAGATTCTGTCACCTAGGAATACCTTCTGGCACGTACCTTTTTTTTTTTTTTTTAAATTGAGATGTAATCCATACACCATAGAATTCAACCTTTTAAAGGGCACAATCCAGTGGTTTTTAGCATATTCCTAAAGTTGTGCAAGCGTTATCACTGTTCTGGAACGTATATTTTACTGTAAACTTTTCTCGGTATGTTCTCACACTTCGCTATGCCAATTGATCCTCCTCAAGCACCTTCAGAGGTGCCGTGTAGGCGGTTGCCACATTTACCCAAGATGTTTTCCTCATTAGTTTCACCTCAAAAGCATAAGGAAGCTGAATTAATAAAGCTACTAAGTTTGATTTCTAGAGTAACAGCCAACAACCTAATCTACGTGTTTGTTTCCGTGCCTAGAACTCTCATTTTATTATGACTGTGAAATCTTATTTGTGACAAGTATTGTAGCCTGGTGGGCCACCGGTGTGCGTCCAAGGACTGCCAAACAATAGGAGACAAGGGGTCGCTCAGTGTGAGGTGGCAGCAGGCCTAAGCCTCCCAGGTCCTTTCCACTCGTTCCCTGGCCCAGGAGCCAGCAGCGCGTTTCTCCCCCAAACGCTGAAGCGTTTAGAGAAGGGGGGTGTGCAGGCTGAAGGGGGCGGTGTAAGAGGGACACGGAGGTGTCAGTACGGCGTCAAGAACGCCAAGCCGCAGGGTAATCGGAGGTGCCCGGCAGGGTGTTCGGGGCGCCCAGTCTCTTGGTCACACGCTCTGGTCGGTCGCCGTGAGCGAACAAGGCGCGCCGGTGCCCGCGCGGGAGACCGCTTCTGGCCGCCGCGCGCGCGCGCGCCATGTGCGTCCCTCATTGGCCACAGCGGGACCACGTGACCCCTGCCGCCAAAACCGCCGGCCGGGCGCGCGCCTTCCCGCCAGAGAAGGGGTGGGTGCAGCGCCGCGGGTGGTCAGTCTCGCCGAGGTGGAGGGAAGGTCGCTCGGAGGGTTTGGGGAAGTTGTCTTAAAAAAAAAAAAAAAAAAAAAAAAAAAAAAAAAAAAAAAAGGTGGGGGGCGCCTGGGTGGCTCAGTCGGTTAAGCGTCCGACTTCAGCTCAGGTCATGATCTCACACTCCGTGAGTTCGAGCCCCGCGTCGGGCTCTGTGCTGACAGCTCAGAGCCTGGAGGGGGCTTCAGATTCTGTGTCTCCCTCTCTCTCTGCCCCTCCCCTGCTCATGCTCTGTCTCTCTCTGTCTCAAAAATAAATAAAAACGTTAAAAAATTTTTAAAAAAGTCTTAAGTACTGCCCAGCGTAAAACTCCTTCTGAGGAAGCTGATTATTGAAAAGTCCCGTTATCCCCTCAGTGGCTTTTGTGCCAGGCTGCGACACAGACTGGAAATGGAAATCACCAGTCATTATTCAGTGACTCGTTGAAGCCAAAATTTGTCTCTGTTACTTTAGCGAAATAAACACGGATGAACACGTAGCTTTTTGGAGAAAGAAAACGTAATTTTTGTAGGGGAAACTTAAAGCTGTTTTTTCTTAGAAAAGTTGAGGGGATGGGTAGGCTCTTGGGAAGTCCGGAACAACCACCCTGATAGGGTCATTTCAGGGAAATGAGAAACTCTTGGGAGAACAAAAGTTAGTAAAAGCAAAAAGAGGCCTTTCCCACTTCTAAAAATGTGATAATTATTGGTGGGAAAGGGCAGAATTATGTTCACATGTGTGCATGTATGTATGTATGTATGTAAGTAGTATAAATGGGATATACTGATTGTAGAAGTCAGTAGAATCCAGATATTCAGCCTCTTTTTTCCCTTTGAGAGTGCTTGGATGCTCGTTTTTGCCCCTCTCTTTTTCTTCCAAGGCTCATCAACTCTCCCCCTCTTCCTCCTGATGGACGCATTTTAGTTTTTTATTCATTAAAAAAAAAATACTAGGGCCTATTATATTTGACACTGTGCTAGATATTGGGGTGACACTGGTGAACAAAAGCATTAACAGCCCCTTCCTTCCTGGAACATACAGTCTGGTAATGGAGGCAGATAGTAGTCAATTAAACATACTAATGGAGGCGCTTGGGTGGCTCAGTGGGTTGAGCGTCCCGATTTCAGCTCAGGTCATGATCTCACACTCCGTGAGCTCGAGCCCCGCGTCGGCTCTGTGCTGACAGCCCGGAGCCTGGGGCCTGCTTCAGATTCTGTGTCTCCCTCTCTCTCTGCCCCTCCCCTGTTCTCTCCTCTCTCTCAAAAATAAATAAACAATAAAAAATTAAAAAAAAAAAACCCATACTAATGTTAAATACAATGTGCTAAGGGCTGAGAAGAGGTCCAGATGCTATAATGGGGCTTCAACCTGGCAGGGAGATTAGAGAAGGCTTTCCTCAAGATGTACGCCTGGAGTGAGACCTGAAAGAGTTAAGGGCGGTGGGAGTTGCAGGCAGAGGGAGAAGCTTGGGCAAGGGAGAGCTGATAGCCTCTCCCCTTCCAATGACTGCCCATCTCATTCATTTCCACTACACATAAATTAATCTTGCCTTGGGGCGCCTGGGTGGCGCAGTCGGTTAAGCGTCCGACTTCAGCCAGGTCACGATCTCGCGGTCTGTGAGTTCGAGCCCCGCGTCAGGCTCTGGGCTGATGGCTCGGAGCCTGGAGCCTGCTTCGGTTTCTGTGTCTCCTTCTCTCTCTGCCCCTCCCCCGTTCATGCTCTGTCTCTCTCTCTGTCCCAAAAAAAAAAAAAAAAAAAAAAAAAAAAATTAATCTTGCCTCTTAGTTATCAGAGACACTTCTTTTTTCTTTCAATTGTTAAATTCTTGGGGATTAACTCATAATCTATAATTATTGTTATAGACAATGTGTGTAAACTAGCTAAGTATATTAACATACTCATCTATTAGGCATTATCATCTCTTGCTTCATATAACAATAAAATTAAAAAAACTGTAGGTATGCAAAGTGGTGAGAGATCATATTATTTTGGAAAATTCAAAAAAAGACATCTTGAGAAAGTAAATTTTGAGATGTGATTCAAAGGTAAGATTTGGTCAAGCAGTGTAAGAAGTCTGGACAGATAAGTTGAGATATATTCTAAGAGCCTTGAAAACAAGTCCAAAGAGTTTATGGAAACTAAATAGAAATGTTCTATCTAACTTTTAAGGACTTTTCTGAGATATTTTTTTCCCTTCCAATGTTTACCTTGGAAAATTTAAAATCTACAAAAAAAAGTTGCGCAAATAAGCCTATTGTTACTCATATACCATTCGCATGAATTTATCATTAGAAAAAAAATTTTAATGCTTCTTTATTTTTGAGAGAGAGATGGGGCGGGGGGAGGGACAGAGAGAGAGGGAGACACAGAATCTGAGACACAGGCTCCAGGCTCAAAGCTGTCAACGCAGAGCCCAATGTGGGGCTCAAACCCACAAACAGTGAGATCATGACCTGAGCCAAAGTTGGACGCTTAACCAACGGAGCCACCCAGGCGCCCCTGGATTTATCATTTTTTGAGGGGACACGTTTGCTTTATCTTTTTATCTCTCTCCATACTCATATACACACATATGGATGCATGTGCACGTGTTTTTCTCTGCTACGAAGAAAGTTATGAGATAAAGTTATGAGATACTAATTTCATCTCTAAATAATTCCATCTCTAAATAATTTGTCTCCTAAGAACAAAGATTATTTTTTGCATAACCACAATACAATTATGACACTTCTAAGATGCGTTTTAAATTAACTTTTGAGTATTTGTGTTAATACATTAAAAATAAATGAGTTACTAATTTTAAATGGCTTGCAACAGTGGCTGACACGCCAAGTGCTATATAAGTGCTTAAAAAAATATTTTCATGGTTGGAAAACTAAAGAATATGAAAAGGCATATGGTGAAAAGTCTTTTTTGTATTCTTGTTCCCCGTCTGTTCAAAATCCCACTCTTAACACTCCTTATTCTAGTCAACCATTGTTCTTGTTTCTTGGGCATTCTTTTAGAGGTTCTTTATGCAAATATGAACAATTGCGAATATAGGTTTTTATACCCTCTCTCTTTTTAGAGGCAAGGTAGCATGCAAAGCACACTATATTTACTTGCTTTCTCACTTAACAATATGATTTGGAGATCTTTGTGCATTAATCCTTGCAGAATGTCATTCTTATTTACAATGGCATAATATTCCATTGTGTGAATATAACATATAGTTTATTTAAATATTTTATTCTTAATATACATATGGGTTGTTTCCAATCATATATATATATATATATATATATATATATATATATATATATGGGCTCTATCCCACAACCCTGGGATCATGACCTGCGCTTAAGTCAAGAGTTGGATGCTTGACCCATGGAGCCACCCAGGCGCCCCCAGCAGGTCCTTTTTTAAAAGAGCAGTTTGACCTTGGTAAGATACTTTGAGCCTTCTTGAGGCTGATTAGTATTCTCGCTAAATTGAAGCAAACTTCAATTGCAAACTTTGAAATTATTAGGTATTGCTAGCAATAGAACATTCAACTACAATGTGTTTAATTGGTTATGAAAGGGTTGTCCTTTGAGAGGAGGCAGTTGCTGTTGATTTTGCACTTGACAGATTTAGATGTTGAAAGTTGGCTGAACCTAAAGCACTAGCTAATGGCTTAAAGCTCTCCTAAAAGAAGCCACTTTCCTCAATTAAGGGAAAAGGTCACACCGAGTTTGAGGTGAGGCCTTGTGTTCTGGTAAACTGGTCTGTCTCTGCAAAGGGGAGGTGTTTTCCAATCTGGAAGCAGAAAGGCCAAGACTTCAAAACCTTCGTCCTCGTTTTTGTCCACCTGTTGTGTCAGCATCCAAAGGTAAAAGGTTGTGCAAGACTCTGGGAGTTAGGGATGGTAGCTACCAGGAATAAAATCTGTAAGTACTGGAATGATTTTTTCCTGAGAATAGTCACTTCCCAGTAATGAAACAAGGAACTGAAATGGCGATTGCTTAAAATTTGGCCCAGTCGTACAGGTAGAGTACCGTGAAGTTTAACACACAGGACTATCCTGCTGGGAAGGAACTATGAAGCGGTTCCTTCATTTTCAACTTAGGCCACATTTTAATTTGCTTCACATTCAGACCATAAACTTCCTGCATGACCTTTTATTGTTTTCTGGACTTGCTCGTTGCCTTTCCTTCTCTTCCGCCACATGATGTGTAGTGACGATTGCTTTGAGTTTCCCCCAGTTTTTAGCAAGTCTCTCTTGCCCCCGGAACTTCCCTCCTGGGGCTGTTCTTTTGCTCCATTCTCGGTGCTCTGTAGGCCTATTGTACCTCTGTCATCCTGGGACTTCCCTTCACACGGGTTGAATTCACCTTCTGCTAAATCTCCTTTCTCTTTCTTGGTTTTGTCATACTCTGGGTTTTTGGAATACTCCCTCGGGAGACTTCCTAAGAAATTCTGTATGGGAGGAAAATCTTCCCGAGCCCTTGCATATCTGCAAATGTCTTTATTCACCTCTCACATATAAGTGAGAGTTCAGCTAGACATAGAATTCTAGGTTGAGAATAATTTTTTAGGGGTACTGGGTGGCTCATTCAGTTAAGCGTCTGACTCTTGATCTCAGCTCAGGTCTTGATCTCAGGGTTGTAAGCTCAAGCCCCATGTTGGTCTCCATGCTGGGCATGAAGTCTATTTAAGGAAAGAAAATATTTATTTTATTTTATTTTATTTTTAAATATTTTTAATGTTTATTTACTTTTGAGAGAGAGAGAGAGAGAGACAGATTATGAGTGGGGGAAGGGCAGAGATAGAGGGAGACACAGAATCTGAAGCAGAATCTGAGCTGTCAGCACAGAGCCTGACACGGGGTCGAACTCACGAACCATGAGATCATGACCTGAGCCGAAGTTGAATGCTTAACCAACTGAGCCACCCAGGTGCCCCAAAAGAAAATAATTTTTTATAAAATTCTGGGGCAAAAATTGTGCCTTTATATTCTAGTATTTGTTGTTGTTGGGAAGTCAGTTGCCAAATTAATCCATGTTTCTCTTTGGAGATTTTTAGCATCTCCTATGCTTGGTGTTTTGAAATTTTAATATGTTCTAGAAGTGAGGTTTTTACTTCCCCATTTGTGGTCCTGAGAACTTGGTGGGGCTTGTGTGTGTGTGTATGCTTGCGTCCATGCACATGGGACTTTCTAGTCTGAAGTTTGGTGACCTTCAGCTTTGGGAAGCTGTCTTACACTGTTTGGTTTGAAATTTACCCCCTCTATTGATCTCTTTCTGGTACTCCCATAAATCAAATGCTTGTCTTTCCATATCGGCCCTCTACATCACCTATCTTTTCTCTAATGTCTTTTAATCTTCTTTTTTTTTTTTTTCCTGAGTGATTTCCTTGACTTTATTTTTTCAGACCATCCATTTTATTTTTGATTTTGAAAATCATATTTTTAAAATTGGTAAGATCTTGTTTTGGGATTATTCTTTTTTCCATAGCATTCTCTTTTGTTTCTCGAATGTAATACTTTCTTAAATCTCTCAAAATATATACTCTATAATTTGCAAACTTACTTTTCTATTCCCTGAGTTCTATGTTTCTCTTGGGGTTAATTTTATTTGTTTTCTGGTATTTCTCTTGCATCCTGTGGTCCTTATCAATTGCTGGTGATCCTTTGTTATTTTAAAGAAATATGGACTGTGTAGCTGGTGTGGGTTTTTTCTGCTGTTGTGTGAGTAGGACTGTTTTCTTAGCAGCAGTAGCTAACAATTATGTAGTGTTTATCCAAGTTCTAGGCACTGCCCTGTGGGGGATAAATGTATTAACTCATTTTATCATTTCGACAACCTCTCTATGAGGTAGTTACCACGATACTTCATTAAGTTTGATATTCCATCAACTGTAAAATATACCATCATTTTGTTTACTCCTAAGAAGGTAAATGTTGTTGAAATACGACATGACTAGGATGTAAAACGCATTCTGATTCTGGAGGCAGTAAAAAGCTTAGGGTTGATGAAATAATACGTTACTATTCCTATCTTACAGTTGGAGAAACTGAGGCATAGAGAGATTAAATAACTTGTCCCAGGTTACGTAGTGTTATCTGTAGTGGATTTAACAATCAAACCCAAGTGATCTGGCTTCAGGATTTTACCACTATGCTTAACTGGCTCCCCAATGAGTAGGGACTCATATGGGGGCATAGGAGGGCTCTGAGTTGGCAGTGGGCATTAGGGACATGAATTAGGGAGCTCATTTTCTGGCCCCAGGTCCCCTAAATGCTAGAACAAGGAGACCTTTTTTTCCCCTTCCGCCAAGGAGACCTTTAATTTGAGGCACCAACATTCATAAAAAGGCTTTAGCTTCCTTCACAAGATTCGTTCTCTTCTGTTAGAGAAGAGTGTTTTTTGCTTGAAGTTTGTGGTGGGTATAGCGGCCTGGGGGTGTTGAGGGACCAACTGGTACAGCTGATCCTCATCAGAGTTCCAATCTCTCATCTCCCTCTCCCAGCTTTGGGGTTTGAGTGAGTAAATGGGCTTCCAAGCCTCAGGAGCTCGTGTGGTGGGGTCTTGGCGCTTTCTCTGTCTGGCCCATTTGTCCTCTTGTCTCATTTGCTTTCTGCCTTCCAGAAACACGTACACATCTCTCATCTGCTGTTGACCCAGTCTCCCATTCTTTTCACTGTTGTGGTTTTATTCTTTTTTTATACATTCATTTTGGTTGTGCCTTGGGAGGGATTAGGGGAAATGGGAGGCCAATGCTTGTGCTCACTCTTAAGCCAGAAGTCCCTATGCCTCTATTTTTAGTGAACAAAATCAAGATTCTGAAAGTGATCACCATATGAGAAAATAAAGTATTCACATTATAGTTAGCAGCAGAGAAACACTTATAAAATCTTAGAAGCATGTTTGCTTAAAAGTTTTCCAAAATGCAACTGAAGGGACAGTTGGTCAAAGTTGCTTATGTAGGACTCACAACACATAGCAATGTTTTTTAAAATTCCACTACATTGAGGCTTATTATTTGCTTTATGAAGGAATTATTCTTGCAAAAGGATTAACCACATGATTGTCCCAAATCTCCCAGTAGGCCATTTAGACTATGATTTTATTTTCAGAATTCTGTGTGGAGATATATATCTCCCTCTGTATTAAAAATTCAATACTTGGGGGGTGCCTGGGGGCTCAGTTGGTTAAGTGTCTGACTTTGGCTCAGGTCATGATCTCATGGTTCATGAGTTTGAGCCCTGCATCGGGTTCTCTGCTGTCAGCACAGAGCCCGCTTTGGATCCTCTGTCCCCCTCTCTCTGCCCCTCCCCTGCTCATGTACACTCGCTCTCTCTCTTAAAAATAAACATTTTTTTTAAAAAAAGGAAAAAAGTAAAAATTCAATACTTGGAAAATAATAAAGGTTTACCTTTTTTGTTTAATTCATTTTGATTATCTTGTCACAAGACTTCTCACTTCTCCAACATATGACTATTTTATTTTTATTTATTTATTTTTCAAATTAACTATTTATTAATTAATTTATTATTTATTTAACATTTTTTTTAATGTTTATTACTTATATTTGAGAGAGAGAGAGCATGAGCAGGGGAGGGGCAGAGAGAGAGGCACAGAATCAGAAGCAGGCTCCAGGCTCTGAGCTGTCAGCACAGAGGCGTATGTGGGGCTCAAACCCATGAACTATGAGATCATGACCTGAACCGAAGTCGGACGATTAACTGACTGAGCCACCCAGGTGCCCCAATTTATTTTTTAATTTACATCCAAGTTAGTTAGCATATAGTGCAATAATGATTTCAGGAGTAGATTCCAGTGATTCATCCCCTACGTATAACACCCAGTGCTCATCCCAAGTGTCTTCCTTAATGCCCTTTACCCATTTAGCCCATCCCCCACCCCCCCTCCAGCAACCCTCAGTTTGTTCTCTGTATCTAAGAGAACATATGACTATTGTAGAGCTTTGATTTAGTAATTTCTTTCCTGTAATCTTATATTTCTTATACTGTGGTGGTATAACTGTTTTGCTGTGTAAATGTCTGTAGGAGAGGTATACTGGCTCTCTTTAGTCAACAAATAATTCTGACTAAATAGGTTGAGTACTGAATCCATTTTGCATTCGACTTTTGTGAGGAGTGGGTAAATGACCGGAAGCAAAAACAAAAGCCTCTAGCGTCAGGAACCTAGTTTTTTTTTTTTTTTTTAAGATTTTTTTTTCTTTTTTTTTTTAACGTTTATTTATTTTTGAGACAGAGAGAAACAGAGCATGAACAGGAGAGGGTCAGAGAGAGAGGGAGACACAGAATCTGAAACAGGCTCCAGGCTCTGAGCTGTCAGCACAGAGCCCGACGCGGGGCTCGAACTCACGAACCACGAGATCATGACCTGAGCCGAAGTCTGACACTTAACCGACTGAGCCACCCAGGCGCCCCAGGAACCTAGTTTTTAAATTTTACTTTCAGAGTCTATCCTGAAGCCAATGTATAGCCAACACTATTTCTTACACAGTTTTATCTATATTCAACAGCTCTGGACAATGATAATTGACATAGATATTTATGATTATTTGTTTGGTTACAGGGAAGAGAAACGTACTCCGGTCACCTCCAGAAAGCTGTGGTTGCTGGTGAGGATGCTTGTGAAAGAGAACTGAACTTGGAGGGTTCAAGTTCTAAGGCAGTTCTGGGGCCAGTCTTTTCTTTTTCTTGCTATCTTTCTGTTTGCTCTGCTTAGGTCTTCTCTATCAGCCAGCTTCTTCCATCTCTCCTTCAAATGTTTCCTTCCCCTTCATAATTTTCACTTGCAAAGGCTTTGACTTATCCTGGGCCCAACATAATCCCGTGGCATTCCTGGTCCCACTGCCAACTTTTCCTTTAGTCTCCTGAACTTAGTCTCCTAAACAATGAACTGAGAGGAAGGGACCCTGCTCTCTTTTGGCCAACCAGTGGATGATATGTTCTTGGCTCAGGTGTCCATCTCTGATCTAAACAGCTGTGGTCTGGGGTTGGGGTGGGGACGTGGGAGAAGGAGCTAGACTGCTTAGGCAATATGGCAGATTCTTTTGGAAGGGGGTGTGGGCAAGTCAGACAATGATTGGCATCTTTAATGAAAGGACTTTAAGGTGTGTTTCAGGATTCTGAATCACCTGAATCATTCTGAATCATCACCATTAACAACAACAACAACAACAACAACACACACACTGACACATACATGGTCATTTTCTGTATACCATACTTAACCAAGTAACAATGCCCATTAGTACAGTTTAGAAGGAAATTTTCAACAAGCATTGAAAGCTGGTTAGAAAATACTGTTATAGTGTTTCTCCTGTTTCCCCATGTACCTCTCTGACTATTCCTTCTCAGTCATTTTTGTGGGCTTTTGTTCCTTTGCCTATCTTGTTAGCCATCAGTCTTATCCATCAGCTACATAAACTTTGAAAGATCTTATCCACACCTGCATTTTTATTGAATAAATAAATGATAACTCTTAAATCTTTAAGTTCTGACATCTCTTGAGCTTTAGGTATATTCCTTTTATTATTATTATTATCATTATTATTATTATTATTATTTGCTTCAGATATATTCCAGATGTCTGCTAAGATGTCCTACAGGTACCTTAAATTTATAAATGAACTCGAATTTTCTTCTTCCTCTTTCTGCCTGCCTCCTCTGCCTTCTATACCTGTCCTCCCTCGACCCTCATTCTCTGTACAGGCTGATACTGCCATCACCTTTCCAGTCTCCTGAGCTGGTAAAGTAAGAATTTCCCTTTCCCTCCCCTTTCTCAGCAAATCTTTTGCCAAATTCCAGCCTATTCTGCTTCCTAAACATTTATAGAATCTGTTCTCCCCACTCCACCTCTGTTAGTACTATTTCAGGTTAGTACTAGTTCAGGCTCTGTATGCTGAGGTTTAAGAGCATGGGCTCTGGAGCCAGGCAGACCTGGGTTTAAATCCTGGCTCTCACGCTTTCAGCCACTGGCAAGTTACTCATTCCCTCTAACCCCACCCCTCCGCCCCGCCCCCCCATCCCCAAGCCTGGTTGCACATGGGAACCACTTGAGGAGCTTTAAACAAAATACCAATTCTTGGCTCAACTGATTTCGCTGGAATGGAGTGAGGCCTGAACAGTGGGAGTTTTAAAAGCCTCCCCAGGGGTGCCTGGGTGGCTCAGTTGGTTAAGCATCGACTTAGTTGGTTAAGCGTCGACTAGGTTAAGAGCTGACTTCGGCTCAGGTCATGATCTCGCGGTCCGTGAGTTCGAGCCCCGCGTCGGGCTCTGTGCTGACAGCTCAGAGTCTGGAGCCTGTTTCAGATTCTGTGTCTCCCTCTCTCTGACCCTCCCCTGTTCATGCTCTGTCTCTCTCTGTCTCAAAAATAAATAAACGTTTAAAAATAAAATAAAATAAAAGCCTCCCCAAGGGATTCCAAGGTGGAACCAAGTCTGAAAAGCACTGCTCTAAACCACAACTCTCTCATCTGTAGCATGGGGTAATGACCTCATGGGGGTCATTGTGAGGGAGTACTCAGTAAGACAATGCCTATATGGCCTGGCATGTGGTAAGTATGCTAGTTATTTTTAGGCAACTCCTTATCATCTCTCTGCAGCACTTTGCCGTAGCCTTAAAAAAAATTTTTTTTAATGTTTATTTTTTAGAGAGGTGGGGGAGGGATGGGGGGGAGAGGGGGAGACACAGAATCTGAAGGAGGCTCCAGGCTCCAAGCTGTCAGCCCAGAGCCCAATGCGGGGCTTGAACCCACGAACCGTGAGATCATGACCTGAGCCAAAGTCGGATACTTAACCGACTGAGCCAGCCAGGCGCCCCTGCAGTAGCCTTTTAATGCATTCCCTGCCTTAAGTCTTGCCCATCTTCACTCTGATCCCAGAGGGTAAGAGCTAGGAGCGAATCTGATCAAGTCATTTCCTGCTTGAAACCTTTCAGTGGGTCCCCTGCCCTACTGGATGAAGTCCCAGCCTTTCACTGTGCCTTCATGATTTTGCTCTTGCCTACTCTGTTACCTACCTTTTTCTCCCATCATTCGCTGCCTTTTAACAGTAGCACTACTTAGAGGTTATGTACAAAGCCTCACTGTCTGTTACCCCCATGCCTTTGCTCATGTGACACTTGCTGCTGTTGGCAAGGTCTTGTTCCACTCCTTTCCAGCTGGCCCCGCCCCCATCTCCCCATCTCTCTCTTCTTCTCCTGGCTGATTCTTATTCATCCTTCCTTCTTCAATGCTGAACTCAGTTATCATTTTCTTTGGGACATCTGCCCCGGCTCCTCTGTGCAGACCTTACTTTTACGTACTATAACATGTTGAATTGTGGTTTGTGTCTCTCTCCTGCTAGACTCTTTGAGGACAGGACTTAATCTCTCAGTACTAAGCCCGAAAAATCAAAGTCCTTCAAAATTTCAAAGTCCTGAAACAACACAGGTTCAATGCATAATTTGCTGTATCTATGATACAGCTTATATCTATTTTAGCCCAAATTTATCTTCCTCTCCTCTGTATTCCTGAAGCACTTGCTAATTGTTTAATCCCTAACCAGTGGGTTATCAGCAACGTAAGGACAGAAACCTTGTCTTTATAAGTTCCCCAAAGCACTCAGCGCAGTAGTTTACTTATAGTGTTGCTTAAAAACACTTATTGGTTAGGGGAGCCTGGGTGGCTCAGTCAGTTAGGCATCAGACTTTGGCTCAGGTCATGATCTTGTGATCTGTGAGTTCAAGCCCCTCACTGGGCTCTGTGCTGACAGCTCAGAGCCTGGAGCCTGCTTCAGATTCTGTGTCTCCTTCTTTCTCTGCCCCTCCCCCATTCTGTGTGTGTGTGTGTGTGTGTGTGTGTGTTAAAAAAACACACTTATTGGTTGTTGGAAGCAAATAAAGTTTGGAGGAACTCATTCAAGGATCATGGATATAAGCATTAAAATGGAAAGCTCTATCTTACAAAACTATAAAGATACAGATCTGTACTGTCCAGGATGATAGCTACTAACTGTGTTTGTTTCTTGAGTGCTTGAAATGTGGCCAGTTGAGGAACTGAATTTTAAGTTTTATTTATTTTCAATTAAAGTTTAAAAACTGATACTTGATTTAATTGTTGGAAAACTATTAAGTACATTTGGAACAACATATATATATATATATATATATATATATATATAAACAACTTGGATATATGATTCTACCTTTTAAACTGTAAGTTTCATGAAATACAAATACAAATCAGGGTTTTCCAACGAAAAGATAGCACCTGGATTGAGATGTGCTGTAAGTATGAAATAAACACTGGATTTGAAAGACTTAACTATAAAAAATGCAAAACATATTGTTAGTAATTTGGGGATGACTGCGTGACTCAGTTGGTTAAGCGTCTGACTCTTGATTTCAGCTCAGGTCATGATATCAGGGTCGTGAGATCAAGCCCATGCTGGGCATGGAGCCTGCTTAAGATTCTCTCTCTCCCTCTCCCTCTGCCCCTCCCCTGCTCTCCCTCTCCCTCTCTCTCTCTCTCAAAAAAAAAAATTGTATTGATTTTATGTTTCATGATAATATTTTGGATGTATTGTCTTAAGTAAAATATATTACTAAAATATTTTTGCCTGATGTTACTACTAGAAAATTTAAAATTAATGTGTAGTTTGAATTATGTTCCTATTGAACAGAACTAATCTATCCCAATGCAAGGCTTTGCTTTTCTATAGTCATCAATGATGAGATTTCATCCCTTTCATTGTCTAAGACAGTTTTTAGTGACTAGTGGTGAGTGATTTATAGTTAATACTCTCTTTTGAACTCTTTTCTGTTCAATGTAGATCACAATCTGCCTTCTCAGCCCAAAGAGAGTAGCATTGGCCAGAACCATCACCAGGAGGAAGTAATCCACAAGTTGGCCATGCAGTTAAGAAACATTGGGGACAGCATCAATCGTGGGATGGTTCAAGAGGTAAGTCTTCAGTTTCCCCAGAAACAGCCAGTCAGGTAGGAAGGAAGAGCAAACAGAACAATGATTGCCAAGTGGCTGGGAGGCCCAGGAATTAGCAGAACATGAGGATTAATAATGTCCAAATGCTGAAACATTAGATCTGAAAATTGTGAACCTGAGTCAAAGCCAATATTTGATCTCACACTTGTTACTCAAACTGTGGTCCGTGGACAGCAACATCAGCATCATGTAGCATCTGGTCAAATATGCAAAAGCTCACGCCCCAGCCACAATGCCAGAGTCAGGATCTACTTTTTTACACACACCCCAGGAGGTTTGCATGCACATTAAAGTGTGAGAGACTTTGCTCCACACCCTCCAACCTGGGTGCATATTAGAATCACCGTTGAAGTTTTAAGAACTACAGATGCCTGGGCCCCACCTTGAGAGATTCTTTTTTTTTTTTTTCAAATTTTTTTTAACGTTTTATTTATGAGACAGGGAGAGACAGAGCATGAACGGGGGAGGGTCAGAGAGAGAGGGAGACACAGAATCTGAAACAGGCTCCAGGCTCTGAGCAGTCAGCACAGAGCCCGACACGGGGCTTGAACTCACGAACAGTGAGATCGTGACCTGAGCCGAAGTCGGACGCTTAACCGACTGAGCCACCCAGGCGCCCCGAGAGATTCTAATTTTATTGTCAAGAGGTGTGGCCTGGGCATCAGGTACTTTAAAAGCTCCACAGGTGAATCTAATGCCCATTCAGGGAGGAGAAAACCCTTAACTGTGGTTTTCCTCCTTGAACCGACCCAGAGGTGATGATCTAAGCCCCACTCCCGCTGATTTCTTTGTTTCTCCTGATTATTATATGAGATAATAAGGGAAAGAATAATGGTTACTGTTTGAGATCTTAGAGGAGCTCAAGTCCACTAGAATAACCTATAGTTGGCAGTGGAGAGAGAATGATACGTGAGGCTCCACGGGGGGGGGGGGGGGGGGGGCTGCCCCTCAGAGCCTGACTTCTTCCCCTCAAAAGTACCTGTCCTGTGAGGATTCATCACTGCTGCTGCCATCATGCTGGTTTCAGGGATGCCATGTCCTCTTTTATGCTCTGGTTCAAATGCGGCTAATACTCAGCCTTTCCCCCAGGTAAAACATTCCCTGAGACAAAACATGAATGAACGGTCCCAACAACAACACTACTGAAAGTAAGAAGGAAACAAAGAGGAAAGAAACACAGAGAGTCGAATAAAATACCTGACGGACCGATTTCATTCAAGCAAATTTTATTTAGTGCGTACTATATGCAAGACTCAGTTCCAGGCATTGGCAGCTAGAGCAGAGAGCCGGACAGAAGGGGAGCCTGCTCTCATTGAACTCGTGATGAACAGTAAAGCGGATAACTAGGCAGGGATGTAGGCTCAAAGCAGGATTGGGGATACCGAGTGATGGAGAGTGACTTTGGATGGGTGATCAGGGAAGGCCTCCCTGGGGAGGCAAGATTTGAGCTGAGACTGGAAGTGAGGGAGTGAGCCATGGGAATACCTGGGGGACAAGTGTTCCAGGCAGGGGAACAGGGAGCGCGTGCGATAGGAACAGGCCTAAGGAAGAGCGAGGGGGGCCAGAGTAGCTGGAATGGAGTGAGTTGAGGTCCAGGAGTTGGCTTCAGTCATAGAGGCAATGATAAGGTGTTTGGGTTTTACCCCACGCATAAGGAAGCTTCTGGAGAGGGAGAGCAGGAGAGCTTTGTGAGCTGATTCACATTTAGAATGGGTACTGGCTGCCGAGCAGAGAGTAGGCTGTTGTGAAAATTAAATGAGATAATCTTTGTAAATCACTTAGAACAGAACCCGACCCACGGAAAATGATCAATAAATGTTAACTCGAACAAAAAATTGTTTTCTGCCTTTGCCCTTTTAATAGTTGTGCCCTGGACCACAAAACAGTTGGAGTTGACCACCTCTGTGCTATGGATCATTTACCAGCATGCTCGAGATATTTACCATTTCCTTTCTATGCTACAGTTTCCTCTGTAGGAAAGTTTTCACTGATGACTGGACTTTATGCATTCTAGGAAAGCCCTTAGTGTATCTTCCCTGCCTCTTTATCTGCTAATTCTGAATACTCATGGTTCCTTCTAATTTTTTCTCTGAAGAGGACAGAGGACAAATCACAACCAACTATTTTCTGTATTTGCCTCAACCCAATCAAGAGGTCACTGCTCTCCATAGCCTCCTATTCCATTTTTCTCCCTTTCTTTCTTTCCCTTACCTTTGAAGTTATAATTTACTTGTGTCTTAAATTGACCCCTACAGCTTAATAAGTTGACACTGAACTCCCTAGCTTTTTTTTTTTAAAAATGAGGGGCACCTCACAGTTTGTGAGTTCAACCCCTCCTCGGGCTCTCTGAGCAGAGCCCACTTCAGATACTCTGTCCCCCTCTCTCTCTGCCCCTGCCCCACTTATACTCTCTCTCTCTTAAAAATAAATAATCGAACTTAAAGTTGATTCTGATGATGGTTGTACAGCTCTGTGAATATTCTAAAAACCATTAGCTGTACATTACTCAACAGGAAAATTATACAGTATATAAATTTTATTTTTCCATAAAGTTATCATTAAATTTTTTTTAATGTTTATTTATTTTTGAGAGAGAGAGAGAGAGAGAGAGAGAGAGCATGAGCAGGGGAGGGGCAGAGAGAGAGGGAGACACAGAATCCAAAGCAGACTCCAGGCTCTGAGCTGTCAGCATAGAGCCCGATGTGGGGTTGGAACTCATGGAACCGAGAGATCAGGACCTGAGCCGAAGTTGGACGCCTAACTGACTGAGCCACCCAGACGCCCCTCATATTGTGGTTTTGATCTGCGCTTTCCTGATGGCTAGTGTTGTGTATCTTGTTATGTGCTTACTGCTCATTTGGATGTCTCTTTGGAGAAATGTCTGTTCAGATCCTTTGCCCATTTTAAAATTGGCTTATTTGTCTTTTTATGATTGAGCTGTTGGAGTTCTTTATACATTCTAGATGTAAGTTCCTTATTGGATATATTATTTGCAAATATTTTCTCCCATTTTCACTTTTTGGATGGTGTCCTTTGAAGCACTGAACTTTTAAATTTTGATGAGGTTCGATTTACCTATTTTTTCTTTTGTTTCTACTGCTTTAGGGGTCATAGCTAAGAAATCATTGCCTAATCCAAAGTCATGAGGATTTACACCTATGTGTTCTTCTAAGAGATTTATAGTTTTAGCTGTTAAATTTAGGTCTTTGATCCATTTTTGTGTATGCTGTGAGTTAAAAGTTTATCTTCATTCTTTTGCATGTGGGTATCCATCCAGTTGTCCCAGAACCCTTTGTTGAAAAGACCATTCTTTCCCTATTAAATTGCCTTGGCATCCTTGTCGAAAATTAATTGACTGTAAATGTGAGCGTTTATTTCTGGGCTCTCCATTCTATTCCATTGATCTATATGTCTATCCTTATGCCTGCCCTAGCGTTTCCTGCAGCATTTCACAAAGTCGGCTTTGCCCTAGGCTTTGAAAGGTACCTTGGCCTGGACCACAAAATTGCATTTTAGGTCCACCTTTAAGTAGCTCACGGTGCGTCTAAAAAATAATAGTAAAAATTCCTCCAAAGCGTGGCTCTAAAATGCTCAAGGCTTTTTACTCTGCTGCTTCAAGACTTAAATCAAGCAACTGTAGCAGAATTTCAAATCTGGAATGATGTATTTCTTTTGTATATAGTCATCGCGGATTCACCTTTTGTATTCTGTTTAATCAAGCGGTCACACTGATCCTCCAGATGTCTTCCTGCTTTTGGCATAAGGAGACTTTCATTCTTGCGCTTGGAGCTCCCTAGCAAGGAGTTCACCAAGTTCTGCTTTGGTCTGCGAGTAGATCTCTCTTGAGCGGCTACAAAGCTTGGTCTCTTGTTCTTTTCACGTAAGCAAGTGTTCTTTGTTTTCAAGCGGGCCTTGATTCTCAAAATAACGTCTTCTATTTTGCTATTTAGGGTTTTGGAGGGATTTTGGTTCAAGGACCTGGTCTTTTTTTTTTTTTTTTTTTTTTTTTTTTTTTTTAAATCTGGAGCATTGTACTTTTCCTAGATATAAACTATGTTTTAAAATAGACTTCCCATTGCTTTTAGGATCTTAAATGTGTCTTTGGAATTTTATCTCCATAGGACTCTCTCCTTCTGGGTTCTAGTAACTGTGCCACCCCATATCCCCAACACTATAGGCAACAACTCAGACGTTACCTGCCCACGTGGTATTGCGTCACCTGTGTGCTCCCCACCTTTGTAGACTGTCTCTTTATTTAACTGTCCCTGAGTTATCCTAATTTGAGTGTGCCATCTGTCTCCTCTGGGACCCTGACTGGTACAGTAATGCATATGGAATTTCTTTGTTTAAAAGAGGGAAGGGAAACTAACATCTATTATTAAACAATTTCTTCCAGGTACTCTTTGAGAGACTCTTATGTGTTTTAGTCAATTCTCTCAATAACTCTATGGATTAGTGGATTAGTATGAGGTTCAGAGAGATTAGGTAACCTAAGGTCATTTGGCAATTAAGTGCCAAAGCTGGAATTTAAATATATGAGCCTCTGACTTGGTGCTCTGTACCTTTTCTTATCTACCTTGCTGGAAGGAAATCCATTCCATTTTCCTAACTGATACCAACTATAAAAGAGAAAAAAAACCCTTTAATGATTCCTAGTTGCTGACAGGACAAAGTCTAAATTCTTTAGTTTGCCACTGTTGGTTTATCATTCATTCATTCATTCATTCATTTATATAACTAATATTTATAGAATACTGTCTATTATGTGTCAGGATCCGTTTAAGTGCTGGAGATATAGCAGTGATTAAAAGTGAGAAAACTCCTTGATCTCATGGAGCTTATATGCTTGTTTTTTTTAAACATTAAAAAAATTTTTTTAATGTTATTTATTTTTGAGAGAGAGAGAGAGAGAGAGCAGGGGAGGGGTGGAGAGAGAGGGGGACAGAGGATCTGAAGCAGGTTCTGTGCTGACAGCACAGAGCCCGATGTGGGGCTTGAACAAACCGTGAAGTCATGATCTGAGCTGAAGTCAGACGCTTAACCAACTGAGCCACCCAGGGGCCCCTCTTGGAGTTTATATCCTAAAACGGGAGACAGACTATAAGCAGACAAAGTATGCAGTTTAATCAGTCAATGACAAATATTGTGCAGAAAAATAAAGCAAGGAAAGGAAGGAGGAGTGTTGGGGGGTTTACAATTTTAAGTAGAGGGGGAAGGCCTTACTACTGAGAGGATGACTTCTGAGGGAAACCTTGACAGAGGTGTAGGAGGGAGCCGTGCATCTCTGGAGGGGGAGAGCAGTGGAGGCGGAAGGGGGGTGGGAAGCAGAGACGTGGAGGCAGGAGCATGTCTGGCATGTTTGAAGAAGAGCAAGGAGGCAGCGAAGGAAGCTGAGTAAGGGAGAAAGTAGTAAAAAGTATGGTCAGAGCGGCTGGTTGGGGCAGAGTGGGCAGGATCCCAGGTCCCCCTGAGGACTGAAGCAGAGCCATGGGAGAGCACCGAGCACAGGAGGCACATTTCACCGTTCACCAAGGCTGCTGTGTGGTGAATAGACTGCAGGAGGAGGGGCAGGGCCAGGGAGAGCCATTTGTTCTTCTTTGATGTTCCGGAATAAACAGCGGCCTTTACTTACTCCTCCACAAACCTGCTGTGCTGTCACCTCCCACTTCGCTCATACTCACTCCCCCCTACGCTCATCTAAGTCCTATCAGTTCTTCCAACCCCAAAACAAACACTTGGCTTCTTTGAAAGGACTAAGAAAGTGCCCTGCAAAGCCAGAGGCAGAGGTTACCAGCCCCGGAAAGAGTGCCCCCACGTGCGGATGATTCGGATGGAAAAGATACATCCAGACGAAGCTTCCCACAAGGCGGGCGGAGGAATAGACCCAGATATCCTCCTGCTCATACAATTCATAAAGCAGCCCAGGAAGCTTGTTTGTGGCATTCGTTGAATTAATATTGAGTTTCTACCTTTGGATTATTTTATCGATTTAAAAAAAAATTTTTTTAAGTTTATTTATTTTTGACAGAGACAGTACGAGCATGAGCTGGGGAGGGGCAGAGAGAGAGAGAGAGGGAGACAAAGAATCCGAGGCAGGCTCCAGGCTCCAAGCTGTTAGCACAGAGCCCGACCGAACCCACGAACTGTGAGATCATGACCTGGGCCAAAGTCAGACTTACGCTTAACCCATTGAGCCACCCAGGCGCCCCTATTCTATCGATTTTTTAAAAAAGCCTCTCTCTCGGGGCGCCTGGGTGGCTCAGTCGGTTAAGCGTCCGACTTCAACTCAGGTCACGATCTCGCGGTCCGTGAGTTCGAGCCCCGCGTCGGGCTCTGGGCTGATGGCTCAGAGCCTGGAGCCTGCTTCCGGTTCTGTGTCTCCCTCTCTCTCTACCCCTCCCCCGTTCGTGCTCTGTCTCTCTTTGTCTCAAAAATAAATAAAAATTAAAAAAAAAAAAAAAAAAGCTTCTCTCTCCCTCTTCTGTTCAACAGGATCTTCTCCAACAGGAAGTCAGGGAGGCACTGGCTCATTGTGTCTTGGTTTTCTTTGGAGGAGTTCATGCACTGCAGCGCTTTCTCTGGAATATCCGTTGGATGTAAAAGATATGTAAATGCCACCTTCTAACCTCTGAGAAAACAAGAATCCCACTGGGGCAGATGGAAGCAGACCCTTCTCTGTCTCCCTCTCTTTTTACTCATCACTGTTGGTTCACGCCTGGTTTCTTGGAGGACTGCAGACTCACTGGCCGTTTGTCTGTTCAGAGCCACCTGCCGTGAGACGTCTGTGACTGCCTCCCCGGCAAAGCCCCAGGGGGCCTTGCCACTTAGAATTCTACCACCAGTGCTGTGGACGGTCCCCGGTGCTCTTTGTAAAGCAACCTGAAGCATCTTCTTTCATGAGTGAAATTGAACCTTGTTCTCAAAGCAGAGGTCACAGAAATGGGTGCTTTCTCCTGGCCCTTCCCTGGGTACTGGGCCCTCCAGCAACCTGCTGACTCCACCCTTGTTGCCTGTGTCCAGACCTGCAGTGCCCTGTTCTTAGACCTCTCCGTCTACCTCACCTTCCTTCTCTTCTCCCCCTTTTGGAAGCATTAAGAAAGTTTCTGGTTATAAATTATAAGTTCTATATATACATTTTGAGTTCTTTGTAGGAAGAGTGCTATTTAAAAATTAATAATTTAAGAAATGAAATAAATATTGTTATATTTTTGAGCATGAAACACCTGTGCATGTTCCTTTTGTGAAGGAGGGGTTCCACTTGTTTCTGTCATATGGGTTCAAAATTTTGTAGATTTTGATCATATGTAGCATTCCCTTCCAAAGGGAAACGTCCTCATTTTTTCAGTTTGTCTCAGGCCATGCCTATACAGTTCCAAAATAGATAAACATTAAAAAAAATTTTAAACATCTTTCTTATTTATTTTTACTCTTTTGATAGGTATTTATTCCCATGGTTAAAAATCAAAACATATAAAAAGGCTTCAATGAAAACTCTTGCTCTTCTTTTCTTTTTTTAAAAAATTTTTAATGTTTATTTTTGAGAGAGAGACAGAGAGAGAGACAGAGTGTGAGTCGGGGAGAGACAGAGAGAGAGGGAGACACAGGATCCGAAGCAGGCTCCAGGCTCTGAGCTGTGAGCACAGAGCCAGATGCGGGGCTCAAACCCACGAACCACGAGATCACGACCCGAGCCAAAGTCAGACGTTTAACCGACTGAGCCACCCAGGCACCCCATGACAGCTGGAATTCTAAGCCGGGTGGACTGTCCTGAGTCTAGGTTCCTAAAGACTATGCTGTACTGCCTCTTGGAGAACTTGCCATCCCTCACAGAGAGATGAGACAGTGTTCTGTTAAATGGATCTACCATAATTTATTTCATCAGCCCCCTTTTAATGGATGCCTGGATCGTTTCTAATTGTTCCTTATCATAAGCCATGCTGAAATAAACAACATGTACGTTTTGGATAGGTGCGTTGGATTCATTGAATACATTGCCGGCAGTGGGACTGCTGGCTGAAGGGTATGTGCATTTGTAACTTTGCCAGATCCTGTCTTACTACCTTCCGTGGGCTTGCCCAATGTGCTCTGTTCCCCTCGGCCTCTCCAGTGGATTATGTCATTAGACTTTTGAATTTTTGCCAGATTAACAGGTAAAAAAATGATATCTCAGAAAACTTTATTTTGCACACCTTAATAATGAGTGAGTCTGAGCACCTTCTATATCCGGGGCCATTCAGCATTTTGTTTTAGGAGGACTTTCTATTCATATCCTTTGCTCCTTTTTCTGTTGGGTTTCTGGCCTTGTTCTTACTAGTTTCTAGGAGCTCATGGCGTATCAGTGCTAAGTAAGCATTTGCAACAGCATCTACCCCCTTGGGAATTTCTGCACAAGGTCAGGCTTTCTCCTTTTCCTCCGGTGAGTGTGTTGGTTTGCCTGGAGAAGCCAGCGGCCTGGGAAAAGGTGTAGGGGGATTCCACTGAGTACTGGGGTCTAAGGCAGCAGGGGGTACCACAGCCCCTCTGATGGTGGGGCTTGGGCGGGCCAAACGGCAGGCAGACGCGGGGTCAGGGCCAAGAAAGTCACCCATCCCTAAGGGGCGAGGCACCTGGTCCAGGCGGACAGCATCGGAGGACCCGTCCCCATCCAAATGCGGAGACACACAGGGGTGACATGAAGGTGGTCTGTTGCTGTCCTGAGCCCAAGACCAGGGGTTCCTTCGGCTCCCCAGATCCCGCAGCATCTCACCTCCATGCCCCTGGGAACCAGGGCCAGGCTGGCCAGAGGAGGGTCCGTCCACTGGCGGGGGCACGCCGGCAGGACCGACGCCTCCGGGCTGGCGAGCAGACAGCGCCCGCGGCTCTGCTCCCGCAAGGGCCGGCCCCTGCCTCCCCGGAGCCCGGAGCCCGCCGGGGCGGGAGTGGAAGCCGGATCCCGCTCTTTCGTTTTCGTTTCCCGGAAGGATAGAGATTACCGGAGCGCCCTTGTGAGCCTGCTCGCCCCGGGAACCCGAGGCCACCCGGCGCTTCTCTTCTCGAAAGAGATTTCCTCCTAGGCCACCTTCCAGTTTTGGGAGCCGAGTTAGGGGTTGGGGGAAGGAGGCCCAGCAGCCGCAGCCGGCGGAGCGCTCACGACGGACAGCCGGTGGCTCCCTCACCTCTCCACCTGTGATGCAGGTAAGAGCCCAGCGGCTGGGCTGAAGTCCGCAGTGCGCAGTGCGCGAACTGAGCCTCCTGCCCCCCATCCCTTCTCCATTACCTCAATCAAGTTCCATACTCATTTTATCAGAACTTTTTCCTGGCTGGAATCTCGCTTTCCAACACATAACCAAACTTCACCCTCCATCCCTCTCTCGCCGGCCCTCTCTCCTCCTAACTCACCTCCAGCCCTTCTGTGTTATATACTGCTCCTCCACACCTCCTCCTCACCCCTCCATCAACCAGTTGTGATGTCCCAGGAGGTTCCTGCACAAACCAGACCCTCACAGCTGGCAAACGCGACCGCGGAGGCCTCCCCCCACCCCCCTCACTCCTTAGCAGTCCCTCCGCCTTTGCCGTATTTCCCCAACAGCCTCAGAACCGCCTCAGAGCTGGGCTCCCTCTTCCCATATCCAAGGCCTTTCTCCACCTCCTCTCTCCACGATCTAGTTTCAGATACATATCCATATTTTATCAGACCTTTCCCTGGCCTTCCTGCTGAGGCCCAGACCCCTCTCAGCAGCTCCCTGGCTGGCATTTCCCAGGCAGTTAAAACCCCGGAATTGGCTGGTATTAGAATGCTTGGAAGAGGGTTGAAGAGTCCACGAGGGGCTTCCTGTGAGTATCAGGCCCTCGACCCTAGACCCTTCTCCAGCCTGGCAAGCCCTCCCTCCCAGTGGCAACCTTGGAGGCTGGATTACCTGGGAAACAGCACCAATGGGAGCAGGGGGGGCTGGGTCCCAGCCAGAAATGCCCTGAGAGCTACCCCAAAAGTTGCCAAATCCTCCTCTGCAGGCTTCTGGAGTTTGCTGTGTGGCTCCAAATCCCCAGTCTTTCACTGCAGGTTGCCCTCCTCAGACACCAAGAGATGAAGGTAATGCTCTTGAAGATCCTAGATCGGGAAAATGACTTGCTGGGACTGGTTTCACTTTTGCTTTTCACAGGGTGGCACCTGTGACTGGGCATAAGTCCCAAGGATCCTCCTGTTTCTACAAAATCCTGTCACTTTTGTCATGCCCTCATCCTAACGGATGAACCGAATACCTCTGGGGCGAAGCTGGTTGTAAAATTGTAAAGATATAGGCTTCCCTTGGTGGGACCTTGGGATTTAGAAATTTATCCTTCCTTTTTCTCTCTTGAAAACAGCATTTACTTGGTTGCTTGTTTATTTCTGACTTCAGATCTTTTTATCTTGGCCCCTCAGGTCCCCTGTGTCCTCTCACCAAGGTCCCAGAGAGCATCCCTAGGCTCTTAGATTTTCAGCGTACTATCAGATCTTGGCAGGGGAGGCTTCTGGTGGGGTTAGGCACATTTGTGAAAAACTTGCATCAGAAAGGTGAAATTGATCAAGCGTCCACTGCGTACAAGATGTCGAAGGTACCAAGCTGAAGACATACATGGTTCCTACCTTTAAGGCAGATGCAGAGATGGTTGCTCTTTCCACTGGGAAAAAAAAAATCTTAATACATGTAAGGATGGCTGAGCCTTCACCAAGAAGGCTCTTCTTTGATTGCCCCGGCTTTTCTACTTTCTAGGAGGGAGAATTGGCCAGTTTTTCTGTGAGCCCCGAGGCAGCCACACCACCCCCAGGCACCCAGGCCAAATTGGAAGCTGGAATGGACTTGCTGGGTGAAGGGGGAATCTGCAAGCTGCCAGGAAGACTCCGTGAGTAGAGGGGAGGAGAAAGGCTGATGTTTTTATGTTTTTTATTGAAAAACAATTTTAAATGTTTATTCATTTTTGAGAGACAGAGAGACAGGATGCAAGCCAGGGAGGGGCAGAGAGAGAGAGAGAGAGGGAGAGAGAATCTAAAGCAGGCTCCGGGCTCTGAGCTTTCGGCACAGAGCCTGACGTGGGGCTTGAACCCATAAGCTGTGAGATCCTGACCTGAGCCAAAGTCAGATGCTTAACCAGTTGAGCCACCCAGGAGCCCCAGAGGCTGATGTTTTTAAAGGACATAAATGTAACACATGGACTTCTTACCCAAGAGGCTACCTTCCCTCCATTTGCTATTTCTCTGCTGGGTTTTCTGTAACTTTTCCTTGGTGAGGAAGTCAGAGGAGGTCAATGTGAATTTTCACTGCGGGGAGGCAGCTGCCATGGTCAAGGGTGAAGACGAGAAGTCTCCTCATTAGTAAGATGAGGGTTGGGATCGAATGAGCTATGGGATCTCTTCCAGCCTATAGACAAAGGATTGGGGATGTTGCCAATGAGGAAGCCAGATGAGGTGAAACAGTGAACCATAGTTGTATGTATGTAGAACTCTCTTTTAAATAATTATGCTTCATTTTTATTATTCCTAAAGTAGCATATGCTTATTGTCAAAAATTGGGAAATGGCAGGGAAGCAGAAGAATATGTAAAACAATCAAACCCACCCAAGGAGAGCCATGGGAGACATATTGGCCATATCCTTTTATTTCATTTTCCCGAGGAAACTCCTAACCATAGAACAGGCTGTAGATTGTTTCAGCTGCCAGAGCTGAGGGGTGGAAAAGCTAAGTGACATGCTCCAGAGCACATGGGCTCTCCATGCTAAGGCCAACCCTTGGCCCTGCTGATAATCCTCTAAGAGATTTTTAAATGTATTTCCTAAGCCAAGGGAATCATAAGATAGGCAGCAAGCTGACTGCCAGTGGGAGGTCTTAATCTGGGGTGGGGGGAGGCGGTTCTTGGGGTGGCTGTGGGCGGGTACATCTGACTGGGATTGTGAAGCATCCAGGCCACTTCTTGCTCGGCTCATCCAGGAGCTGGAACACTGCTTAACTGATTTCATACCCTTCTGATTTCCTGGCCACGACCTACTTTTTGAGCTGCTGACAGGACTGAGCAGTGGGCGTGACTTCACAGGCCTTGGGGGGACCTGGCTGCCTTTGCTGGAAACAGTGTGGCATTCTCTTAGTGAGGAATGCAGCCTGTGGGAAGACGGGGACTCATGGATACGAGAGAACCACAGAACATGGGTGCCCTCACGCCTCAGAGCAGCAGTGGAGGGAAGCGGGAGTGTGATGTGGGGACAGGGGCAAGGGGCTCTGTGAGGAACCTCTCTTGTTTCCGTCTTGTCCGAGCGCAAGCCCTGACCAGTAGGTAGCTTGGAGCTCAGGGCTGTTCCAAGGAGATGTTTGGCAACAGTTACATAGAGGGTAGGATTTGGGTTCTGTTCACAACCCAAACTGTGGTGATGAGGAAAAATGGGACTTTGGGGACAGAGCTGAAGACCCTGAGTGTTGCTGTGAAGAAGGACCTTTGATGACATCTCATGGCAGCTGAGGACACCAAGCCTCAGTGGTGGTTGGGGGGCTTATTTGCAGGTCCCACGAGGCCCTCTATTATCCCCCATTACCTCCCCATATTCAAAGTCCACTCTCCTAACTGGCACACCAAGTCCTAGAAGATCAACACTGTAGAGACCTGAGGTCCCTCAGGTAATTCATTTGCATTCCAAATAAGGAAATTGGGGGCCAGAAAGTTGTGTTCTGCCCAAAGTCAAGTAACCTTCAGTTACCTCCCTCTTTTGGGTGCCTAGCTCAGAGTTACTGGGTAAGAGGATATAAGAGGAATGGGGCTTTAGAAAATGTAGTCATCACCTTGGCAAATACGACTACACCAGACTTTTAATTTTTTGAAGCCCCTTTCGGTGGGGCCGCTCTGAGACGGTTACCAGGTGGTCCTGCACGTTTCTAGTGACAAGAATTTCCTCTTCTCTTCAGCCAGCCTGTTCCCTGGTTACTCAACTCAGGGTGCCGATTTAGAACTGCTGGGGTACTAGTCCTACTGCCTTTGGCTACATTTCTCCAGAAACAGGCCCTGAAGTACTTCCCCACAGAGGAGCGAAGGAAATCCAATTTATTTATTTTTTATTTGATGTTTATTTATTTTTGAGAGAGAATAAGAGTGTGTGTGCGTGCGAGTTGGGGAGGGGCAGAGAGAGGGGGACAGAGGATCTGAAGGAGGCTCTGAGCTGTCAGCACAGAGCCTGATGAGGGCCTCGAACTCGTGAACTGTGAGATCATGACCCGAGCCGAAGTCGGACGCTTAACCGGCTGAGCCATCCAGGTGCTCCTGAAATCCAATTTAAATGTAAATTGTAGCACGGTGGACAACTGGGGCTCACTACCAGTGGGGACCTGTGGGGGACAGTGAGAGCACACCCTGAGCTATCCCAGCCCGGGGGTAAGGAAGCTGGGTTTTCATTCACCTGCCTCCCATCCGTGATGGGGTAGGCTGCTTCCACTGACTCCACTGCAAACTGAAAAGACCCCCTTTTGGGAAGGAGCTAGCAAACCCAGCTGGCTTGGCTCGGCTTCATCCCCACCTTCCCTTTCCAAGTTGCCCTTTGCGCTGGCAAAGTCAGGCGCAGAGTCAGGTGCTCACATTCGACATCTGGCGGCCATCAGAGAGTAGAGGTGAGAGCCAAGGGCCATGGGCAGGGCACCAGCAGCGTCCTCTGTACTTCTTAGATTTCATGACTCATATTTACTTCTGAAAGTATTCAGGCAACAAGTCCTGGCCTTTGGTAAATATCTAGCAGTCTTCCAAGACTGGGAGCGCTAAATGACTCATTTTCCTGTCAACAGCGTCCCAGATGAGCGAACTGCTGACCCCCAGTGAGGGGTTGACCTTTCAGACGGCTGTGGTGATGTCATGCCCCTTTCTTACGTTTCTGGAAATTGAGTTTCCCTCGCTGGGCGTCTCTCTGAGTATTTATCCCCCGTCACCCACCCCCCTTCCCTCCTCCACCTCCAGCTCCTCTTATCAGCAGGATGATTTGCTTCAGCAGGAAGGTGAACGAACAAAACAAATCTTGCTTAGCTTTGTGAGTGGGTGCCAAGTGGCACACACAAGTTCCCTGCAGAGCTTACGTTTCCGTGTTTATTTGCCCGACAAAGATGTGCGGTAGAGCAGGGCAGAGTCCACTCTGGGGGTGACTGTCCTGTCTAGTGACAGGAAGGGGGCTGAGACGGAGGGGCTGGATCCCCCAGGCTCTGCACGCACAAAAGGAGACTCACAATGAGGCTTCCCTCTGCGCAAGTGGGGAGTGAAAGGGGATTCATACCTTCCCTCCCCCAGGCTGCATCCATGAGGGTCTCCCCAAGGTCAGGGGTGAGTCGGGAGCCGTGAAGGCAATACAGGCCCTGGGACCACTTACGGGAACCCGGGCTGAGGTCCCGGGGAGTGGGTCTTGGGGGCGGTGATGCAGCCTCTAGGGACAGCTCAGGGGATTTTGAGGAGGCAGTTTAGAGATGGTCACCAGCACAGCCGCGTTTGAGGACAGAGAAACTGAGACTCTGTGCAGCTAGCGGCCAGATGGGGCCTCATGCCTCAGACTCTTAGTTCCTGGTCCTGAGCTGCCACATTTTCCTGGAGCTGATTCTCTGGAAAAAAAAAAAAAAAAAAAAAAAAAAAGCTCTGTGAACTTTCCACGGTTGGCTGCAGAAGAATTGAGATCTCTGCGTTTAGAAATTGACTTTCAAAGCTCCTAGTTGTGAACAAGCCACGGGCAGAGACCATAGAGCGCCACGTCTGATTTTCAGACGTCGTGGGCAGAGGGAGGACACGTTTCTGCAACGCCCTCGCAGCGTACAGTACGGGAGAAGGCCCCTTGGGGTATTCCGACAGGTGTTCATGCTGCTGCTCAAGTTCATATCCTTCACTTATAGAGAGTCCCCAGGCACTTATGTTAATGTGTACAATTCTTTTTTTTTTTTAATTAATTTATTTATTTTGAGAGAGACAGAGAGTGCCAGTGGGGGAGGGGCAGAGAGAGGGGGAGAGAATCCCAAGCAGGCTCCGCACTGTCAGCATGGAGCCTGACACAGGGCTCCAACCCATGGCCATGGGGTCATGACCTGGGTTGAGATCAAGAGTGGGATGCTCAACTTGCAGAGCCACCCAGGCGCCCCAACAGTCAAGTCTAACAGAGTGGCTTCCAGCCATCCTAGACCGGAGCATCTCGAATTTTCTTGTGCACGCGAGTCTCCTGGGAGCGTTATAGAAATGCAGATTCTGATTCGGTAGGTTTGGGGTGAGCCTCTAGTAAGCTATACCTCTAGTAAACTCTTGGGTGACACCACTGCTCCCGGAAATACATTCAAGGGCCACATTTTATACAGCTGTGTCCTAACAGTGCTTTCCCAAGTGTTTGGTCAGGGCAGACAGCCCCTCCTCTGCTGTCCTGCCTGCCCCTTCGTTGCGGTGTATTCAGTAAACTTCTATCTTCTTAAAACAAAAAACAAAGCATTTGGCCAGGACTAAGGAGTGAAATCAGTTTAGTGGGTCAAAATAAGTATTTTTTTAAAAATGAAATAAAACAGGGCGCCTGGGTGGCTCAGTCGGTTGAGTGTCCGACTTCGGCTCAGGTCATGATCTCACGGTTCGTGGGTTCGAGCCCCGTATCGGGTTTGCCCCTGTCAGCGAAGAGCCTGCTTCAGATCCTTTGTCCCCCTATCTCTCTGCCCCTCCCCTACTCATGCTCTCTCTCTCAAAAATAAATTTTAAAAATTAAAAAAAAATTTTTTTAATGAAATAGAACATTTCACAGTACATCATAAATGGTAAAGGTAGCTGTGATCTCGTGAATACTTTGTTTTGGCTCGTTATAAGTACATGCTTGTGTGGGTCATGATGTAAAATGCATTTTTTTTTTTTTTTTAATGCGGGTTGCAATTAGAATGGTCTGAGGAACTGCCCTAGATCAAGGCAAGAGAAGCAGTAAGTTAGGTGGAAGCAGGAGCCAAGGGAGAGGTGGGGTGGGGTGGAGTGGGGAGGCTGGAGACTAGAAGTGGGTGTTTGGGAAGCTTTGAGTATTGACAGTGATGTTGTCACCTGCCAGTGAAAGGGAATATGGCAAACAACAAACAGATGGGAGATTCCCAAAGCCAGCAGTTTCGGGACAAAGAGCCTCCTGCTCCCTAAAGTCAGGGCCTGGGCTAGACCATGTGCATCTCTGTGCAGACTGAAAAGACCCCTCCTCTGGGAAGAAGCCAAGCCAAACCCAGCCAGGGCGTGGGTTGGCTTCTCCCATACCCTCCCATTCCTTCTCTCTAGCGGTGCCTTTGTGTAGGACACCACACAACCGTATGCGCGGGCCCTGCCCCACGGCCTGGTGACCATAAAACTGAATGTGGTTACCAAGAAAAGCAATATCAGCCAGGACGACCAGGATAGACAATAGGGTGATGGATTTGAGGGGACTCTGGACAGACAGTGACACTCAGTAAACCACGGAAAATGGCGATTGCTAAACTGCAGTCATTGTGGCAGAGAAACCAGCTAGTCCCTCTATTTCCAGGCGGGCTCCACCAATGAGGATGCTGATAATCATAATGAATACTATTTGCTGAGTATTTACTCTGGACCAGGCATTGTGGCGGGCATATCATACGCACTGATTGAATACACTTAAATAGGACTGGAGAGTGGCTTCTTTTATTATTCCTACCTTACAGATGTGAACACTGTGCTTGGAATCGGGAGAATTACCCTCTCCATAGTCACCCCCCAGGAAACTGGTGGGGCTGGGATTCAAACCCAGGTACCTCCAAAGCTGCGGCTGTCACTTACGCTGAGCAAAAGCCTCCGATGTGGGATGATGACAGCTCCCATGTTTAGAGGACTGGCCAAGCACTTTACCGTCTCCCACGTTCCTCCTGGAACCCTGCCAGGGAGGTAGAAGCCAACTGTTAGTTCTGATTTGATTGTTAAAGGTAGGCCCAGCTCTGTTGTTCTGGAAGTCACTCTGTCTAGCAGACTGTGGGGGTGTGGTGAGGAGAGTACCCGGGAAATAGCTTTGATGGGGGGGGAGGGGCAGCTTGAGGCGGCTCTTGAAACAAGGACAGAGGAGTGTTGACTTGCTGGGGTGGAGAGTTGAGAGCCATGTCAGTTTCTTTTTTTCTCTTTTCTTTTCTTCTCTTTTGTTTTCTTTTCTTTTCTTTCCTTTCCTTTCCTTTCCTCTTCTTTTCTTTTCTTTTTTCTTTCTCTTTCTTTCTTTCTTTCTTTCTTTCTTTCTTTCTTTCTTTCTTTCTTTCCCTTCCTTCCTTCCTTCCTTCCTTCCTTCCTTCCTTCCTTTTTTTAAGTTAATTTAAAAAAGAGAGAGAAAGCACAAGTGGGGGAGGAACAGAGAGAGAGGGAGAGAGAGAGAATCCCAAGCAGGCTCCACACTGTTAGTGCAGAACCAAATGCGGGGCTCGAACTCACAAACTGTGAGATCATGACCTGAGCCAAAATCAAGAGTCAGACGCTTAACTGACTGAGTCACCCAGCCGCTCCGCCATGTCAGTTTCTTGAGCAAAAGAGTGAAAGGGGTGTTGTGGGAAGAGAGACCTGGTTGGGGTGGGACTGGGGGGCCAGAGAGGGGTAGATCAGGATGCCTGGAAGTCTTTCAGCACACTCATGTAGGCCATTTATATTTATTGAGCATCTACTATGTCCCGGGCATTGCTGTAGGTGCTGGAGAGAGCAGTGACTGAGACTGGCAAAGTCTGTGGTCAAGGAGCTGACATCCTAGCGGTGGCTGCAGTGACTACATAAGGAAGCTGGAAGCTCAGTGATAAGGGCAGTGGAGGGAGATGCAGCCCAGGATGGGGAGGGGGGCCTTCAAGTCCTACCTGTTCTGGGTGTGCGTGGGAGACAGTGCTAACTCTTTAGGGAGATACTCAAACCCCCCAGTGGTGTCTTGGATACACAGCCCCTCCGGCTTCCCCTTCTAGGGTCTCTGTCCAGATCTGTCCCAGAAGCTTAGAACTAGCCAAGCTGGAAATCCCCAGGGAGCAAGTGGCTGGGGCCGGGAGAGGAAAGTGATAATCAGGCTGGAGTCTTGAGAGGCAAAGATGGTTGGTGTGACCCACACTGAAAATACGGTGGGTCACAGCCAAGAGAGGGAGAAGCATGGGCTGCTCTGGGGTGAAGCCCCTGGGTGTGGTTGTACCAGTAAGGGGAGACTCAATTGGGCTTATCCCAGTAACCAGGTCAGGAAGACGTCTTGGAGCGGGGGGCAGTAGACACCTTAGATCACACTCGCCAGCAATTGCTGAGCTCTGAGGTGTGCTGGGCCCTGTGCCAAGCACTTTACCCGTGTCACCCCAGCTAACATCAAGAGCTCTGCTCATCTTGGAAAGTGCATACGACCTGCCAGGCCCTGGTCTTCAAATTGATTGTCTCATAGAATCCTGTGACAGCCCCACGTCGCTAGTACTGTATTTGTCACCCTTGATTTGCAGGTGAAGAAATGGAAACACGGTCATTTAGCCAGCTTCCAGCTGGCCTGGCACCAGCTTCGATCCTTATTGTTGCATGGTTTTCCTTTTCCTTTTTTTTTTTTTAGGCATACTTTACATGCAGTCATGTGTACAAATCTTGAGTGTACAAATGCTTATGCATGCATACACTTGAGCAGCCACCACTGAGATCAGGAACTAGAGCATTTCCAGCGCCCCAGGAAGGTGCCTTGCACCTCTCCCCAGGCCGCTCCCCTCCAAAGGGCGACCACTATTCTGTCTTCTCTCCCTAGACTAGCGTCTATTCTTGATTGTGTTTTTACATCTGGCTTCTTTCCTTCACCGTAGTATCTGTGAGCTTTAATCCACGTGTCACATGAAACAGCCCCTTGTACTCTGTTTTATGGTCGAGCGGCACTCCATTGTCCACAAACATCACAATTTGTCCGTTCTCTGCCTGATGTTTCCAGTTCTTTTCTACTATGAATAGAGCCACCGGACATTCGCATACATGTCTTCCGGAGGGTGTGTTCCCACCACGGCTCTTAGGTCTTCACTCAGGGGTGAGTTGCTGGATTGTACAGATGTAGCCTGGGCTCCTAACCCCTACGCCACCCTGCCCCTCAAACAGCACAGTAGCCCAGTGAGGCAGTGTTTTATCTCATTTCACAGAGGGGGAAATTGAGGCTAAGAGAGTCTGAGCAGCTTGTAGGTGACTTGGCTAGCAAGGGGCCGAGCTGGGACCCAGATCCTGGGGTTGGAGATTTAGCCCAGAGCTGGGTGGCTCATCCGAGCTTGGAACTTGGTCCTTCCCTGGGGTCTCGAGTCCTATTGGAAAGCCTTTTGACCTGGGGATTCTTTGAAGACATAAGGAACAGGAAGGTCCCTTTTCTGTATTTATTGGACCTGAGAAGCTGGCAGTAAACGGATGAAAGGTGAGGGTAGGAGTAAGCAAGAGGTAGTGAAAGAAAAACCCAATCCCACTGCAGGGTGATGACAGGCTTCATTTTCAAGTGCTACTGTGGGACCTCAGAGTCCCTCGGGGACAGCATGGGAAGTCCCCTGCCCGTGTCTCTGGACCTGGTAGCAGGACCACACCTGTGGTTGATACTGTCTGCCAAGTTCATGATGTCCCCGCCTTCGTGCAGTTTTAGTGTTTCCATGGAGGCAGGACAGCTAGAGGGGTGTGGGATCCATCCCAACCCTCTGGCCACACATGGGACAATGCACCCTTCTGACTCAGGATCATAGTTTTGAATTTTCAGGTCGACAGCCTCCAAGATCATGGAATAGGCAATCCCACAAAAAAAAATGCAATGGCCATTTGGCCCCCAGAGCCCCAGAAGCCCTGGCTGGCTCATAGGCCTGCCCCTGGCACTCCTGAATCTCACTGTCGGGTGGCCTCCAGCTTTCACACCACACAGCTTTTGTGTCTCAGTCACTTCTGTAGCCACTGGACGGACCTCCCGCGGAGGCTCCTCATTTCTATTTCCATCAGCCAGGCATTCTGTTCCCTGCATTCCTGCCAGCTGTGGGCGCTATCGTTCAAATGATATCTCACTCTTCTCTGATTGTGCCTGTCGGGGACCAGTGAGGTGTCACGTCCTGCCACATGAGTATTAGTGGATTTGTTCTACTGCAGAAGTTCTCAACTGGCAGTGGTTTTGCCCCTCTCCCTTGGGGACATGTGGCAACGTCTGCAGACATTTTTGATTGTCACTCTTGTTGGGCAGTGTGTGTGTGTGTGTGTGTGTGTGTGTGTGTGTGTGTTTGCTGCTGACATCTAGTGGGCAGAGGGCCAGGGATGCTGGGAAGCATTCCACAAAGCTCAGCACAGCCTCCACAGGGAGGAATTATCAGGTACAAAGTGTCAGTAGTGCTGAGGCTGAGAAATCCTGCTCCACCGTGAATTGCTGGTAAGATTTTTTTGTCTTAAAAAAAAATCAGTGTAGAGATGCTCTTCCTCTGTGATAGACATTAGCCCTTTTAAAAAATTATTTATTTATTTAAATGTTTGTTTATTTTTGAGAGGGGGGAGAGACAGAGCATGAGCGGGGGAGGGGCAGACACACACACACACACACACACACACACACACACACACAGAATCCGAAGCAGGCTCCAGGCTCTGAGCCGTCAGCACACAGCACAGAGGCCGAAGCGGGCTTGAACCCACGAACTGTGAGATCATGACCTGGGTGGAAGTTGGACGCTTAACCGACTGAGTCACCCAGGCGACCCAGCCCTTTTTTTTTTTAATGTTTATTTATTTTTGAGAGAGAGAGGGAGAGTGAGAGAGTGAGAGCAGGGGAACGGCAGAGAGAGAGGGAGACAGAATCTGAGGCAGGCTTCAGGCGCTGAGCTGTCAGCACAGAGCCTGACGAGGGGCTCAGACACGTGAACCTTGAGATCATGACCTGAGCTGAAGTCAGATGCTTAACCGACTGAGCCACCCAGGCGCCCTGACATTAGCCCTTTATCTGTTATCTGCATTGTAAATATTTCCCTTTATTCTGTCCTCTTTTAATTTCGTTTATGGTATCTTTTACCACACACACAACTTACGTAATCAAATGTATCTTTCACTTGTTATAGCCTCTGAATTTCCCGTCGTGGTTGAGGGCTCACCTACCCATGTTTAATGCATATGGGTTTCCTATTTCCACTTAAAAAAAGACTTTAGGGGTACCCGGGTGGCTCAGTTGGTAAAGTGTCCGACTTCGGCTCAGATCATGATCTCACGGTTTGTGGGTTTGTGGGTTCGAGCCCCACGTTGGGCTCTGTACCGACAGCTTGGAGCCTGGAGCCTGCTTTAGATCTGTGTCTCTCTCTCTCTCTGCCCCTCCCCTGCTCACTCTCTCTCTTTCTCTCTTTTGAAAATAAATAAAACATTAAGAAATTTTTTTCTAAATAAAAACAAAAGGACTTTATTTTTAAGGGGTGCCTGGGTGGCTCATTCAGTTGAATGTCTAACTCTTGGTTTTGGCTCAGGTCATGATCTCAGGGTTCGTGAGTTTGAGCCCCGCATTGGGCTCTGAACTGCCAGTGCGGAGCCTGCTTGGAATTTTCTCTCTCCCTCTCTCTCTGCCCCTCCCCTGCTCCCATTCTCTCTCCCAAGATAAACTTTTTTAAAAAAAGTAAAAGATTTTATTTGAAACAAATTTTTAAAAATTTTTTTTAACGTTTATTTTTGAGACAGAGGGAGACAGAGCATGAACGGGGAAGGGTCAGAGAGAGAGGGAGACACAGAATCTGAAACAGGCTCCAGGCTCTGAGCTGTCAGCACAGAGCCTGACGTGGGGCTCGAACTCACGGACCGCGAGATCATGACCTGAGCCGAAGTCGGACGCTCATCCGACTGAGCCACCCAGGCACCCCTTGAAACAATTTTTAATGTTTTTCCATTTTTGAGAGAGAGACACAGAGAGACAGAGTGTGAGCAGGGGAGGGGCAGCTAGAGGAAGACACAGAATCGGAAGCAGGCTCCAGGCTCCGAGCTGTCAGCAGAGAGCCCGACAAGGGGCTCAAACCCACAAACCACGAGATCATGACCTGAGCCGAAGTCGGATGCTCAACCGACTGAGCCACCCAGGCGCCCCTAAAAGATTTCATTTTTAAGTAACCTCACACTCCATGTGGGGCTCGAGCATACAACCCTGAGATCAAGAGTCACATGCTCCATTGGCTGAGCCAGCCGGGCACCCCCTATTTCCACTTCTATTCAGGTTTCTATTGTTGTATTCATTAGGTCTTAATCCACCTGGAACTGCTTTTGATAAATGGTGACAGGTGAAGATCCAAATATATTTTTACCAGGTGGCAAACCAGTCATGGTTTTACCCTGTCTTAAGTTCACTATCCTTTTCCACTGAATTAAAATCCCATCTCTATCATGTATTAAATTTTCACACACCCACACACGTGCGCGTGCGTGTGCACGCGTGCAAATATACACACATCTCCTGGCTCCTTCTGTCCCAATGATCCTTGCCAGTCTTAGGTAACAGCGTCAGATCTTGATGGTACTACATACCGCAAAGGTCAGTTGCCACTTCTATTCTTTTTTGTCCCCTTAATTTTTTACTCAATTGCAGATATTTCTTCTTTATTATTCCTTCTCAGGTCCCAAAATAAAGTAAGGGGAGCCTCTCCTTCCACCCAAGCCGGGCTGTGTTGCCCTGCTTTCTGCGTTTGTAGCCTGGAGCCCCGTCCCTCTGTGCAGCTGAGCAGGAATTGTCCTTAGTTGTTGGTTGCCTCGCTCCTGCCAGCCTCCCCCTGGGCCATGTCCCCAGCTGTGGCACAGTGCCTGGCACATGGCCAGTGCTCATTAGATATTGGCTGAATCGATGATCAAGCAGATGCACGTTTTCTTTTTTGGTAAACGGGAAAACTGGTTTTCTCTCTTGTGCTAATTTGGGACCAAGGCAGTCACAGGTTGGTTTAGTCTTTGGACAGTTACCTCCTCCGTCTCAGTTTTTCTACCTGTCACACCAGCCCTGATGAGCTGGGCGCCTTCCACTGTCACGTGGCCAGGGTCCTGACAGGGCTGAAAAGCTCTCGGGAGGACAAGAACCACACAAAGTGCAGCACCAGGCTGCCATCACAGTGGGCACAAGGCTGGGGGCTCCAATACGTTTAGGGGCCCACAAAAATGTTCTGACTTCTTTTAAAATCAAGAGAGGGGCACCTGGGTGGCTCAGTCGGTTAAGCTTCCAACTTTGGCTCAGGTCATGATCTCATGGTTCATGAGTTCAAGCCCCACATCACGCTGTGTGCTGACAGCTCAGAGCCTGGAGCCCGCTTCGGTTTCTATGTCTCCCTCTCTCTCTGCCACTCCTCTCCTGCTCGTACTTTGTCTCTCTCTCTGTCAAAAATAAATAAACATTAAAAAAATTTAAAAAATAAAATGAAATCAAGAGAAAAAATATGAACTTTTAGGCAGAAGAAAACGGTTTAATACATCACGATACACTCATCTGTATGCAATGCAGTCATAAAATATAATTTTAAATATTTTTTAGTGGAGGAAGGAGCCTAGGAAGGCAAGAGTCCCAAGGGTCCAGAAAGCCATGATGTGGCCTTGTTAAACACAACCCAGATTAGTGGGGTAAATATTTGGCATTGGTTGCCTAATAGACCCAGGCAGAGTAGAAGCATAGGAAGGAATAAAATAAAGCAACTGCTTGTCTGGGTATTTCCAGAGATAAGAACACACACGCTGAAATGGGTGCAGGAGACTTCCTTGTCCGCTGGGCGGTTCCCTGAGCAAGCCCAGACCTGAGCTGGCACATTAGAGCTGAAGAGTGGCAGCCAGACAGACCTGGATTCTGGGCCCAGCCGTACCTTGTGCTACCTGTGTCACCCGAGGCTAGTCACTTAACCTCTGGGAGTCTCAGCTTCCTCATTGGGAAAACGGTAACGGCAACACATGTTCTTTGTAGGACCGTTTAATCATACATGCAATCGGTCAACACCTGTTTAGGGAGCACTTCCTATGGTCCAGGCACCATCCTGGGTGCTGAATACACACAACAACGTGCCCCAGCACATCCCGCCCAGTGCCTGGCACATAATAGTTCCTTAGTAAACATTTGCTGAGTTAATAGTTGGAAAGCAGGCTGGGCTGGTAGGAGGAGCCACCAAAAACAAAATAGGCAAACACAGGGCACCTGGGTAGCTCAGTCGGTTAAGCGTCTGACTCCTGACTCCAGCTCAGGTCACGATCTCACCGTTTGTAAGTTCGAGACCCATATAGGGCTCTGTGCTGACAGCACAGGGCCTGCTTGGGATTCTCTGTCTCCTCTCTCTCTGCCCCTCCCCCTGCTCGTGCTCTCTCGTGCACGCTCTCAAAAATAAAGAAACTAAAAAAAAATAAATAAATAACTGAACACAAACATAAGGCATAGATAATGACAAAGCTAAACATGTACGTCAAATGTAATGACAAGGAAAGTAAGGTGCCAGAAAGGAAAAGAACAGGACGTGGTGACAAAGTGGGGGGCAGGACAGAAGAGCATCTGCTCAGGTGTAGCGTTCAGGGTGGGCTTCTCAGAGGAGGTGACACTCCTGAAGTGTAAGCATGAGCGATTATTGAGGGGAGAGCCCTTGCCCCCACCCTGTGCCCTTTCCCAGTCCCTGTCCTCACGGTGGTTGCAGGCATCCAGCCGGCACTCTGGAGCAGGGAGGACGTGCTGCACTGGCTGCGTTGGGCCGAGCAGGAGTACTCTCTGCAGCGCACGGGGGAGCACGGCTTCGAGATGAACGGCCGAGCACTCTGCATCCTCACCAAGGATGACTTCCGGCTTCGTGCACCTGGTTCAGGTCAGGGAAACTCGCTGGCTTCCCTCTAAAACGTGCTGACAGAGACCCAGGTAGGCCCAGGGGGGGATGATGGACGCACTGGTTGGAGGAGCTTGCTCACCTCCCAGCATGGCAGATGTCCCCTTTTCCGTAAATGTTTCCCGGGGGGCCCCTCGCTAGAGCGGGCCTGCAGGAAGCTGTTTGGCTGTTGTTTGCAGAGTCCCCAGTGTCCTGTCCTGCTGTCGCTTCCCCTCCCCTTCCCCGTGGCTCTCATCTCCCCTACCCATTTCCATCCTGCCACCTCTCATCTCGTCTGCATGAAGCTGTGACTGACGCTGGCCCTCCCCTGAGAGGCAGGTGACTGACCTGCCCCCTGCCCCCACCCCCAGGTGACGTCCTGTATGAGCTGCTTCAGTACATCAAGACCCAGCGGCAAGCCCTGATGTGTGGGCCCTTTTTCGGAGGGGCCTTCAGGCAGAAGATGCCCCCTCAGCACTGCCCCTGCCTCCTGGAAGGTGAGGGAGGCTCTTCTCAGAGCTCTGGGACCTCCCCTCAGTCGGCCTCTTTGTGAGGGCAGGGCTTCCTCCAGGCAAAGGAATGGAAGAGACAGCTGTGTGGGCCGAGCCCCCCCTTCCCTCTGCCCTGCCTCCTCAACCCTCACCTCTGGCCCCTCCCATCTCAGTTCTCTGCTCTCCTCTCTAGCAAAGTGTTGTTTTCTCGTGTCCCCATTTCCTCTCTTCCTGATCTCCCTGTGGAAATTGCTCTTGTGAGGGACTCTAGACACCTGAACGTGGGGATGTCCGCGTCCAATGTTGGTCCTTATTCACTGTCACCTCTCATGACTGCCCCTCAGACTCTTCCCTTGGCTTCCAGAACACCCCACGGTCACTCCTTCTCAGCCTCGTGGCTTCTCATTTTCTCCCCTACTTCTAAATGTTGGGGTAGCCCCAGACTCAGGGGGTCTCTCCTCTATCTGCACTCAGACTTAGGTAATTTCATGTAGTATTGGGCGTTTAATACCGTCTAGTACTGATGATTCCTACAGATACCCGGACCTCTGTGAATTCCAGACGTTTGCACCCCACACTTCCCCTGGAATGTCTAATGGACATCTCAACCCTAAAAGCTCCTAAAGCAAACACCTGATTCTTGTCCCACCTCCCTCCCCCCAACCCTGCTCCTCTCCTGGGCTTCCTTGTCTCAGCAAACCGCAGCTTCATGCTCCCAATTGCTCTGGCCAAAACGTTGGATGTCACTTTTGATTGTTTTCTCTCTTTCCTGCCCAAATCACAGAATCCCAACCGTCAACAAGTCCTGTTGACTCAACCTTCAAAATCTATCCAGGGGTGCCTGGGTGGCTCAGTTGGTTGAGTGTCCAACTTTGGCTTAGAGCATGGTCTCGTGGTTCGTGAGCTTGAGCCCCGCATCGGGCCGTCTGCTGTCAGTGCAGAGCCCTCCTCAGATCCTTTGTGCCCACTACCCCCCCCCCCCCCCGCCCCTCCCCTGCTCTCTCTCTCTCAAAAATAAATAAACTTAAAAAAATCTATCCAGAATCAAACCATTGCACACACCTCCACTGCTGTCCGCGGCCCAGCCTCTATCACCTCTGGAGAACCTCCTCACTGGTCTCCTTGCTCTGCTCTTGACCTCCTATGATCTATCTGCAATAGAGCAGCCAGAGAGATTCATAAGGCAGATCGTGTCGCTTCTCTGCTCAAAATCTTCCAATGGCTCCCATCACACTCAGAGTCAAAGCCACAGTCTTTACAATGACCTCCTGCCCTCTGCTGTCCTCTCCCGCCCCTCTCCCTTTTGCTCTTGCTGCTTCAGCCACTCTGGCCTCCATGTTCATTGAACAAACCGGAGACTCGTGCCTCAGGGCCTTTGCATTCGCTGCTCTCTCTGCCTGGCATTCTCTCCTCTTGATACCCACACAGCTCACTCCTCTACTTTCTTCAGATGTCTGTTAGATGTTAACACGTCAGTGAGGCCTTCCCTTACCATCACATAGCTCTCTATCTTTCCTGGGATTTCCTATCTGCCTTAGAGTGCTTTATTCCTGCCCCCTGCCCCCTGCCCCATTGTATACTCTTTCTATTTTATTTCAACTATCTCCCTCCCTTTCCAATCTCCCACTCCCCCACTGCTAGAATATAAGCTCCATGAGGGCAGGGGCTTGTTTTGAGTTCAGTGATATGTCCCCAAGAATTTTAGAACAATGCCTGGCTCACAGAAGGTTCTCAGTAAATATTTGTTGGGTGGATGGAGAGGACATAGGACTGAGATACAAGGCACCTGGATTCTGGATGTGGCTCTGTCACCCCTTGGCTTTGCAAACAACTTTACAGATGAGGGAACAGGTTTGAGAGATTATGTCACTTGCCTGCTGGGAGCTGGGGTTAGCACTGGGCTGTCTGGCCCTCCATTGCCTCCCTGACCTTCCAGCTGGGAACTGGGCGGATGAAAAGCATTAGGAGTGCTGTCCCACGGGGATCCCAGGCATGCATGGAGGGGTTGGGGGAGGCCCTGGGCCCACAGAATCAACGGTGCTCATCTGCTTGCAGAGGGGACTGGGCGACCTCAATTGGCCCCCCGAACGGGTCTCCTGCAGCAGCCACCACACCTGGGGTTTGCCAGCTCCTTGAGCCACCTGGCCAGGTGGCCCCTTGGCAGGGAGGACTCCCTCAACGTATCTCACTGTTCAGAGCTCAGCTGCAGGGCTGAGGGAGCCTGCTCCTCCCCCATGATGCCGGAGGCTCCCATTGATGGCAGGATCGCTGGTGAGTAGGAGGCTTGTGTGCCCCTGGCCAGGAGGGAGGTGTGCTGAGGCCAAGTCCCAGAGGGTTATGAGTGACAGGGAGGAGGGTTGTTTTGAGCTGGGTGATGAGAGGGTCTGTGCTGGGCTATTGGAGTGTGGGGTGACTGTCCTGTGTACTGGCCACAATCTAGCCACAGCAGTCAGTGCTGCCCAGGATTGCCAAGCCCACCCTGTCTCCAGTTCAGCCAGTCCTAGTCAGACAGTGAGCTTGGCATGGGTGAGTATTCTGCTCCTTTATTTTTTGTTTTTGTTTTTAAAAATCTGTTTTTTTATTTTCTATATATTTTATTTTAGTTTTTGGTTAGATATTCAGTGAAATTTCTTTTTTCTTCTTAATTTAAATCCAAGTTAGTTAACATATAGTGTCATGATGATTTCAGGAGTAGAATTTAGCTATTCATCACTTACAGAGAACACCTAGTGCCCCTCCCAAATGCCCTCCCTAATGCTCATCACCCATTTAGCCCATCCCCCACCCAACACCCCTCCAGCTACCCTCAGTTTGTTCTCCGAAATTTGAGAGTCTCTTACGGTTTGCCTCCCTCTCTGTTTTTATCTTATTTTTGCTTCCCTTCCCCTATGCTCATCCGTTGAGTTTCTTAAATTCCATATATGAGTGAAATCATATAATATTTATGTTTCTCTGACTTATTTCGCTTAACATAATACAGTCTAGTTCCACGCACATTGCTACAGATGGCAAGATTTCATTCTTTTTGATTGCCGAGTAATATTCCATTGTATATATACACCACATCTTCTTCTTTTTTTTTTAATGTTTTTATTTTATTTTTGAGACAGAGAGAGACAGAGCATGAGCAGGGGAGGAGCAGAGAGAGAGGGAGACACAGAATCTGAAACAGGCTCCAGGCTCCGAGCTGTCAGCATAGAGCCTGACGCGGGGCTCGAACTCACGGACCGTAAGATCATGACCTGAGCCGAAGTCGGAAGCCCAACCGACCGAGCCACCCAGGCGCCCCTACACAACATCTTTTTTATCCATTCATCGCCTGATGGACATTTGGGCTCCTTCCATAATTTGGTTATTGTCGAAAGTGCTGCTATAAACATTGGGGTACAAGTGCCCCTATGCATCAGCACTCCTGTAGCCTCTGGATAAATTCCTGGTGGTGCTATTGCTGGGTCATAGGTTAGTTCTATTTTTAATTTTTTGAGGAACCTCCATAACTATTTTCCAGAGTGACTGCACCAATTTGCACTCCCACCAGCAGTGCAAAAGGGGGGGGAGTATTCCTCTCCTTTAAATGACGTGGGGCTCAAACTCACAAACCTCGAGATCATGACCCGGGCCAAAGTCGAACATTCAACTGACTAAGCCACCCTGGCTATTTATTTATTTATTTATTTATCTATCTATAAATGGTTGGGTGCTTACTATGTGCCACGTGTGATTCTGAGACTTGTATTTAATCCCACGTTGGCTTTTTGAGGCTGGTATTATTAGCCCCATTTTACAGGTAAGGAAAATGAGGCACAGAGAGGTTAAGGGACTCCCCCACGATCGATCACACAGCAATAAGTGGCAGAGCTGGGACGTGAACCCAGGCGGTCTGGCTCTAGAGCCACACTTCCGTTCTACATTCATTGTCAAAGGGTTGACTAACAGGCTGCCAGACAGACTGACAGAGAAACTGGCTGCCTTTCCAAAGGTGTGTTGGTTAGCCATGGCAGAGTAACTACATTTATTCTAAGACACCACAGAGTGGGCAGGAGCCTGGCTTCTGGATCAGAAACAACTGGGGATCACTGAAACACAAGTATTTGATCTCTTACAGAATAGTGCTTAACATTCTTTGAGCACTTACTCTGTACCAGGTACCGTGCTAAGGAGTTTTGGATATATTATGTTACTTAATTGTCATATCATCCCCTACAAGGAAACTGTGGCTCGGAAGAGGTTAGGTAACCTGCCTGAAATGACCCAGCCAGGTGGCCCAGGTAGGGGGACTTAAGCTTTTGTTCCCAGGCTCCCTCTGCCGCTTGCTCTCCATGATGGCACGTTTGATTTTCCCAGGCCTCTCACCAGGGTGCTTGACAGGATGGGTTTAACAGTTAGACTCCTTGGTCTGCCTGCCGCTGAGGAGCTCCGTGCCCGGGACATGTCCAACCCCTCTCTGAGCCCAATTCTTTATGTCTTCCTGGGGATAAAGGTAGCCACTTCCTAGAGTTAAGGCGAATCAAAGAGGCAATAAGCCCCCACAAGTGGCTGTTTCTGGTAGTATTGTCGTCTTGACCATCCTGCCGCATGGCCTTATGAGCCCCAAAGCACCTTACGAATGCCTGTCCTCACAGCTCCAGGAGAGTGCCCTGTCCCTACCCTCTGTGCTCTATTGCAGATTGCCGGCTGTTGTGGGATTATGTGTACCAGCTGCTCTCTGACACCAGGTACGAGCCCTACATCAGGTGGGAAGACAAGAACGCCAAGATCTTCAGAGTTGTGGATCCAAACGGGCTTGCCAGACTCTGGGGAAACCACAAGGTAAACCTCAGCCACCAGGTGGGATGACCTCCACACATCCAGAAGAGGACAGGGTAGGGGGTCAGAGTGGACCCATCAGCACTAAGGGATGGTCCTCAATGGACAGGGGCTTCACCAGCAGCTCCAGATGTGTCAGGATGGTTTTATTTTAGGAGCGACTGAGGGACAGGAAGTTACTTCTTGAGGATGGGGAAGTTCAGGGATCTTGCCTTCTACTTGCTTAGCACTTGAGACCTTTTTAATTTTGTTTAATGTTTATTTGCTTTTGAGACAGAGACAGAGACAGAGTGTGAGCTGGGGAGGGGCAGAGAGAGAGGGAGACACAGAATCCGAAGCAGGCTCCCGGCTCTGAGCTGTCAGCACAGAGACCGATGCGGGGCTTGAACCCACAGGCCACTAGATCGTGACCTGAGCTGAAGTCAGACGCTTAACCGACTGAACCACCCAGGCGCCCCATGAGACTTTCAAAGCATGTTTCCATGAGTGGTGCCACATCTGCTGCGGGGTGGCTGGGCCAGATGAGGAAACTGGTTTCTGGGGGGCAGCTGGGGTAGAAATCCAGGTCTCAGGCCCTGCGGGAACATCAGGCGTCAGGGCTGGAAAGGGCTGGGAACCCCTGGGGCCAGCATTCCCAGTGTGAGGGACGCCTATACCTAAAAAGGGCACCTGCCGGAGGACTTTAGGTGGTTGACTCCAAATTCTAATAATTAAGTATTTATTTTAGTAAGAAGATGAAAAGTTTTAACTATGATGTCAATGTCTTGATTGACACTGGTGATATAAAGCAAGTGTCCTTGTCTATAAATAAAGTCATTTAACTAAAAAAGGAGCCTTAAAAAAAAAAAACTATTAGCAATAATGGTGATCTACAGTAGATAGCATTTCTTTCTTTTTTAAAAAAAAAATTTTTTTTTTTAACATTTATTTATTTTTGAGACAAAGAGAGACAGAGCATGAACGGGGGAGGGTCAGAGAGAGAGGGAGACACAGAATCTGAAACAGGCTCCAGGCTCTGAGCAGTCAGCACAGAGCCCAACGCGGGGCTCAAACTCACATACCGCGAGATCGTGACCTGAGCCGAAGTCGGACGCTTAACCGACTGAGCCACCCAGGCGCCCCAGATAGCATTTCTTAAAATGGCATAGGATTTCATTGCTAGGCGCTGCTCTGAGAGCTTTCCCCATAGTAACTCATTTAATTCCCAGGAGACATCATGAGGTAGGCGTCAGAGGGGAAATGGAGGCACAGAGCAGTTTTTCCAAGAGTTTGCAGGCAGTGGATGGCAGAGCAGGGGCTGAACACAGAGAGTGTGGCTCAGTGCTCCCCTCTTGTTGCCTCTCAGTGGTCTGGGGGCTGGAAGGATGCAATGGACTAAAGTTTGGGCGTGCTTACCTGGTCCAATCCCCAAATAGTACAGGGAGGGAAACTGAGGCCCAGAGAGCAGTAATTCCATTTCATGAACGTGTACTACCTGCCAAGCATTGTGCTAAGTGCTCTATGGATTAGCTAATTTAATCCTCAAACAAACCTGTGGGATGGATGTTCTTATCCTTATTTTATACCCAGGGAAACAGATGCAGAGAGGTAAAGAAACTTACCTGAGGTCACGCAGCTGCTTTATGTTGACCCCAAAACCCAGCCTCTTTGCCCTTCCTCTGCACTGCCCACCCCTCAGAGAGAGAAGAAGGAAATACCTTGGCTAAAGTCACGCAGCTTGGCGGGGGACTACTCCTACCATATGCCCCTTACTGAGCTAGCTGTCGTCATTTCCAACTAGATATATACTTATTTGTTACTACTTGTGACATTGGCTATTTAAAAGCAATGTGTGAGTCACTCCTGCCCCATGGTTCCCAGCCCCGTATTTGTCCTCCCAAACTCAAGGGAACTCTTGTAACCCCTCACAGAACCCTGGGCTGAGGGGCTTAAGAAACCATCCAGTTCGACCTGCTCCTTTCCAGGTGTGGAAACCAAGGCCTGGAAGGAGCAAGGTAGGGAGCGGAGGGTGACGTGGGACTGCTTTGCCTTCTAGAACCGGGTGAACATGACCTACGAGAAGATGTCACGTGCCCTGCGACACTACTATAAGCTGAACATCATCAAGAAAGAACCTGGGCAGAAGCTCCTGTTCAGGTGAATAGCCTAGGGGCCGAGGTGAAAAGGGGAAGCAGGGCTGGGCTTGGGTGGGCTGGAAACTCTCTGCGGCTAGGACAAGGGCTGATTTGCTCCTGGGGCCCAAATTCCAGATTTCTGAAGACGCCCAGGAAGGTCGTCCAGGACAGGGAGCAACCAGAGAGCCCGGAGCAGGGCAGGTTGGATTTCAACGAGGAGATGCTGCAAGTCTCTCCCTGAGGGGCAGGTGGATTCTGGGTACCAACCGAGTCTCCCGGGAAGGCACCTGGCCGCACGGCGGCCTCCTCCTCCCTCCCAGGGCAGCAGGGATCCCCAGCAGGTTTTGCACTCAAGGGATCACAGCTGTTGTCTCTGACCTCAAAGCTGCCTGGGCATCTGGGAGGCTGGGAACTGGGAAGCCTCACATTCAGGACATGGTGGGGTGGGGGGCATCATTCTTCGGTAGGGCAGCCCTGGGGCTCAGTGGAGTGCAGGGAGTGATCCCTCTCTCTGCCCTACTCCTTGCTGCCTGCCCAGCTTGGGAGTGAGAGCATCCAGCCCAATTCCTTCAACTTACAGAAGAAGGAAGCGGAGATCCCTTACTGGACCTCAGTTTCCTCATCTGTGAAAGGGATGAGCTCATGACAACCTGCCCTCGGGGGGGCTGATCCTGCCTGGGAAAAAGGAGTATTGTTTCGTCAGTCTTAGTAATAATGACAATAACAATAATAATAATAAGCTGCATGGGGAAAAAGGAGTACTGTTTCATCAGTCTTAATAATAATAATGGTAACTGACATTTAAGTGTTTACTATGTGCCAGGCCTTGTGCTAAGGGTCCTGCCTATAATTTATGTCATTCAATCCACACTCCAAACCCCTGAAGTTTAAAGATGGGGAAATGGAGGCAGAGGTTTGCAGAGCTGGGATGTGTCTCCAAAACCCAGTGCTATTACTTGGTTGGTTGGTTGGTTTTAGTGACTCTGAATGTATTGGGCACTTCTCAAGCAGAGGCCGTGGCCCTACCTCTCTGCCCTCAGCATCTCTGCTGAACAGTTCATTTCACTTGGCCCAACCTCCATTTCCCGAGTTTTCGGAACTTTGGTGCCTCTGTGACAGTGACCGAGTGAAGATCTCCACTCCCTCTCCACCTGTGGTTTCCTATCTCCCGTTCCTGGACCTGCCGTGTGACCTTGGGCAAGTTGTTTCATTTCTCTGGAGCCTCAGGCTTCTCAGCCACAAAATGCAGAGGCTAGTCCTGCCCTGACCTCTCAGCATTGCAGGAAATCTTCCTAAGACAGCGTCTGTGACATGCTTAGTGGGCACCTGCTCTGTAAGGAGTACGGAGTCCGTGTTAGCCAAGAGGACTCTGCAAACCCAAAGCTGCTCTAAAGCAGGGAAATGCCTCTGTGCTATGGGTTCAGCTTCTCTCTGCTCCATACCCCCCCCCCCTTCCCCCTGCCTCGAGACTGGCTGGGGCCTCCCGAGGGGGTCAGAACCTCTGCCCTGCGACCCCTCCAGTAAGGTTTAGGGGAGAAAGGGAAGGGAGTGTTTTCACTTCGCTGAAAACAGAACTTCTTATAGTCACATCTTCTTTCTTGGAAGGAGGAAACGACTCCTGCCTCTCGCCCCCAGCAGGTCAGGAAATCCCCCTTCTGGCTGAGCCTGAACTGGCTTTGAATCACTGTGCAGAAGCTGATAAGGATTCTCAGACTTTGGCCCTCAGAACTGTGACCACTCTTGAGCGGGGCTTATGTCCTGGCTTAGTTCCCCCCCCCCACCCCCCCACCCCCCCGCCACGGGGGCCCTCGTCAGTTCCACACCAGAGGAGGCCGGGCAAGTGGCCTTGTCCAAAAGGTTCAGTAGGAAAATCCTTGGCCGCTGTCATCTTCCTTCAGACTGTTCTATTTTCTTGACTTTGTTCCAGGATGAACCCATGCCCCATAGCTTTTCTCATCCTCTTTAACCCAGAACTACACAACTGGGCTGGGAAAGACTGTCACAGTCAGCGTGTCCAGACTCCTTTTATTGATAAGGCAACTGAGGCCAGAGAGGGGGACTGACCTGCTCAAGGACACACAGCCCAGCTCAGCCTGCTGACTCCTAATGGGGTCTCATAGGTTACTTCTTCCAGGGAGCCGTTGGCAATTGCCTGCTGATGTGTTTATTAATGGTTGTTAACAGCTGCTTATCCCAGTGGTTGTGTCTTCTTCACCCAGGGGGTGATGAATCTCACCCAGTGTTGGGGCAACAGGGGCCTGGGTTGGGCAGAAGTCTACCACCCCGGAGGAACTCGGAGCCCTGGCCTCTCCACTCATTCCCGGGGAGGGGGATCTCCACCCTTTCCCCATCTCCCCAGGCGCTAGTCTGGAACCTACACCTCGGTGACAGGAATGAAAGGATTCATTCAGCCCTTCCCTCCACCAGCATTAATGGAGCACTTGCTGTGTACCTGGCGTCAGGGGAGGCTCTGGGTTTACATCCAGTTTTTACATAGTCAGATTCTTGAAAAGTGATGGGTCACTGGAAACATGTCAGAATGGACTTCCTCACAAATGATTTTACAGAGCAGGAAATATATTCTCATGATTTGAAAAAGTAGCCAGCCATGTCTGTCTTTTTCTTTTTCTTTTTTTGCCAGATACTATTAAAGTCAACAGTCGATAAACAATTTATTTCAAAAGTGAGTGTGTTAAGAGGTTCATTAATGAAATAAATGACACCAGTCACTGTCTCCGTCCGGTCAAACCACTTACCGCACTAACCCAGGAGCACAGGCTCCATTGTTCTCCATCTTCTTTGCTATGTGGATTCTTGTCAACAGTCTTTTTCCCTCGCAAGGAAATTCCCCCCCCCCCCCCCCCCGGCTTTACTGAGGGATGATTGACATATAACACGGTGTACGTTTGTGACGACATCTAGCGCTTCCTTCAATCCTGGTGACTCTGCCGCACTTCGGGCGCCTCGATGCCGGTGACCCATCATCTCTCGCGGAGGAGCCTAGTGATGACGACCTTTCTTGGCTTCTTCCTCTGGTCCCTCCCCGTGAGGTTAATCCACATTTTCTACCCAAGTGTTCTCTCTGAAGTTTTGTAGACATGAACAGAAAACACGTACGTTTCCAGAGTAAGGTCTTCATACCCCCAACTCTCCAGCATCTGGCGGTAAATGTGAAGGTGCTCCTGGCTCAGAAGGAGTCCGGTCCCCTCCTCTGTGCTGGCTTGGCCCCTCATTGGGACTTCTGGACTCAGCTGCCACAGGGATAGCTCCACGATTTGGGGGAAGAGTTTAAAAAGTATGTTGTTCTGGAGTCATGTGGGTGGCCCATCAGTTGAGCATCTGACTTCTGCCCAGGTCGTGATCTCGCAGTTCAGCCCCACATGGGGCTCTCGGCTGTCAGCCTGTCAGTGCAGAGCCTGCTTCAGATCCTCTGTCCTCCTCTCTCCACTCCTCCCCTGTTTGCACCCTCCCCCCAAATAAATAAACATTAAAAAAAAAAAAGTATGTTGTTCTGGGGCGCCTGGGTGCCTCGGTGGGTTAAACGTCCGACCTTGGCTCAGATCATGATCTCGTGGTCCGTAGGTTCGAGCCCCGCGTCAGGTGCTGTGCTGACAGCTCGGAGCCTGGAGCCTGCTTCACATTCTGTGTCTCCCTCTTTCTCTGCCCCTCCTTGGCTCACACTCTGTCTGTCTCTCTCTCTCAAAAATAAACATTAACAAAATTATATATATATAGAAAGTATGTTGTTCTGAAATCAGAATGTGCATATTTTAAAAATATTTTAATGATGAACCAAATTTTTTAAAATTCCAAAACCACTGTGAGTTCATTGCTGATAGGGGGAGGGATGCTGGTGGCATACGAAGAGAGTGCAGCCCTGCCTCTGGGAAGTTCACACAGACGTTGTTGCAGTCCCCAGGGAGAGGTTCAGTGAGAGGCATGACCACTGGAGACAGTGGTAGACAAAGTGGCATGGGTGAATTCTGCTTGGGAGGTGCCAGACAGGGGTTGTCTAAGAAGGTTCAGGGGCACCCAGGTGGCTCAGTCAGTTGAGTGTCCCACTCTTGATCTTGGCTCAGGTCTGATCTCATGGTTCAGGATTGAGACCTGAGTTGGGTTCTGTGTTGACAGCATGGAGCCTGCTTGGGATTCTCTCTCTGCCCCTCCCCTGCTCAGGTGCGTTCTCTCTCTCAAAAATAAATAAAAAAATTTTTTTTAATGTTTGTTTATTTTTGAGAGAGAGAGAGAGAGAGAGAGAGAGAGAGAGAGAGAGAGAACGCACACAGGCAGAACGCACAGAATCCAAACAGGCTCCAGGCTCTGAGCTGTCAGCGCAGAGCCCTGTATGAGGGGCTCGAACCCACGAACCCTGAGATCGTGACCTGAGCCGAAGTCCGACGCTTAACTGACTGAGTCACCCAGGCACGCCATCTAAATAAATAAACTTAAAAAAAAAAGGATCCTATGGGCTTCTGTCTCTGTTTGCCCCATTTCTGGGAGGCCTGGATGTGTGGTGGGGCTGTGGGCTTTCTGATCACGATGAGCTGAGGGTGGGCCAGGGGAATCAGTGGCAGGGCTGACTGCAGAAGCCCATCCCTTGGGGGGGGGGTGCAAAAGGGTCCCCAAGTCATGTGCTTGGTTTAACCTTGCTTGCTAAGGCAGGAAAGCAGACCAGGGTTGGGGCTGACACCCTCATGAGGGTGAAGGGACAGCCTTTGGGGACAGGGAGGGGCTGTCCCGTGGTTGACCCATGAGGACCTCTGGGTCCCAACAGCACCAACTGCACATACCCCACATCACGGGGCAATGGATGCTGTGAGGAAACATCATTATTTAGAGTCCACAGGGAGCCTTCGAGTGTTCACCCACCGGATGACTTAGCAGCCTGTCCCGCTTCAAGGGAACCAGGCTGGCCTCTAACGCCCAGGACCAGGCTTGGGATGAATGGTTAATTAAAACCATGCCCTTTTCCCCAGAACTGAAGTGAAACCAAAAGGAGAAGTGGTGAGAGGAGCCGCTGGCCTGGGGCAGGGCGCCCACTGCCCTCCGGGGGCGGGCCCCCCCCCCCCCCCCCCCC